>NC_057942.1:15082153-15382153 GCF_018555375.3 Anguilla rostrata | reverse complement strand
GCGCTGGCACAGTCAGGGTTGGGTTCTGGAGTTTGGGAATCATCACCACACCAAGTGCTTACCGGATTAGCTGAATTTACCATCCAGGAGGCCTCTTGTATCTTCTCTTGAAAATATTTCTAAAATGTCTTCCTTAACCGGAGAAAGACAATTTGCTTGTCTGCAGGATGCACAAAAACTGCCACTTCACTTCCAGACTTGCTGCACTTTATATGCATTACAACTCAATTGGGACAACCCATAAGAGACTTAAGAGGCTTGCTATGTCATTCCTCTGCAAACTCATTGTTCAGTACAATCCAAGTAGCAGGCTAAATATTCCTCTGCGAAACCTCAAAATATTAAAAGGGCTTTCAGCTATAGGTTATTTCACCACACTACGCACCATAGATTTGATTTTATTTGGCTTAAAGGTACAAGAGAGGTAGTTGATATCATTCTTTTAAGTCAATATTTTTTATATATTTTTACTTATATCTGTATTGTGTACTTGAAAAGTACTAAACTGTTGGTTGCAAAGCAAGCCTTAGCCTCCTGGGTAAACAAAAAAGACAGAAGAAAGCAGCCTAAAACAGAACAATTGCCCAATCATTGCACTCGCTGTCACTACACTGGTTGCGGCGTGGTTTAGCTTGGTCCAACATTTTTTAAAAGATCCCACACAGGGAGCAATTGCAGCTTATAATCCTCGTAGCTGAAGCCAGAGACAGTGTGTGTGAATGCGCCCTAATTATCCGCTTGCACAGAAACACACTTTTTCCCTGCTCCCTGTCGCCCCCCCCCTCCCCGCCCGCGTCCAACTCTTCGCGTAAGAGGCGAGTTATGTTATCAGAGATGCTTTCAGCCTCTCAGAGCGGACCTCTCCCTTTCCGTAAAGACACGCTTAGCGCTAAAATATTAAAATGCGTATCTGATGCGTCGTTTGTATTGACCCCACCCACTCAACATCTATCCCACCTCCCCAGCCCTGCCTCCTTTCTCTTCCAGCTGATAGGGTCTCCCCCCCCCACCACCACCACCACCACCACTACCACAAACCCCCCCCTTTTCCCTTTCACGAGATTGGGGATTCCTGAAGTTCATCAGTTCCCCTGCTATTTGTCGGAGGTATTCGGGGGCCCTGTCTGGCCTGGAGGAGCAGGATGATCAAAGCGGAGAACGCCGAGGCCTGACCTGAGCGTTTAGCTTTTTTCAAATAAACATTTACAGAAAGGTCAGCAAATGGCTTGTGACAACGCTGAAGAGCATTGGGCTCTCCGGTCCGACCCGCCTCTTAGATCATCCCATAACTCCCCCGCGCACGTCACTCACATCACTTTCCCAGAGATATTAGTTAATGAGGCCGCAAAAAAAAAATAAAACACGGTTTGAGTGCGCACGTCTGCCCTTCTGCAGGGCGCTGTGTCTGAGCTGGATCCCATCGAATGCCTGATGTCCTCTTTCTAACATGTATTCTGTTAGTGTGTGTGTGTGTGTGTGTGTGTGTGTGTGTGTTCGTGCATGTGTATGTATGTGTTTGTGTGTGTATGTGGGTCATGTGCGTGCAGGTGTGTGTATGTGTATGCAGGTATATCTGTGTGTTTGTGTGTGTGTGTGTGTGTGTGTGTGTGTGTATGTGTGTGTGTGCATGTGCATGCAGGGTGTGTGTGTGTGTGTGTATGTGTGTGTGTACATGTGCATGCAGGTATATCTGTGTGTGTGTGTGTGTGTCTGTGTGTGTGTGTGTGCATGTGCATGCAGGTGTGTGTGTGTGTGTGTGTTCATCGATGAGCAGCTCACCTGAAGTGCCTTGTTCTATGCCTCTGCGTTGGATTTGAGTTGAAGACTCCCCGTGCCCATTAGGGCTGTCTGTTTGTTTCGGCCTGTCTGAAACAAGACAGTAAGGAGAAAGAGGCCGGAATGAAAACTGCTGTAACAAATCTATCATTAGTCTCAGAAGACATCGCATAATAATAAAGTCTGAGGAGACGCCGTATGCTAAAACCGGACGGATGAAAGAAGCGCTAAAACGCAGCCCGCTCTCTGTGCGCCTGCATGTCATTGTGTCTGTCTTCCTGAAGAGACACAGCTGCTGTGTGTGTGTGTGTGTGTGTGTGTGTGAGCGAGGCATTCCGCATCTGAGAAGGTTTGCATGTTCTGGCTACGTGGTGACACGTCGGAAGATTTATGAAGAGAAGACAAACATGCTTAACACTCCTGTTCTACAAGGCTTATGTTTTTATAAATCTTTCCGTATGAATTTTGCGTTGAGCCAAATATGTGGCATATAAGGGGACATATAAATGTGAAATAATTCATTTCACAGTGTATTGGCTAGACTATAAATAGAGCGCAGCTAGCTAATGTAGAATAATAAAATATTTTGTTAAAAATGAAGTAGATTATAAACATGCAAGATTATTTATTGTAACATATTAAGCGGTCTTAATAAAAGATTTAGTGTACAACATGTACAGCATTACATAATCAGGTAACGCATAACACATGCGTCTGATGACGTAAATACACATACATTTATGACCACTGGCTTTCATCTTGCGATCACTGAAAAAGGTCAGACAAATAATGTTAAATATACCTATAAAAGAAATACACTTTGTCGGGGTGTATTTCTTTCAGTAAAAAATGATGACTATTAGGTGTTACATCAGCTTGATGTGTGTGTGTGTGTGTATGCATGTGTGTGCATGCGTGTGTTCATTTGCGAGCATGTGATATTTTGTTATTTGAAGATCCATATTCGCTGTTACACCAGAGAAATCCAGTATTGCAGGATTTTGGAATGATTTTATTTTTAGGTCTTTTGTTTTTGTGCTTTGATGATGTCCGTAATGAGCCCACGTATGTTCATATATTCACACATACAGAAGTTATTCTGTTTTATATGTGAAAAATATATATTTTTTTCAAAACACTAATTTTACCGTGGTTTTAGCTTTACAGTCCACAAGAGTAATGCAAAAGGACTTTTTTTTTAATGCAACTAATTTAAAATAAAAAGGAAAAAATTAATCATTCTGGCGTTCCTTTTGATACATTCATCGTGGAGCTCCATTCTATCTTTACACATGTAACTTTGTTTTACGCAAGTGGCACGTCAATCCATGTTCTGCCTTTCATCCTGGGGTTGTAATTAACTTTGAAGCTAAGTTTCTTTGTCTCTGCCTGTCAGTCCTGACATTTGATCTTGGAAAAATTCTTAATTGGGTCTGTTGTGTAAAAACATTGAAAAGGCGTACTATCGTTGTGCTTTTGTTAACGTGAGCATCTGATTAGGTACGTCCGAAGTGTGTTAGCTGCAAAACACAGAGTTGTGAAATTTAAGTGAGAAACAATTGGAGGGGGGGGGGGGGTTGTGGGGGGGACAAGTCGCTATAAAAAATGACGAGCGAATTTCACTTCCAAGGGAAAGTGTCTGTGCAGTTATTTTCCAAAAAAAGAAGCGCGGAAGACGAAGACGCGGTGTTGGCGATGGCAGAGCATGTGTCGACATTGCGGAAGCCCTGACATCCAATTTAACCAAGAATTCTGAAATCCCTCAAACTCCACATCACCACTCTTTGAGTTAGTTGTGATGGGGATTTTTTTTTTTCTTGTTGTTTTTTTTCTTAACTAGGCAAGTGAGGAGCAAGATTGGACTTGCGGAAGGAACGAGGGACATGGGGGAAAAAGAAGAAGGGTCAAAAAGCAGAAGGATGCCTTCTCTTTGTGTGAGGGGAAGAGAAAATACATGTATACCCACTTTAACCTGACCCCCCCCCCCTACCCCCAAGCCTTTGGTCCATCAATGTCCTGTTAGAGAGGTCCAGTAGTTATAGTTCAGACTTCGGCTGCAGCTACCGCTCTATCTCCCTGCCCCGCCTTCAAGATCACCCCTCCCACACGCTACCCCACCTGCCTGCCCTGGCTAACACAAGCCGACACATCATAATAACAGTAAGAGGCCTTTCCCGTCCTATGTCATGCTCAGAGAGATTAGTTCCCCTTCACAAAACCAAGGTAATTTTCTTTGGGCTGAAACACTACAGTTTGGGGTTAACTACTTATTGCAGCCTGAGAGGAACCTTCAAATCTCCAGGGAACTAGCAGCTTCCATTTTGTTTTAAGTGAAGTCTTTCCTATGAAAATATATTTGTTTGTACCCACATTCCAATAGAGTTTTGTCTTATTGATTGTGCAACCTCACATGAGCTGTGTGCTCTTTGCTTCTTCCGTTCACCCTGGATTTTTGCCTTCATTGTCAACTTTATTCCCACACTCAGAGTTTGAAAACTAATAGCAAAAAATGTCAACCAGCAGATTCACACACTACCCCATGCATTTATTACTGGTGAGGATAGGTCAGTTGCAGTCTGCTATAATTGGCACTAGTTACAATGCCCAGCCGTAGTCCTTGTAGTGTACAGTAACTGTCCAGGAGCTTCTCCCCTGAGTAATGGCATCTAAAAGGAGGCGAACACTTCCATAGCGTTCTCTGGTTGCTCCCTGCTCCGATCTCCCAGCAGACGCAACGTGGTGCCGCCGTCTTCAGGGATGCACGCCATCATTGTCGTTCTTTTCCTTATTTACGACCGGTTTCAGAGCGCGATTTCGAATGATCGATCATCTCGAAAATCTGCAATGAGGAGCACACGTCAGCGCCAGATGATCGTTTTTTTTTTCTTCTTTCGTCGCACGACGCGAGCACTCTCCCACCTGCTTAAGACCAGACCAGCCAGGTGTTCGATTCTCCACTATAATAGCATGCTATTCACATAGCGTGCTGCTTTGATCTCAAGCACACTGCGGAGAGCGGTCTTTCGGTTAGCGAGACCGTCTCTTAAATCAGTGGCAAAGGCTGAAGAACTTTTGTTTCACAGTATGATTTATGAATGGCAATATACCCAATTCAGGAAACCACAGGTGACTCCTGTTTATATTACTGTTTTCATTGTTGTACACGGGTCCTTATATTCACAGGGTGTGACATCACCCATGAGTACCCAACACTGATCCATAGAGAGAGACAGAATCACATTTGAATGATAAGCTAGCTCATGTACAGTAAGTCCTTTTTGAGCCCCTATATTGCGAACATGCCATTAAATAAGGTAACGCTGAAAGGGTTCACCTGTAGCAGCTGCTGAAGACATTAAGTGATGAATGTAAACTACAGTACATAAGCAAAAGATATGAGCTTCACTGTACAATAACAGTAATGCCTTCATTTTTGTATACAGAATGAATGAATTGCAGACTGGTGTTATTTTTCTTTTTTGAGGAAAGCACATGGAGTAAAATCAATGGTACAAATCATTCTAAAGGATTGTAATCTCTGCGGTGCATTTCAGTAAGCACACTTAATTCTCTCGACACAGAGGGTAACGTATTTACATGAAGAATTGACAGAAGAAAACAATGCTATTATAATCGATAATCACGATATAGCAAATTGAAGGAAGGAATGCGGTGGTGGCTCTACATGCATGTGATTTGTTGTGAGAACTAGCGAATGTAAAATGAGATTGGCTGTCTCCTCTGTGAGGTACGGCCAAATCATTGTTCACGTCAAACTGCTCAATGCTACGTGGCACAAGTCAGTTACTGGATGACAAACGCCACCTTTCAAATGAGCAAATCATATTTGTTTTAGGAGGTACAGGTCATTTTTTGAATATGTTAATAGGTTTAGCAGTACAGTGTTCCTGGCATAGTACAAGGGAACTGCAATGGGGAGGATCAAAAGTGACCAGATTCAGTTGATGATACCCTTCACTGGAATTCAAGCATCAACTGTCCAACAGAAAAGAAAAAAACTCTTTATAATCCACACGAGGCTGATAACACCGTCAGATTTCACCTATATCTCTAAAAAACCCCATAAACTGAACGCTGACACATTGCATTCTGTTACATTAAAACACACACACACACACACACACACACAAAGGCTGAGAACGGCACATTATTCTAGGGGGTCATATGTCCCTCTCTTGCTTTATTAATTAAAAGGAAAGTGCACTGTGGTGTGGTATAGAGTTGTACGAATAAACTGCTGTGAGAATCTATTCCTGTTTGGTGCATGATAATATTTCATAAACAGTATATTTGAATTTTTATGTACCTAGTATGCAATATTCATGAGTAAACTGAATATGTAAATATTTAAACTTTATTTATGAGCCTCCACCACTCTGTTGATATAAAGTATTACTTTAGATGAAAAGATAAATAGACACAAAAGCTTATTAGGTAGCTATTTGAGCTGGCTACAGCATGATTGAAGATTACCAGGGTTTAATTTGTCCATCCATTGCTTACAAATAATTTAATAATTTTATGAGCTAATATTTGAGTTTGTGTTTACCTTTGCACATTGAAATGTACACGCATGTAATACTTAAAATAACGTTAATTGAATGCAGTTTTACTTTCTGGATAACACTGAAATAAATTAACTGCTGGAATGGGTGTGTACCTGGTCAGAGCATCATATCTTGAAATTCTAGCAGTAAAGTTTCACTGGAATCGTAATTAACACCAAAACAATCATCAAGTAAAAGATAAAATGGGGAATTCTGCCTTTTCTTTCTGTCCAAATTATTTTGCATTCTCCGAGTGGTCTGGGACTTTAATTTAATGACTCTTAACCAGAGAAGGGACATGTGAGCAATCGTTTTGCAGTCTAGCACATATTTAAAATGAAAAATGAATCTAATTTGATTTCCAACAAAAAGCAATGAGAAATGCATATCCTAATGCAGTCCTTTTTTTTTATTTAAATATTTATTTATGTATTTGCTATTGTTTAGAGAGTGCTTAGCATGCCTGGGATGTTTCACATATGATTTTACATCCACTTCTGGAAATCCATTGTCCTTTGAACATTTCTCCATACAAACCCAATATATGCTCTTGTAAAAGGTCTAAGACCTCAATTACATCAAAGGCAGTTTGTCCCCCTGCATTGATGTCGGCGGCAGAGCCTGCAGAACTGTGTCAATGCTACCCCCTTGTGACCGGAGTGTAGCAGAGACACCCTGCGCCTCAACCAGCAAAAAAAGGGGGAACTGAGAAGGAGGGAAAGAGAGAGAAAAACGGCACCGTTAGATTTCCTTTGTCACCGTGACAGATAATAACGTAATAGTACTTTTTTTTTCATTTGAATAAAATGCTTAATTTGAGGCTCTGTTTTAACTATTTTGGAGAGTCTGTTTTTTTTTTTCCAGAAAGGTGTGTATGTGTGTGTGTCTGTCTGTACAGGCATGCAAAGCTGCTGAATCACAAAATTGTTTTTTCAACTCTTCAAATCTAACAGAATTTTGCTATTCTGTTTTTCCTCTAATAGTTAATATACTTTGTATGATGGAGCAACACTTATGTATCTGAACAACGCATCCTCTTTATGTACTGGCTAAACATAGTCTTTACACTGCTAAAATACTGTAAGAACAGACGTTTAAAAAAAATCTTTTTTAAAAAGACTTATAAGGAAAAACACTATGCAAAACTATGGAAATCATAGAGATCCTGAAGAAATTCAACCATGATGCAGCTCAAATGTAGGCATCATCTCAAAAATAATTGCTGATATCTATATGAGTGCATGTTATATATCGCATAGTTTTTTTTTTCCTCCATTACACTTGTATGGGGGGAACCCCTCTTCGCTCTCCTGACACGCAGACTGGATCCGTGTCAGAGTCTCTCAGAAGGGCGCGTCTCAGTCTCCCCTCGCCCTGGCTGTCGGGAGGCGCGCTGCCTTTTACCGCGCCGAGTTGAGAAGAAATAATTAGACGCTCAGATGTAATTCGGCTCCGCGGCCGGGCTCGTCGGGAGGGGCCGCAGGAAAGGCAGCCCGCTCGCGAAGCGCCGCTCGCCGAAGGCTGGTCGCTTTTGTTCCGCGGTTCGGGGGCCTACCTTCAAAGCCCCCGTCTGGGACTGAGGAGGAGGAGGAGGGAGGGATCGGTTTTCCCTTTCAAAAAGCGCGCTTAGGAGTTAGGCGTCCTGGAGGATTGGGTCTCCTGTTGCCGTGTACGCAAAGCCGAGCAGTCGGAATTAATTTTGCGAGCGTGTCGATGGAGGGACCGTCTTAAATAAAAAGGAACACGAAGATTTTAATATGTCTCGTGTTCCTAGGCATGGATCAGCAATTTTATTTTGGCAAAGATTTGATGACGTTGCCTTGTTGGACGCTTCTCCCTGCCATTTCCGCATGGGAAAGAGGCTGCGCTGGTAATTCACGGCTGCCCCGGTCTTGCCCGACGCGCGGGTGTCCGTCAAGGCCTTGCCGGGGGGCTGGGATGACACCCCGGACAGCCCCGCAGGTTAGGACCTGTCAGTCACGGGCGTGAGCCCGCCCCGGCCTTCCCATTGACACCTCCCATTGACTTTCCTTCAGTCCCATCAGCCCGCCTAAAGCATTTCATTAGGATCGTGACCCGCACGGCCCCCGTAATGGACAGGTTGATTTGTGCTTCGTTGGCAGGCCTCAATACAGCCGTGACTTTCATCCACTTCGGTATGTATATTACGCATGCCTGTCACGCGTGTGGCCGGGCCTGGTCCCTGTCTGCACGCCAGGCTCTCATTCTGCCATGGCTGCGTGGCTTCGGAGGGAACGTCCTACAGTAGGTTTCCACTCTGCGAAAGATTCTCACTGTTCTGTTCTGGAGGAGGGGAAAGAACACATGCCTGCGTGCTAGCATGCACTTGCACACAAAAGTACACGTGCACACACATGCACGCACACGGTTTCAAGTGCACATGGGCACAAATACAAGGCACGTGAACGTGTACACACATATACTCGCATGCAAGCACACATAACCATGCAAACCTGCTGTATACATGCACACACACAGTACAGGCACACTGGAAAAATGCACACACAGGCATGTACACATATACACATCCATGTGCACACAGACACACACGCATATATGCATAGATGACATGTGCACACATACACACACACACACATACACACACGCATACACCCACTCGCACACACATACACACACACATTTGTGTCCTTCCCTTTTTATTTATGTGTAGTAATCATCCCAACCCCCTCAGGGCGCAGCCTGCATGTACACGCACAGCCAAAATACATATTTAGATTTATTTGTCTGCAACTGTCCAATAAAATATATTCTTTGCTGTTCCTTGCCAGGCAGGGGTCCCGCTGGGAGTTGCAGGCCGAGAAATGTTGTGTTTTCAAGCTTTAGGGAGCAGAAATGTGAACAATGCTCAAAGCAGAAAAAAAGGATCCTGTGCTGCCTAACTAAGTGTTTCGGTAGATGTGCAGGAGAAGAAGAAGGAGTGGGTTTTCAGAGCCCAAACGCCTCTGGGGCTTTCTGTCTGAATTCACATATAAGGTGCAAACATCACATACTTATCGTAGTAGAGAATGACTCTCTCTCTCTCTCTCTCTCTCTGTCTCTCTCTCTCTCTCTCTGTCTCTCTCTCTGTCTCTCTATCTCTCTCTCTTTCTGTCTCTCTCTCGTTCTTTTTTCATTCTCTCAGGTTCTCTGTTCTGTTCTCATGCTTCTATGTCCTGTGTCTTTCTAATTAATTAGCATTTTGATTTTACCTCATATTGTTTTGATTTGCTCTTTTGACTTTTGACCATTTTATTGTGTGATTTTGGAAGGAGCGATTGTCAGAAAGAAATGTGTCAAAACATCAAAATGTTCTGGCTGCCATCCTCATTTCTGAATTAACAAAAAAAAAAATAGATTATGTATGAAATGAAAATTGAAACAAGGTGACCGTGAGTGTGATTTCACTTTTATGGGGTGCTTATGAGGGTGTGGGGAGGAAAAGGAGGAAACATTTTGGGATTGGTGTCCGTTTGAAGTGGATCTTTCCGCACAATAATTTTCCCACACTCGCGTGCTTTGGGGTGTTAGTGGTGAGCTTGTGGCTTTGAGCAGCAACTGTGACCAAACCCTCTATTTCAGTTTTCAAGATGTGGAGTGATGGTTTTGTCGGAGAATTTGCATGATGACAAAACGGGCGTGTTAATCTTGCTTTCCTGTGGCCCCTCTCGTTGGCTCATGGTTTGGACCCTTCGCCAAAAGTGCGTGCTGCATTGGGTTCATCGCGAGCTGCAGTAAAAGTGAGAGTGTCATCTCACACACACTCAGGAGAAAGGGTTCAGAAAGGCTCCTCTGTGTCTCCATAAAAGAACCCTACAGTATTTAGTTCAAGGTTCTTTGTGGGGCAAAATGGTTAAGTCAGGGAGCTTTCACAATTTTCACACCTACAGTACCATAAGAAGGTTTTGTTAGGAAATTAAAAGGGTTCCCCTGTAGCCAAAGAACCTTTTTTTCTGAAAGTGTACATTAAACTGATTTAGAACTCCCGCTATAGATGCCAGAGCATCCTCAGGTAAATCAAGAGAACTGAGACTCCAAAGACGTACAGCTGACGTGGTTCATTAATAAATATTCTACTGCCATGATGAGGTCTAACAGAGGACCAGGTTCCGGTGATGGCGTTTCTACAGTTGCGGTCTTTGTCCCTCGCATGAAGACCACGGTAATCGCCCTAGTCATCTGTGGTCGAGCGACTTCAGCGCCTCTGTGGTCCTTTCTTCAGAACTTAAAAATAAATAAGAACTGATGTTTATGGCTGTTTCCAAAACACAGAGAAACAGCGTTGGATTGGTCACTGGTCGTTGTCCACCCATATCCGAGAGCAGAAAGCATTCTGCTCTTTGTTTAATCCGGTATGCAGCCGAGCTAGTCTGAGTAATATCAGGAAGGTTGTAGGTGACGCAAGAGCAATTCTACAACTTCCACTTTTCTGTCTAGTGTGTAGTCCTCCTGATTCTCCTTCTGGCATGATATCGTAGTATCACTGTGGACCACTGTTATGTTTCTGGGGAAACTCCTGTAGGTTTTACTGCAAGGGCTAACAGCATACAACAAGTCCTGGAGTCAGTTTTACTGCAGAGAGCACTCTCCTAACTTAAATTTACATTTAATTCAGTAGATTCAGAATATTAAGAACAGAAAAGTGTTTACTTCATTTTTTTAAATGAGCAGGTGCTTGAGTTGGTACTGGGAGTAATACTAGGACCATGTTTATGGAGGTAAAGAGGTGAAGCTGGTTATGGCATTGGGCAGTATGCAGGAAAAATTGTACAATAATATGCACTGGGTTCAGAATTCTCAACATATTTTTCAGAAGCATCAGTCAAACTGTAGACACATGATTCATTTTAACTTTGTGGATTCTGATGACATTTGAAAAATACAGCTAAAAGAAGGGAGATTTAATTATTTAAATTAGCGCCGACAATCTTTAGTTTTTGTTTACTAAGACAATGAGGCTTTCTGATTTGGTGGAAGTCAAACAGCTCCTAAAATGCCCTCACCACCTCGCAATAGCATCTGTGTCTGTTCACTCTTTTTTGTTCATTTGTGCCATTTATTCTTTCTTCGGTACTTTCTTTTCTTAGCCTTTGTTTCATTCATGTATACCACTCTGTATGTGCTTGCTTTCTTCCACACACAGCTATAGTCCCCATTTCACCAATGCAACCATAAATAACAGTTATTTTTTATCACCATATGCACATCTTCGGCTAATAGCCAATGAACCACTAAATTGCAATAACAGCATGTAAAGTAAAAAAATCGATATACTTGTAATTTTGGAGTCTCAATGAATTCCCGTTCCCTCTGACAATAATAAAAACATACTTTGGCCATCGCTCTGACCTTTGAGACTTTGAGGTATTATAATCCAATAGATATTGCCTAAATATTGACTTTTAACGTAGGTTTTAATGAGGATGAATTCACTCACTGCTTAATAAACATTCTCAAAGTGTTCAATAGAAATATAGTTGCAGTGGGGTTTTTTCAGTTATGTCACCTTGGTTATAATCTGCCCTTAATCCTTGGTAAAATAAATATATATCACTATTCAGTCATGTGTGTAGTGAATATAAAGAACTACCCACATTTTATTTTCAATTCAAAACTTGAATTAGTAGGACATTGATTTACCAAGAGCTTTTGTTGAAAGAATAAAATACATTTTTGAATGTATTTTATTATAATTATTGACATTTTGGTGACACGTTTTTCTCACCCTCAATTGCTGCTAGTTAGCGATATAGATGTAATATCTGATCATTTTTCTGTTTCTCTTTTTCCAAAATTACTCACATTTCATTGACTTTCTACAAAATATAATTATATGCCATATGGTTTTAAAATGGTTATGTTGACAAATCCAATATATTTTCCTTTCTAGTCTTAGTGAAAAACCACAGAAATCAGTGTAAAGGAAGAGCAGGGAAAGGGCTATTCTTTTTTTAAAACAAAGGAATGTGTTTTGACAAGATTGGCACACTGTATACCTGTTCACCTGTGCATCTTTCATTCCTGAATTTCAATTTTTGCCTGTTTATAGTAGCCGTGTTAATAAATGTATGTCATTTTTGTCTACTGGGTGTTTTTTTTTTCTCTTTTTTTTCGCTTTAGCGAGTGCTTAAATTACCCAACCTTGCCATCACACGAGATGGCTGCCTGCACAGTGCCATCACCATGACGCCCTGATATTGGTTTCTCTCGCTATCTGTAATTAGCACTGATCAAGAGGGATTATAAGCGGGTGGTAAAGACGGTTGACTCCTCAATGGCCTTGATAGATGGTCAATTATAATGATCAGGTCACAGCGTTTATTGGATTTAAAGCATCTGCGTTGGGGCCTTTTCGCCCGGGCTGGGTAATTATCACATTCATGCATGATTTAAGGCGACAGTGTGCATCGGGGAAGGACTCGCCTTTAATTTAATAATTTAGTTATCTATGCATTTATGCAAGCGTTAACAAAGGGTGTCCAGAGCGGAATCAAAGGAAGGAGATGAAGATTAGCACGATGGCGTAACTAAGGCTCGCGGCGCGCGGCGCTGGCGCACCTGGGCTCGTTTCGCGGGACGTGCGATAAACATGGGAGAGTGCGCTGCTCACCTGGCGAAGGCCCGCTCAGGCTGAAACGCTGTCACGCAGTCGAACGTTGTTTTGGAATCCCGAATAGCGCGATCATCGTACTTTTCCATGGCATAATTCTCTCTGCTTGGGACTTAGCTAGATTGCTGCGCGAAGTTCACGAGCAAACACAAACAATCTGGGAATACTTTGAGTGTGAATGCGGTGAAGGGCACGTCAAAACATTTCTTCATCACCGTTGTGAAACAGGAGTTACCACTCCACTACCAGTTATAATAGGTAGTTAGCAGCCGGCTACCGCTGGTTATGACACATTTATTACATATTAATAGTGAATTGGTGGAGCCAATAAGAAGCTGGTGGGACGGATAAGAGTCGATACGAAGGACAGAATATTTTTGGTATGTGTCAATGAGGAATTTGGCATCATCGCCGTAACCGCCCTGCTACGCCTCACACCGCTCAGCACGCGATTTATTTCGCAAACGCTCCTCCTCCGAAGAAGAAGCAGCCGTCTCTCCCGGCCGACTCCCGCGTGCAGACGCGCCTGAAAACCATCTTCTCAGACTCCTCTCGGCCCCCGCGATAAAAAAATAAACAAGCGAAGGAAAGGAAAGGAAGGGGCAAGGGGAAGAAAACATCAAGGCGGTGTTTGTTTACTTTTTCGGCGAGGCGGTAAAGGTCAGACTCCGGATTATTCCGCGCGCCCCAATAGAATCCAATAAAAACGCAACAATGAAAACAATATCATCCATATTTTAAGCAGCTGGTTCCAAACAAAGGGAGCGCTGCGCTGGGGTGCCAATTACTCCTGTTCTCACGGCTCGGGCGCGGAGAGCCGCCGCCAGGGTATTGTTCTTTCAGATCAGCCGCCCTCTTTCATTCATATTTCAGTTTCTGACATTTTAAAAGAGCATTCTCATATGATGCTAATCTGCGTTATTGCTTTAAATATTTTTTTCTCTCATTATTATCGTTATCACGATACTCTGTCAATTAATATCTCGGCGGCTCGAAGACTCAAAGAAAGTAAATAGATGAAAACCGACGAAGATTATTACGGTTTTTCCAAATGAGGTAATCGAGGGTGTTTTCACAGTGATTCTGTTGTTCTCCATGTCTTTTTTTCCCCTTCTTTTTTTCCTCTATGGGTTTTATTAAACTCAAGAATTCACCATCTGTGCTTTATCATCCTGATGCATTATTAACCATGGCTGCCTGCACTTTATGGGAGAACTTTTAACGACTTCCCCCTTGACTTTAGCATGATACAGTACCACATTTACTTTAACCTGAGACAGGACCAATATGGGTTTAACCTGACACACCGGTGTACTAGTCTTACTTTATCCTGAGACAGTACCATGATCGCTTTAATGCTGTACAGTATCTAAGATAGTACTGTAATCACCTTAACCTGAAATACCACTATGATCACTTTTACGATAGATAGTTCTGTGTTCACTTTATCCTGAGATAGTACTACAGTCACTATAACCTGGAATAGTACTACTACCTTGAGATAGTTCTTTGTTCACTTTAACCTGGGATTAACTAAACATACACTGGGACTGAGAGGTTTGAGAAAAGGGTAAAGCCATGATCTGCTCATTTACTTCTGACATGGAAAATATAAATGACTTATGATGTACTAGATTCTTCAAATTTAATTTCAAAATTGAGTAGCCAAGGTCAGCCATTAAAACTCTTGGTGCTTGACCTGGCTTCTGGTGATAGCGTACAACCTGGTCAAGTGACTCTAAGGAGCCACTGAATTTAGTTCACAAAGCAGCCTATACCAGGTAAAACAATGGCATGTAATTGGGGGTTAATGACAGGTCTGGGGGAGGATGAGTTGGATATGATGTTGACAGGGGTAAGGAGAATTTCCGCTCAATGTGCGGTGGCTGAAGCAATTGATTTCTCTGATCGAATGGGGGATATTGACTGTGTGGATACCATGGAGAAGGAATGCCATCTGACAGGAAATGGATCACACTGATGAGAAAATCTTGTCAGATTTTGTCTTGTGCTCTCTGCGAATATATCTCTGTTTCATAAATATACACATAGCTATTTTTATTGTTACCCTTGTTGCCTCTCTCACACACACTCTCTCTCTCTCTCTCTCTCTCTATCTTGCTCTCTCTCTCTCTTTCTTTCTCTAGCTCTCTCATGCATGAATATCTCTCTTATACAGAGGTATGTGTGGGTTAAGACAGAGGGTTCTGGCTGGAATGCTGAAGAGGATTCTGATATAGAGCTGTGCTCTGAGGCCCAATGATGTCACAGCTTCCTACTCCCACAGAGGGCAAGAATGGTCAAGTCAATTCACTTGTGTGTGCATCCCACCCCAGGACATACTAGAGTAGTGTTCACATAGGAGTAACATAAAGTATGGCTGTCGCTGCAAAGTAATAAATACAATACAGTGTAGCACATTATTAAAACAAACTTTAAGATAAATATTCTGATATTTATACAATTATATATTTAGAGGAAAAAATATTAGGCAAGTGTTTCTTGGTTCGGTTGGTTCAGCTATCACCAAAATTTACCCTTGTCGAGAACATTCTTCAGTCGGGTCGCTGGCATTCATTTTCAAAGTGATTTTATGTTGCGTATGTATTTGCATCCCTGCTCTTTTTCTTTTCCGTTTCATATTCCGCAAGAGTAGTTCTAAATGCAGTTGTAGTCACTTGAAACTTTATCTTCACTTCAGCCGCTTGCTTGTATGGCCATTCTAGCAGATGGATTTCTGGACAAGGCATTGCTGTTGGCAAACAAATGATTGACTGGTACACACTGTTCTAAAGGTCCACAGATCTTTGTCTCACTGTTATCCATGCCACCCCTTACTTTACTTTTTCTCCCTCATTCTTAGCCATCCCTGCATTTTTTTCATTTTCTCACCCACTCTTTTTCACTCTCTTGCTCATTCCCACACTACCACCCTCTCTCTCTTTCATTCTCTCTCTCTCTCCCTCTCTCCCCCCTCCTCTCTCTATGTGCCTCAGTTGGGTAAGATGATAATCCTGGCCTAGCCCACTGACAGACTGCAACATGATTCACTTGGACAGTGACTGACTGCACATCCAATTTGTTTCAACTGAGGAGCAGAGGCTTATTATGTGAAATGCATGAGTTGTCTGCGCGTGAAAGGTACGATCAGCTGGGGCATGCATCAGGGCTGCTGGGAAGGTAATCAATAAGGGATTGTCTCTTGTAGTTTAGCCCGACACGTTTTGACAGTCCCGAAAATTAAACGGGCAGATATTAATAATAATGGAAATCAGCGACTCTTGGGGTGAGTTTGGGTGGGTGTGTGCTTGCGCGTGTATGTGTGTGTGCGTGTGTGTGTGTTTGTGTGTATTTGTGTGGGTGTGTTGTAGGGGAGATTAGGGCATTGTTGTCTCTAAAGCACTGTTCAAACTGTATGAGACAACCAACAATTCAAGCAAAACAATGTGCCTTTTGCTCCTAACATATTTGTTCTCTCAGGTGCACATTTCGGGTCTAACAGCAATTATTTCTGTTTTGAATATAGATTTTTATAATTGTATTTGTTTTGAATTCATGTTTTTTTCAACAGTAGCAGATCTGTTTGTATTATTTTAATACTTACTGAAGTTGTAAAACATGCTGTTAAAGCATATATTCATTAACCCAAAATGCACACATACATTTCAATGGCTGAATTTGTTTCCTTATTTCGATCTGTTTATTTGAGTTTGCCAAGCTCCGTTTTTTGAAGAATGTTTGGATGAATAAATTATGAAACACATTTATCAGAGAACGGCTCTAAATCAGAACTGAAATATTGGTGTTGGACTTGGTCCTTTCTTTGATTTGTACATCCATCTTTGTGAAAAGTGATTTTTTTTTTTTATTCCCTACTTGTTTCATTTCTGAAGAGCTGTTTGACGCTGTAGCACTTTCCAGTTTGGCTCTTGCGTCGGTCCCATAAAAATGAGATGGCGTCTGAGGAGGGCCGCTCCGTGAGAGTGGCCTGGCCCGCTGCAGCCAGGGCTCTTCTGCATCCAAACGCAATCTAGTGGCAATTCTGAACACATGGTGCTGCAACCTAATTCTTCCCCCGTGCTTTATTGCATTTTGTTGTTATTAAAATGGCAACATAAAAAAGCGCTCTCTCTCCCAACTCACAATTTCCGTCATTATAATGTGAAGGGGGGGCGGCTGAGGACAGGCTTTGTCACTAGAGCACAAGATTTTATTTTTTTATTTTTTTTAAGTGGAGTGTGCAGTGGTGTGTTATAGTGGAAGGACCTATTTGAGGACGTGTACCATCTACACACATTGTCAGGATAGCCTTTGTTTCTCTTGTGAGAAGATAAGAACTCCATTACTCATTTCCACCATTTTAGTGCTTAAGTGTCTGGCTTGTAAAATAAGCCAAAAAGGCATTACGCCGTGGGGGCTCTATGCCAATCAGACAGAAAGACAGTGAGCGCCTAGAATCCATCTGTAGTTTTCATTTTGTGATGAAAAATGCTTCGTTCCAGACCTTTCTTAGCACATGCCAGGGCAGCGAATAAATAGGCCATTTAAAACTGTGGATCTGTCTATTAACTGAGAAAGGCAATGTGGCCATTACTCCACAGGGCTGCGCTGACACGAAGGTTCAGAGTACTTTCTGCTCCTTTTGAATCATTTTTAACAAATATGTTTGAGTTAATAGGGCTTTCTAGAAGGGCTATGAGCCGGGGAAGCAACAACATGGAGGACAGGGCGTGGGATCCACAGTGAAAACTCACCACAGTAAGAGGATCCTCATAAAATCTATTCACGTTTCTTAAATAGGTTTTGCAGCAACTGAAAAAAACTATATTTCTTTTTTACTTTATAACTAATTTACACTACAGTGATTCAGCCGAGATATACAGATAATACCAGAGAGTATAGACGTAGACAGTATGTGTGACATATGACATAGCATAGCTTTATTTCACAGTACCAGTGAAATGCCCTTCAACATGTTGCTTATGAGGATGACACATAAACATGAATCTAGAGACAGAGGCTAAGGTCACATGGATATCGTATAAGTTGTTTAAAGGCAGAGCATTTAACCATGAATAACTTTCCATTTTGAAATAACGTTCATATCAAATGACGGGGTTAGCCGTCACAGGGTGCTCCGTATGGGGCAATGTGACATTCCTCTTGGAAGGACCCCTATAATGAGACTGACTTTAAGCACATAAAAAATGGACTTAGAAGAATGGTAATAAAAACAGAGGGCGAGAGATATCGCTCTACAGCTATCCAATCCCTCTCTCTCTCTCCATATCTTTTTTTTTTTTTTTTTTTTTTGTGCCTGCCTTACATATCATTCTTGTGGGAGCTTAAGTAAACAACATTATAGGCAATTTAGAGATGCTGTGTCATAGGTTATTTATGCCCTTATAAAACGCCGGGTCCCAGCGGTGCTCTGCGCCGGCTCGGCTTGCTCTTCAGCAGCCCGAGCGCCGCGCGCGGATATGAGTGAACGGAGGGAAATGAGTGACAAAGTCGAGTGAGTGCATGCTGCTTTTCATTGCTCTTAGCTGCACTATCAGCGTGTGTACATCTGTAAATCAGAGGAGGCTGCCAAAAAAAAGAAAAGAAAAAAGTGTGGCCTCGCGATACCCATATTCATATTATTCTTGTTTCTTATTAAACTAATAATTCAGCTTTTCTCTCTCTCTCTCTCTCTCTCTCTCTCGCTGTCACGCACACGCACATGCACACTCACACCCTCAAAAGTACATACTCTCACAGGAGAGTTACAGTATTCTCCCGCTCTCCTTCTTACTCGCCCTCTCTCTCCACATTCTCATGCGCAGGGTCACTGGATGTGGGCACCTTACTGGAGCAGCTTGGCTTTCCTGGCAAAGACTTCATAATGAATGATTAGACTAATTGACTGAGAGTTTTCCTTGGGGAGCAGCAGAGGGAGAGCCACTGTCTGTGAGAATGCTGGGAGAAAATTAATGCAGAGGCACTACCCTGGTCAATCTCTGCACTTCAATAATAATAATAATAATAAATATTATTATTATTATTATTATTATTATTATTATTATTATTATTATTATAAAATTGATATGAAAAGACTCATTTTGTTTTCTTCTTCTTCTTCTTCTTCTTCTTCTTATTATTATTATTGTCATTATTATTATTATAAGAATATAAGAATTTAGTTTTCTTCCTTCTATTATTATTATTATTATTATTATTGTATCTGTTGAAATGTGCATGCATGTGGGACATAAGCATTGTGGATTTATGGTCAGTACTGCCTCTCTATGAGGCCAGAGTGTTCTCTTATAGGAGGGAAGAGAGACTGTTCTGTGCATTGCAGTAGATGCGCAGGGACATGGCTGAGGTGGGGACTTTATGGGACAGCTGATATATGGCACTGACTGCTGGAATTACGAGGCACATAAGCAGCAGTGGTTTTAATTATCAGAGGATGCCCCACATATCTATCTATCTACCCAGCAAACAATTTTTTGGCTCTCAGAAGAATCCCAGAATGTTATGACAGCTCGGGCGAATGTTCCCAGTGTATACATTTGTCTACTTTTCTGGATTTCCCTTGACGGCTATCGTTAAGTCACGAGGAACACTGTATGAATGGCCTAGGAATCTTATTTTGTTTTTTTTATTCAGTTTCAACTCAGAACTTTCTTTAAAATGTGTACTTCATGCTCTTTGAGGCTTTTCTCCATTTTACACCCAAATTTGGTATGCTAAATCACATTTATTATGACCACTCAGTGCTGCAGCTTTGGCTATTGATTAGGGAAAATGCAAACAAGCCTGTGCTCCCCTCCCAGGCATGTTATGTAAGCCACCACTTGTTATCACACCGTAGTCTGCAAGTGGGGCTCACACAGACGTGAGGTGGAGGAGGACACTCTGAAGGTGGACACAGACAGAATATATTATATGCTGTGTGTGTGTGTGTGTGTGCGTGCGTGCGTGCGTGCGTGTGTGTGTGTAAAGGCCTTTCTGTTTCACAGAGTCTTACTTTAGCTGAACATTCAAAAGTTGTATTCAATAATTAAGTTCTGTGATTAAATAATACATTTTGTTTGTTTTGTTTTGTTTTTCAAGAGCACTCACTAAGTTATCATCTTCACCATTTTTTACTTTCTTCTCAGACCAAACAGCTGCCAAAAACATTTTGAAAATGTTTTCAAGCATGTTGTAATGGTGCTTTCATTGAAAGACCATGAAGCCAGATTCTTGCACATCTGACTTGTCTTAGTGATATTGCAAAGATTTCTTGTTTTGTCCAAGGTTGGGGCTCCCAAGTGTGCGGGCCAATAGATTTATGCAAGCTTATGTATCCCTTTCAAGAAGGCATTTTGGAATTATTTTAGCTTGATTTCAACTGACATAGACTGTAAACATTTGTGCTGTATCATCATTCATCTCATAAACATAATTTCAAACATACTGTGATTTGGCCTGTTACAGCAATGTCACTTTTCATCTGGATAGACTCTATTGTATGTCAGTAGGAATTTCCAACACGGTGTGTCTATATTATGATTCTGAAGTTGGTAGTACTGCTTATAAGGGTTTTACATAATTATTGCATTCCAATGGCAGTCCGCATTTAACATATATTTATTACATAAACCTATTTACATAAATTCAATATTTCAAATATGAATATTGAATGTGCTACAAATATTGCATTTTCATAACATTTTTCAGAAATAAATCCCTTTCTGTTAGTTATCCTACTGTGTGTGTGTGTGTGTGTGTGTTTGTGTGTGTGTACACTATACACCATAAAATCAGCACTGACATGAATTATCTGAAGAAATGATTAACTTTGATGTGCTGACTCCAGTTCAAGTCAGTAGTAAAATATAGGCCTAAGCCAGAGACAGGGCAGTGGAAAGAAGAATCCAGAGGAGAGAGGGAGAGAACAGATGGTAGGGTCTGTCTCAGGTTTATGTGGAAGTCAGCGCTTTTTTTCACTTTTGCATTTAGAGGTGTCTGAGGTTCACACTGGAGCCAGACACTGCAATATTAATGACTGCCATTGCAGTACAGGGCACTTTAGCACAACACATTGTGGGGCTTAACACGAAAGCCTACCCCCTACCCCCATTCAAAAAATATCACACCACTGCAGCATCATTTACTATAATAAACAGCTGTGACTGGTTAGAAACTGGAAACCGAGAGCTTGCATGCATGTCTGATCTTTTTCTGTAGAATTTCACCGTAGGTTCACACCTTGGTACGTATAGAACACGTGATATCTCAGGGTCTCTTTGGCTTGTCCTTCCCCAATTAAAACAAAAACAAAACAAAACAAAAAAAAAACACATAGAAACTGGACTGTCTTGAGACTATTGAAAAGGCCAAAAGACGTTCTGCCCAAGAGTGTGTGAGAAATGTTAGACATGTTCATGAAAACATGTTTGTACATATTCGATTCAGACACCAGGTAAATTACATCAAATGTAATCAAATATTCTGACACCTGCTACAAATAGGTTTTACTTTTTGAAAGCTCTTGTTTTCTACGCTGCTAATGTGCAGATTTAGTGTCATGCACAAACTAAGTTGTGTGCACTTTGAATTTCTGTCTCTAAGGTTACCCAGGCAGACTGCTTCTATGCTGTCAACACTATGGGACTGAAACTGTGGAAAAGCTCTGATGACAATCGAAACTTGACTTGTTTCCACAAATAGCACATTTCTATCTGTGAAAAATTACTCCAGTGCGGTTGAAACATGTATTGCGTGCTCGTATCATGTGAGAAAAACCCTGTCACATTAGATACTCAGAATAGCACTAGATTACTGGTAAAATGATGTAAATACAATTAGTATTTCTTTGAGTTTTATTACAGCTCTAATGTTATAAAAAATACATTTAAACTGATGAGCAAATATAGACTGTAATTCACAAAATAGAGGACAATTAATACATACAAAGAAAACAATTAGAAAATGTAGAGGGCAATTCAGGAGTACAGAACCTTTAAGAAAAAGCAATAATTGGTGATCTGCAAATATGTAACGTGAATATACAAATATCTAATTACTTTCAAGTAAATGAATAAATAACATGTTTTTCTAATATAATTTCTAGTATATTAGCCATCCTCTCGCCCAATTTTGTTTGTGACTCACATTTTGCAGATTCAATTACATTTTTAGAAGGGCCGCGTGGTTTATTTACCAGAACATGACTTACCAAACCCAAAAATACAAAGCTCTTTGGTCACAAATGTTAGTACAAAGAAAAGAAGCAAAAGTATTGGGTAGGGTTTTTTTCCCCTTGTTAATTAGCCAATTAGAGCAGTCTAGCCATTCTGATTATCTACAGAAGTTTCTTACTGTCAGGCCAGTCAAGTTGTTTCAGACCAGCCAATAAAATAGGCACATCCACCTGTCAGTCACTGCACACACAGTACAGCTTAGTATCCTGTGATCCAAAGGGTCATTGTTGTGGGCATGTTTATCATTATAAACATGATTAAAGTACTGTAGTGTTGATAAGACCCCAACACTACTCTGTAGATTTAAAGTTAGAAACTAAACATGTTTGTAATTGGAAGAAAACACACACTGAACGCATATTCATCCACTAATAAAGATATCAATCCATTGAGGCTGAAAACAGCTTAAAACAGGTAGATGTCTAATTCACTAACTACCTTGCTATCTATATTTTACCCTTTTGAGGTTGCAAGTTATGAAAGTCACTTTAGGATGCTATTTAGCTAGCTATTTAAATTGACAGTGTATGGAAGAAGCGACCTGCTACTCCAAAGGCAACTTCCAGTCCAAATTCACATACTGTATGATTGGCTTTTTTCACATGCGGATGACAATTTCCACATGTAAAACCAAAACATGTGACGTGAAGTTATGTAAAATTTTTAACGTGACTGAATTTTTCAAATGTGAACTGCAGTTTTCAGTGAAAACAAAACATGAGACTTGAAATAGCATAGGTTATCTGTTCCCACTCTCATCTTATAAATGGTATTATTTTTATAGCTCACATGTGTACTCATAATGTGTTGGGTGTTCACATGTGATTTTTTTGTAAAGGTACTAGCTCGAACTGTTTAGGAGGATGTGCCTATGTAGAGGGCTGGTCTGTAATGGCTTGATTTGGTCAGTAAGTGACTCCTCTCATTAGCCAGGATAAACTCCAACCACCGACTTGTAAGAATGGATCGTAGTACTTCCATTTGCCTCCAGATATACATGCGCTTCTTCAGTGAAAATGTAGCAAATTACCACCAAAAACAACAGCCGTTCTCAAAGTCAATTGAGAAATTGAGAAAAACAACCCCAGTAAATTCCCCATCACAAATGTCAATGGGGCAAAGAGCAACTAATATGCAAATGTTTACATATTGTGACTTATATTTATAAAGCTTTATTTTTGTGAATTATGCTCTACATTTGTGAATAGCATTTTGAAAATGGTGTTATTAAAATGGTGATATTAGGTCACTGCAAGGAAATAAATAATCAAAGAGTCTTCAGTTATCAATGTTTCTCTGCAAAACTCATTGAACGTAAGTAGGAAAATATCCAAATGTATGTGTTGAAATGCTATTAATGAGAAAAATTCCAGGTACAATAATCCAAAACTTCCACTATTCAAGGATTCTGATTTAAATTCTGGTTTGTTTCAAATTTCACATACTGTCCGTATAAAAAATGTTTAGCACTGTCATTCATTTTCATTAAAGTATAAAAGGTCAATACTATTTATTTGACATATGTTTGTGGATGTAAGAACAATTACTGAATGTAGCAACTGTGGTGGCACAATATCATTTGCAGAGAGGACATGGTTCATCTAAGAGCCATAGAAGTCATTCCTTAATTTTTCTGTAACAAATGTAAGATTCATGGGGATTTTAGTTTTGTTTTTTATTCATCGTCAAGAATTTATTGATAACTGAAATAATTCATTGTTTACGAATTTCAAAAATGTGTATACTTGGTTTCATTACTCAAATGTAAAATGTCTCCCTTGTTATGAGCAAGGGTGTGTGGAACAACGGTGCTGTACAGTCTGATATAACGCTGATGCTAGGCACAGGCAGGAGAAATTGGTTGTAGCATATTACACAGTTTTTTTATTTATTTTATTTCTTTAGCAGGACTGCAGTGGCATCCTAGAGACAGGGTTAAGTGCCAGCTGTATCCCTTGACGTTGATAGAGTCACATTGCCCGGCATATTCAGTAGCTGGAGTCACTCAGAACAACTCTTATATCGGAGGAGAAAGCGGGGGAAAAAACGCAGCTGACATGTTGGCGAGCATTGTGACAAACGCTTACTAGAAAATAATAAAGTGGCAAAATAATTCCGTATCGGACACACTTACCAGAGCAGAAAGAGTCGGAAAGGGAAGACAACATCTTGTGTCATCTATCTTCCTTAAATACCGAAGCTGCGACAAAGTGGAAGGAGAAATTATGATAAATGATAAGATATATTTAGTCAATACCTGTATTTCTTTGTTTTTTTTCCCCCCAACACCCCCCCTCCCAGTTTTTCCATTAACTGCGTTCATTATGTAAGAAAGCTACCCCCGAACCTCTCAAAGGACCCCCCCTCCACAAAAAAAATGTTTTTTTTTTTAAAAATACACAGAGTACCTCTTTTTCATAAGTCTATCAAATTAGCACTTCATTTAAATAAGGCTCATAATTGAGGCCCATATTGCGGATGAAATGAATATGGACACCTGATAGGTCAGTGCAGCAGTCCCCATCACTGAGACAAATGGCCAAATGGGCTTTCGGGAGTCCTGCCTCTCATTTACAATGATTTCTTCTGAGCCCAGCCCTCTGATGGCGGAGGCTGGTGGCTGTGCATAAGCGCAATGCCATCATTTATTTTACTGCCTCATTTGAATATGATGAATATCGAGTCGTCTGCGTGTTCACAACAACCAAATAATCGTGGATACCACTGTGTTTTTTTTTTGTTTTGTTTTTTTTTGCCGCAGTGAATCCCATTTTACTATGCTTTTTTTTTTTACTCTTCTCCTTTTTTTCTTTGACAAGCTGCAATGAACAATGTGTGTGTATTAACCTTTGATACAGCAAAGGCTTTGTTGGCCACCTAGTACATATTTTGTAAGTGAATTGCATGATGTTTTACTTTAAAGCATTATGTAGCAGTGAAGGGGAATGCTTTTTTTAAAGTAATGAAGGCCATTTTGCTTCCCATAGATTCACATATAAAATTATATTATCTAGTTGCTCAGCAGAAATGCTAATCCAGGGAAACACAGTCAGTTAAATATTGCTCATTTATGCAGTCAGACATTTGATGGACGTTAAGTATCCCAGGTTGAGTAGCTGTCTCAGTGGCTTAAAAGCCATGTCCTTCTTGGGGTTCAAAGTACAAACCTCTCTGTTCTTTAGCCACAGTGCTGCACACGTGGACGTTGGCGATCCAGTTTTGGGGGTTTGAGCATTTGCTTGCTTCCGTGGGTGTATTTTTGGCTACATGGTCTTGTGTTTAGGAGACCAGAAGTTGACGGTTGGAATCCCTAGGGCAGGCACTGCTGTTGTGGCTCTGGGCAAAGGGTATTTGATGTGAGTTGCTTCACTGAATAGTCAGCTATGTGTAATTGGATATGTTACCTGGGATGCTACCTGGGAGGATGTTAATCTTGAGTATGCCACTGTTGGCAACGGTGGCTGTCGAGGGACATGAAGTCACTCCAGGATGAGGGAGCTGGCAGATGAGTGCATGCTGCAGTCTGGCACTGCAGACCAGCCCCTGGGAGGCATCTACAGACATGACCACGTAATACTAATAATGGGCTTAATATTGTGCCGACTGTGCGTGCACGAACCGGCCGTAATGTCAAAATCAATTGTGTGCTTGCTGACACCTTCCGAAAATGGAGCAGTATATCCCAGAAAAGGAGCAGCGTCTCCCAGAAAAGGAGCATCTCTCAGGACGCAGCAGTATGAGCAGCTGACTGGATGGGGTCAGGTTTCCCCAGTGCTGCTCAGCCTTAAATGCTGAAGAGCTCATATTGAGCACTCTAGTGCCCACAGTCACACTGCTTCTCTGAGCAGTCAGAGTAATGCAGATTAGAGTCGGCCTGCTTCACTTTACAATCCTGCTCTGGTTGAAAGGCACCATCTTTTTTATGATTGTCTGAGATGCTCGGGGAATTTGAGACCATATGCCTGTTTTGGAAACCCCCAAAATGATGCACTAATAGAAGCCATGTAATGCCCCTGTTAGCCGTGAATCCGGCTGTTTTTTTCAGTATAGTCAATGGGCAGAACAAACGACGGGTCTTTACTAAGTATGTAAATGACTCTGCCGAATTTTAGGGGAGCTGAGCAGACCTATCTGCAGGCACCGAGCCTGCTCTCGAAGACCGGGAGGCAGGTGACGCTCCCGCTTCCATTTTTCGCTATTTCTTTTTTTTTTTTTTTGCAAGCCGTGGAGATCGCGTGGCCTATTCATAATCGTATAGCGACCACACAGCAACAGGTAGCGGTAATGGCCGGGCATTAGCGTGGCATATCCCCAACCACAGGGGGAGAGGATTAAGCAAACAGGAGAAGGGCTAGATGGAGACAGAGTGAGGCAAGGGGGTAAAAACGATAGCACTGTCCAAAGAAACATTTGCGGTGCCGATATCGAACACCGTCGTCGGGTTACTATTTATCTCACGCCAGCCAAGTTGGCACGCACATCTGGCGCGGGGTACTTAGTGCAATTATTTATGATTTCCTCCAAGATTTAAAAGCTCTTCGCCCGGCCTTGTAATGCAGTAACTGATTGCGCTGCTAATGTAATTAAGGAGAGATTATGATGTCCACGTGGCGCACCAGATGGTGGCATTCACAGCGATGGAGGAAGGCACAACTGGCACACCGCTGCACAAGGGCAGTGAGGCGCAGTCAGTCGAAGCAGACCAGACTCCCTGCCAGACGGGACCGGGGAGAGGGGGAGGGGGTGGGGGGGAGGAGCGGGGGGCGATGGGTGAAAGGAGGTGGGGGCACACAGGCAGAGGATGACCTCCTCCCATGTGACAGTATCTAGTCTCCGTTGAGGTTTTGGCCTGGGGGGGTGTGGGGGGGGGGGGGGTGGTCGAGGTGGGGAGGTGAGGGAGGCGGGTGGCAGAGTGGAGAAACTGTGCTGCTTTCTTTGGTGTAATATTCGTGTGGAGGGGGAGTAATCCCGCCATTTACTGAGGAGCAATACATAGCCTGGCGAGGTCAAGAAGGGTGAATGGTGTCTTTTTCTCTGGAAAGAAAGAGCAAATGCTCCCTTTGTTAATGCTGCGTAGACACAAAGATTCCACCATTCCTTTTAGCCTGTAGTCAGGCGTTCACACACCTTGACTATAGATGGACCCCCTCAGTCACTTACCATGGTCAAAAGAAATCGCTTGACTTCTATACATTGTCGGCGCATAATCTTGTTACTATTGGCAAGCGGTTGTTGAATACGCTGGGAAAAGGAGACAGCTGAAGGCCCTGAATGGATGGATCCAGAAAGCACTTATCGCTGCTCTATGCACAACTGGGAAACACTGGCATCAGATGGCTCTCCACGCAGCAATATTTAGGAAAAAAATGGGCTTTGACATGGGCTTGTTCATGACCAGTCCTCCTCTGTTCCCATTAAAATTGTCTTTAAGCATTAGTTCGTGTCACAGTTGAGATCTTAAAGTCTTATCTAATGCTAGAAGTGTCAAAAGAAGGGGCTTTTGGGCTTAATAACTGTGAATCACTTACCAAACAGGGCATCGGTCACAATGATTGCCTCCCATATCCTTCTGCATTATGGGCTGTGTGTTGGTTTTATGGATGTTGCCATTATTGTCAATTGCTTTAGCGGGTGCCCTTAAACGAATTATGGAATATCCTGTATCATATGTATACAGATTTCTTTAATAATGTGTTTCTTATGATTGCCCTTGTTGTCATCTGACCCTTAATCTGCATTCTGTAATATTGCATATTTCTCTACGGCAACAGCCAGAAACTTCTCTGTCATTTATTTCCATAATGTACAGCAATCAGTTTTCCTGACCTTTTACAAGACGGTTGGCACTCCCCATAATTTCTTAATATCGCATTGTATTATACTATACGTATTATTTGTACAGATGCATTTTTTGTATGGGGCTGGATGTGTGTGTGTGTGTGTGTGTGTGTATATATATATATATACATTTTATTATTATTATTATTATTATTATTATTTCGTCATGTCATTTCAGTTTGTTTCCTCTTCACATTGCAGTTATAAAAGTATAATAATTTACCCTTGAGAAATGCATCTGTAAAACAACCAATCATGAAATGAAAGTCGCTTGGAAGACCACGTTGTCTTCCAGTTCATTCCTGTGTGTGTCATTGTTTGTAATAAAACTCTCTCTAAGGATTAAATTACTGTCCTTGAGATTTGTAGAAAATAAGGGATTGTGTGTATGTGTGTCTGTCTGTCTTTGAGAAAATAGTATAAAAAATATATCCAACGTTAATATTAATCCAACATTAATATTCAACAGACTAATGGGATGCATCTCTAAATTTAGGCTATTTTATTTTCCTGTAAAGACGGTAAGAAGTAAGAAGTTCAGTATTTTTAGTGCCATGAAAACAGATGGCTTTTTTAAGAAAAGAAAAGAAAGAAAAAAGATTTAATCACGTTTGGCAAAGCCATCACATTTGCAGAAAGGGAGAGAAAGCTTGGGGGATTTGTCAGTGAAGGCAACGTTGAGCTAACCCAAACTGACCTTTAATTACAGGCAGAAAAGCATGGATATTATATTGCGGCGCTCAGCTCAATCCTTTGGGGGCAGTAAGGGTGGGCTTCTCAAAACATGTTATTATAAGCTATTCAGGAGACATGGGGGTTCTTTATGTGCAGTTGGAAGAGGAAGGAAAAGGAATCATATTTGAAATGAGAACCGCAGATTTGCACTCTTCAGCCAGTAATGGGTTTGCTGTGGTGATGAGGGCATTGCACCGCCGTAGATTTCCCAGGTTGAGATAAGGATATTATTACTCTGTGTGGTAACAAAGAAATCTCCATCTCGGAAGTCCCCAGACTAGTGTCAGTAAATTAGAAAACACAGTCGATGACCTTTCCTCAAACCGTACAGAGAGTGAAGCTTTCCCTTTTAATCACAGGGCAAAACTATTGCTGCGTTTCTTTGGAGCATTGCAGAGAAGCCATAGCCGCGGAGATCCACTGATATCTGTTGCAGCAGTCAGGCAGCCTGTTTGTTTGTGTCATATCCTTAATTTAAATAGTGCCTTCAGTTGATTTAGAATATGTTGCTTTTACAGTTAAGCTAACCAAACCTATTTTATATTGGTCATTAATGGAAAAATAGAAGAACTAATCATAATAATTGTTATTATTATTATTATTATTATTATTATTATTATTATTATTATTTTCACAATGACATCAAGAGCATATGTTTGCATAGCTAATATACCTCATGAATTATACCCAAAGCTGAAACTTAAACTATATTTGCATGTGACACAGAAAGGGGCAAGGATCCCATTTACAGGAGTATCAAACATAAGCAGCGTACGCAAAGAGAGACTGGCTATAATTAACCTGTCCCCTTCCTGCGCCATCTGCAAAGCCCGCCATTCTTTCTGCGTGCGTGCGGCAATGGGCTCCGTCCCCACAGGAATCCGCCCCCGGCGTCATCCATCTTTCCCAGAATCCTCAGCGTGCGACGCGGTCCCGCGTTGAAGATGCTCGGCGGCTGAGGCCCGTAACGCGCCGATGATGGTTTTCACAGCCGGGAGTGCGATGCTGATATCGGCGTCTTTCTCGCTGAGCATTTCACCACCTTTTCCATAATTAGACCATTACTTTCGCAGGTGGGACACTTCTCTGCTTGGTACGTGGCCCTTATGTCACTCCCTCCCACACTTCCCACCACATTTTGGCAGCTGCGGGTTTATTTTATCAACTCTGATCACACTTGGCCTAGCTGCAAATTCTAACTTAAGTGTGAGCTTCTGGTTTTGTCATCTTTTCTGTCAAAACTGCTAAAACAGAGGTCAGGATATGTCACATGACAAAACAGAAAAACTATCTATCTATATTTATATATATGCACAAATTATCATTATACATTCATATATTATATAGAACACATTTTTTATGCATTATAAATTCCATGGGCTCCATTTTTACTTTTTAATTTTATTATTTTTGTCAAAAATGTATCAAAACAATGAACAGACAGAAGACAATGAAGAATGAAACTGCACTGAAAAAAAGTTATCTGATGCTCTTCCTTTTAAGTGGTAAGAAACTATAAGAATCCTAAGAGAAGATAAGTAATTTCTCTGTTCACTTCATGGTTGGACCAGGAACTTTGGGATCCACTTCGTTTAATGAAGTGGTTGACTCGCGCTCATACCTTCCGCTTCTCGGAGCTTTCTCAAGACCAACCGACGACCATCAGCCCTGAGGATGCACAGGACCCGAGCGCTGCCATTATTCTCTGAGTGACGCACGTGCACCACAGCTCCTCCGTTCCTCTAATCTATGGCCATTGATTCATTGTCAGTTTGTCATGAATGACGATGACCGCGTGAGGTCTCATTACCTTATTACCTTCATTAAATCTTATTTAGCTCCTGTATGTTTGATCTCATTGTCATTGTCGTTATTAATTCCGATAGGACGTTAGCCCCGGTAACAGATGCTCCTACTGTACTTTTCGCTACCAACAACATTGCTCTCTGCACTGTTCTAAACTTGTTTCGAGCAATGACAGGCCAGAATCAATCAGGATTACAGCCCTCTGCGCATGGCACTACAGATGCAGATTGATGCGTTCTTATATCATGCAATTGGCTGTAGCGCAATCTGTTCCGTTTCACTGTGTCCTAGAGTATACGCGCGTTTCAGCTGACATCGTTACGAATTTTTCATCTCGGAAAAGCGCGCAGATGGAATTACGCGTCCGCGCGTTTCCTCCCCTGACTTGAGGAGCAGTTCTCCGAGCACAGAATGGGGCGAGGGGATCAATGTGACCATGAGAAGAAATTAAAACCTGCTAAATTTCTCCATAGCTGCGCAACATGACAGGGAGACACTGGAGACCACATGGCCCAGCACGAAATCATTAAACCTTAACGAGAAAATGTCAGCCCGCAACACACCTACTTGTTTATTATTCTTGATACAATTATTAAGCGCTAAGCACTCTGGCAGGGGTATTTCCTGTTTGCTGGTACAATGGGAAACCGTTTCTCCTTGAGAAGGGTTAGGGCTGGAATATGATGAATACATTAGACAAAGATGCTTTGACCTTGGCTGAGGTTGCTCTACGAACTGAAATATCTAATCTAAGTCCTAAAATATGGAAGAAACTGGCATGACATGTTTTTAGTAGCAGCTTTATTTGCTCCCTAACTTTCATAGTCATACACAGAAAAGAGCTGAATGAAGCTGGAAACTGCTGGAGTCTGAAGCAGTGACATGCGACTGAGCAAGCTTACACTGGGTAGATAACACATCTTAATTCTCATGCATGGAACATGAGACTCATGCATTTTCACCGTCTCTCACTCCAGATCTGATCTTGCACTGTTGAAGGTGGATTGCTTATCTTTTTTAAATGTATGCCTATCTTTGTGCAAAACAGTAATTTATGTGACGTACAGTTAGTATTGGCAACAAAAGTGCAATATATAGCAACTACACTGTTGAGAAAATATTTCAATTGATTAAAAAAGGCAGTCGCTCAATACAGAGGTAGCATAATGTTACGCCCCCCTTCCCCAGACCTCAATGTTGAATCTCCACAACAGCCCACACTGCCTCCCCCCCCCCCCCCAATCTATAATACTCTCTATATGCCAAATCAGCCACCACCCCCAATTTGCCAAACCACTGTACTTTACAGACCTTAGGATCTCTGAGTGTGGTGTATGCTTTTATATGTACCCCAAGGGGAAGGGATTGCCTGTCTTGTGAGGATGGGAAGATGAATAAATGAGTTTAACCAGGGGTTAGACCATGTCTCCTATAGGGTATTATGTATAAATGGCAGGGCAAGGCAGGATCCAAATTTCTGGTGTCAGGCTGTTTATTATATTACCAACCATCCAAGGCTTTGGGAGATCATCACAACATGATTTATGCAAGCATGTCAGTCTCATTCTGCTGCTCGAACACCACAATTTTCCCAATCTCACAGTTCTTCCTCTATTGATTTTATTTCACACTTTCCTATCAGTCATCATAAAGGTTTCCAGATATATATGTGTGGGTGGATGGATAGATACAGTCATTGGATGGTTTTATGTGATATATTTTTGTATATGCATTCATTATTTTTTCTATCCCTAGTGATGTGTAGGGTTTTGGTAACATTTTATTTGAAGGGTGACTCATGTAGGAAGCACAATATTTTAATCAGATTTACACAATGCCTATCATAATCTTTCATGCATATTCGCACCTACGGCGAGTGGCATGACCTTGGTTATTTCTGCTCCATGGCCATTCATGTAATTTGTCATATGGTTATGCATATTCATTGATGAATGATGATATTAAGATTTTATGATGATGCTTTGTAGGCTACATAATAGACATTTCAATTGCAATCGATATAATGTCATATCTGTAAATCTAGAATACTGAAAGAAGTCACATCATTTCTATAATTGCACAATTTTGTCTGCAAATAAATGATTGACTTGTATGTTTGTTTACCCATCTGGACTGGACTTTTGCAGCTGTGATATTTAGGGGTGTCAAGTAGCGAAGCGGCTGATACAAAACTGGGATTGTTCTGATTGGTCACAGACTCTGACTATTTAATGTCTGAAAATGAAAAGTTAACAAAATAATTTATCTACTTCAAAGTGTATCACCATACAGCTGCCACAAAGTTAGTGGCGACAACACATAAACAGGAAGTGCTGCGTGCTAATGAGAGAAAACTTTCACAGGTGTATTTAGCTCATGGCCACTAGTTGTATGCTCTATAGCGCCACCTTCAGGTAAGGCACTGTTGTGCATTTTTACCATAACTGGCATTCTTTTGCCTAAATTAAAACTGTGGTGTCTACACATTCAGTATAGAGAGTTAAGGGAATACGATTTATATAGTTGTTTAATTTCTGCCGTTCTGCTGTTTTCCATTTAAAATATTGCATTCCAAGGCCAAAATGAACTCATCCAAGACTGCTGGGCCAATGTTCACAAAATACAGGATTCTGACAGTTTGTGTAGTATGTTGAAGAAAAGTTATCAAAATAATTTTTGTAATTCAGTGTGGTCGGCCACAACGCACCTTCAAATTTGTGAATATTTGTGACTATTGGTACAAAATATGTGATGTGTAATCCATAATGCGTGCAATCTAAATTATATTTACATTTTCCAAGTTAGTCTGAAGTCCACAAAGCATATTAAGTACAAATAGTTACAGTATGTTCTATAGTGCCACCATCAGATGAAGCGTGTATTTTCCATATTTTTGACTTTTACTCCTCACTTCTTGGCCTACGTTCAAAATCTTTCCATTTAAGATTAATCAGAGTCAGGTTATTTTTGCGTCATCCATTAGGCCTACATCCTGACAAACGATAGGCTACATAAAACGGCAGCTGAGCGTCATTTCTCCAATGTTGTTTGGACCCCGTTAATTGCCCTTTGCGATTATATTTTACATTAGAAATTAAAATAGAAAATGTTTAAAAAGGAAAATATTATTCTCTCGCACATTTCGCTATAGTGATACTTTGATGGAACAGTAAGCTTTAGAACTCAAATTATATTCATATGATATGAATTTTAAAAACCAAATAATTTAGTAATGTTGCATACCGTAAAAATACTGTTGAGATCTAGTTTATATTCTAGTGTACAATTTTAATCTGAACTCCTAAGGGAGAAAGGTAGTAATTCCATTTCGACCCCATAGGGGTCTCTCTCAACAACTGTGCTCAACTATATTAGACATTTCAATGGGCGGCTCTTTAATTTTTGATTTCCAAAAAAATAAACAGAAATAGGGATTAAGAATTCTAGGGTGGGTGTGGGATCTACGACTGACAGTGGAAAGAAAGAAAACGAAGAATCAGTAAAATAATCAGAATTTATACTTGTGAGTTTCATTTATTGACTTCACCTGGGTAAGAAACTGAATTAGCTAGCTAACGTTAGCCATTGCTTTCCCTGTTCCTATCTTTCGCGGAGGCTGGCTGCCCACAATCCGCCTTCCTTGCAAGTTCTCTCCGCCACGGCATATACTCGAGTCCGATGCATAACGTTAGCTACTGTTCTGTTTACCACTCAGGTCACGAGAAGCTGCTTTTGTCTAAGGAGGAGAAACAAGGTATCACAAACCGTTAAGTTGATAATAGATAAATGATTCGTCGTCCAAGTATTTAAAGCATTTTTACCTTTAATATTTGTTTTGAGAAGGCTGTCGGGCGTCTCACAGTTTACCTTCAACAACAACCTTAACTGGCTAGCTAGCGCATTATTTACTAAAACGTTAAATGGACAAAATTATAACTTGCAAGCAAGCTAGCTGTAAAGTTTGAGCCAATATTAACTTTAGATTCTGAGAAGGGTACCTACCAATTATCTTATGGAATGCAACCAAACTAATTGCAGCACTTCAGATTCTGGTTGCTACCAAGCTAGCGAACTCAGCTAGCTTGATTGGCAGTCTCGGTAAAGACAGTCGTTACCATACAAAAACTGGTTAACCTAACCTAGCCGCCAGCTCGCAGGTGTTTCAGGAAACCTTGCATTTGGCTTTCACATTTGTGTCGGTTCAATCGAATGTTTACTGACTACTTACAAAGGCGACTAAGTTATGTAACGTATATGCAAACAGCCTAGCTATATTGCAGCTGAATTAACTTGGCGAATACTACGTTAGCATCTAATCGAACGATGTCTTGTGGCCAGATACAGTTCTAATATTTTCAGTATTGCTTGGGTTACTTGGCTAACGTTAGCTAGTCTACTGTTACCGGAAAAGCGACGTTTAGCCGTGTGCATGTGCTGAGGTTTTGAAGCTAAATTCTGAATCTAATTCAACTAACCAGCTGGGTAACTTTGACAAAATAATAAAAGACGTTGGAATGCATGTGCCGTAACTAGCTGGCTAAGTTGGGTAGCTAGCTATGTATTAACAGCATACTCGACTGTCACTGCAAACGATGTTACTGAAAGTATAATAATGCGATTGATTTTGAAAGTAGAGGCAAGCTCTCATGATGGTACTGTAGCTTGTGCTGATAGCATAGAACTAGAATTAGTCTTAAACTGTCTCCCACTTGGCTTTGTTTTCCCTGAAACTTCACATTTGCCCTCAGTAGTTGCACCTGTCATGCAATGGGTGGAGCAGTAAGACCAGTTCAGGTTCCCAGCACTTACGTCATAGTGTTTGAACCCCAGTTTAATGACAGGTTCTGTGACTGCCCTTCCCTGCCGGCAGAGCCTGTCCAGAATCTGTGCTGACCTCCCTCGGTTCACACAAGCCAGCCTCCAGTATCTACCGGTGGGGTTTTAGCTTGCGGTCTCTGAAACCCATCTCCCTCATGGCTGGAGACAGATATTAACCAAAATCCCCTGAGAGGCAATGTCTGGAAAAGGAGGGGGAAAATGCTTACCTGTCGCATCATCTAAACATCAAGGTCATTCTGTGCCCTTTATTAGACTGGTATGCTAAGTACCTTGCTCGTTTTGAATATGAAACAGCCAGACGCGAAGTGTATAGGAATTAATTTTTTATGGCTATTACTTTTTTTTTTTTTTTGGTTGTTTGGTTAATGAACTCCTTTTGGTTGTATCAGCTAATGAAGGAGGTTGACGTGTGCAAATCCTCTGCATATGTTGAAGGTACACTAAACCTACCGTTATTTGTTAGGTGCAATTGACTTAGCCTAGGTCATTTGCGGAAGTTCTTCCCTTGAGAATGCATTGAACTTAAGTTGCACTGAACATGAGGTTAAAGGCTTTGTGTCAGGGATCCAGGATGAGTTTCTTTCACCCTTGGGAGTTCCCCTAGGTCTGGACTGCTCGACTTCAATTTTCCAATTAGAGTCAGTTTGCAACGAAATGGCATGGCGCAGTCAAGGAAAAGCCGGATTGATTAGTGCGCAAATTAACGCAAGAAAGAGATCATTCTCCCACTGTAAGCTAATTTGCTTGCCTGCATCTCTTTAATAAGTCTCCCCAACTAACTTTTTCTAAACGGGAAGACTTCTGCCACAGTAAATCCTCCAGATTCAATAAACGTAATTACAATAAATTCAGTAAACATTTAGATTGAACGCAATAACTGTGTCATTTACTCTACAAAAATGCTTTGAGCATAATTTAATAAAACGGCTAGGCAACCTCAGCATAGCCACTAATCTCCCTACCAGTCCTGTGCTCACATTAAGGGGAAAGCTTCTTTGGACAGGAAGAGGCAATAATAGATCTACATTTACTAGATTTCCGGGAAAATGTATGCGATTGCTCTGGCTTGTTACTGGGTGACTTCACTGGATGGATTCTAATTGCCTGTAGTCAGTGGGCTCACTTGTCATCTGATAATGGCGGGCTTAGAGAGCCCCTTGAAATAGCGTCATGCAGAACAGCCGCTGTTACACGGCTGCTTTAGAAAGCAGCCCATGACCAAACGGAATGAAACGCACTCTTTCGCTCCATACGGGGGCTGGGAAAATGACCTCCCTGTTCTGCCGTATGACGGAATGTTTTGAGTCCCTTTTTCCTGGCTATGTTAATACATTGGCCACACCTTTTCAGACAATTGAATGTGGCCTAATGTAAGCAACGTTTTTGTCGCGGCTGAGTGTCTTCACGTAGATATTGTTAGGAAAGGGGAATCAGCTCGCATGCCTCACCTTTTTCATTCTTCTGCAACAGGTGGGCAGCATTATTTTTGCTACCATTCTATTTTTTATATGTATTATTAGAAGTGTACTACATGTGCAGGTAATGATTATGTATCTTTGATGAATTTTGTTTCTTGAAATGTTATTGCATATTATTTAGCCGAATCTAGATTTTTGCATGCAATGTAAATGAGAAAATTTCAGTTAAAGCCTCGCCTGGCCCAGTGAAGTACTTCAGTGTTTTGCTGGTGTAGCAGAGGCCTTGTACCATTTTCTCAAGCACTCGCATAGCCTCAACATATTAAATGCCATTGGCTCATATATACCGGAGGCCTTCTGCAGATCTCGCGTGCTTTCCCTAAGGCGAGGTTGTAAATAGATTCCGTTGTGTAGTCCACAATCTTTAATAAGGCGATTTTGGTGTATTTTTCCTTCAACAGGTTCTCCTGATCTTCCTCAGTGTTCATTACTCATAAACTTAATTACCCCTGGTATGTGCACTATGACAGTGGCTTTATGAAATGTGCTGTTGCCCCAGCATTAATCACCATAATTAACTGGTTTTTAAAAAAAGATGCTTCAGATGCTGAACATCAATGTTGCTAAACACGTTAAGCTGCCTGGGTCTTGCCCTCCAAAAGTGTGATGTGCTACCTACCCGCTGTACATTGGAAGTGTTTTTTTTTTTTCCATCTCTGGTGTGCAGATAGTTACATCCGTTTGATGCAAAGTTATAAATATATTTACAACCTTTTCTGTCTTACTGTACTGTGCATGCCTTAAGTTTGTATTGCAAACTCTGAAGGCATAAGAGTTGACACCTTATTCCCTTGTAGCAGTTAAAGCTGCCTGGTCACTGTTTGACTTCTGCGTACCCTCCCTGCTTTGTTCTTTGTTTCGGGTAGGTGCGGGGCTTGCGTGCGTCTGAGGAGATGGAGCGCTCTGACATCCTGATGTTTGTGTTATTAAATGAAGCCGTTCACATGTCACTGTGTTTATTGGCCCGGTTGGTGCCGCGCAGGCCCTTTGCAGCCGGTGAAGAGAGGGTGGTGGAGGTGCCCGATGGTGGGGGTGGGGGAGGGGGTGGAGGTAAGGCCCTGTTTACGGCAGGGTCCTCCGCCGTCCTCTTTCGTCTGGTTCCCTGAAAGACGTTTTTGGTTCCTTCAGGACATTCCAGTCGTGTGCATGTCAGAGCACCGCAGTGGACTGAAACGCTCTCACGCGTCTTTACAACTTCTGAAGAAATGTTAAAGTAAAAAAAAAACTTGCCCAAAAGTGTCAGGTAGAATGATTTAATAAAGGGAGCATTATACAGCCTGGTATTAATACATATCTGTAAATCAGAGAAGTCACACTGACATCTGCCTTCAGAGATAAGAGCCCGCGGTTTCTGCCAGGTTTGGCGCTCTGAGGAAAGCGGTTTGTTTGCCATTAACCGGAAAGTGAACTTGCAGGTTCTTTGCCGGTGCTGTTCAGAAGGCAACTTGCCCGATTCGAATTGGTGCTAATCTGTCATTTTCTATGCCATTGACACAGTCCTGTAGGCTTGTCATCCACAGGCACCACAGGCCTACATTGCGTAAGGTCGATGATGGCCGACTTTGAGGCTGCAGTCAGCTTTCACAGCTTTGCCCTTTTTTTGAAATCTTCTATGACCCCCCTCCCCCCTTTCAGTGAAGAGTGTGATTCAGGGATCATTTAATTTTTCATTAGGACTGAATTTTTTCTTTTCAGGCACGAGCAAAAGAATAGGCCTTTAGTCCCAGTTTGTTTGCTCCTCTTTAAAAGGGAAAATGGCTCTCAGTAATTAATTGCTTGGCTGATTAGATCCTCAGCATTGTTATTGTCTCCATCGCCGCAGCTTATTCAGTGTACAAATGAGCCTTGCGGCACAATTGTTTCTCAAGCTCTCGAAACTGCTTTCACGCCACCATTAGCCCGACTTTTGTGCCGTCGTTCATCAACTGAAGACCCAGGAGGAATCTTTGCAATCCCCCCATGCCTTGTCCTCGGTGACCCTGGCTGAGCTCTTCACTTCAAATTCCCCCTCCCCCCCCCCCCATCCACCCTGATGTTTTCCTGTCACTGCCAGTAGATGTTTCCGAGGGTGGGGCTTTCTGACTGCATGTGCGCTGTGTTCCAGAGGCCGTCCAAGATGCCAGAGGTGCGGGAGTTGAACGAAGCCCTCCCCGAGCTGCCCATGGACCCCATCACAGGAGTAGGGGTGGTGGCATCTCGAAACAGGGCGCCGACCGGCTATGAAGTGGTGAGCGCCATTGAGCCCTGCTGTTCAGGGAATGCTGGGGGGTGGGTGGGTGGAGGGTGTATCAGAGATGGGAGAATGAGCTTCATAAGCCCCATACTGGGTGGAGCTTCCGTGTGCTCTCAATCACTAGGTTGTATGAGTTTTGTCTCTGAACCAAACCAGCAAGTTGTAAAAAATAGCTACACATTTTGGCATTCATGAAGTCGCACTCTTTCCTCACGAATATGGTGGCGACTCTGACCAGTCCATCAAGTATGTACGAGCCTAGAAACAGAATAAACAATTTAGTCTAATTAAGCTCCTTTAAGGTGTAAGGTCACAAATATGTGATCAGAATGTTCTTAACATACTAATGTTGATGTAACAACCACTACTAGTGACTGAAAGCAATGGAGTTCTAGAACACTGATTTAGAATTTTGGAGGAAAAAAATAATTCTTAAAAAAACCTACTCTTCATAGGGTTATAATAACACAGTGAGTATTAAATGGAAACAAACTATCCACTCAGAGAATGTAAACACTATCAAGTGTTTCCCCTGATATTGCTTTGGCAGGAAACACTCTCCGAGAACTTTTGTTTAACCAATCGCCAAGAATTGCAGTTACCATTAGCAGTCTGTGGACTAGTTCATAATCTGCCGCTGTATCAGAAGTTATCAACTCTTCTAACATGCAAAACTGCTTAGGAAACAATCAGGAGAAATAGTTGAAATCTGCGATTTCTTCTCCCTCCAGTTAGCAACACAAATTCCTGAAGGCACCCTGTACTTGTTGCAGGGAGTTGCTGTAAATGAGCCTGTGTGCTCAGTCAGCCTACCCTATAAATACAGGAAAAAAACAAAGTTAAATAACTTATTATTACCAATATCAGTGTTTGAATAGGCACAGCAAAACATTAATTGTATTGCTGTTGAATTTTTCTGCTGTATTTTTATATTTATATTTTTTTGTGATCATCATTTTTATTGATGTTTCACATACAAACAGTGCACAACAAACACAACCAAAAACAAAACCACATGATAAAACACAAAACTGCAGAAATTATCAACACCACAGAATTTTGAATATTGAATATCAGTTTGTACAACTCTTGATATACGCTTATTCATGTGTCCTTCATATTTAGATAACAGCATGTTACGAATCGCCACAGAGAGCATTGGCCATGACCGCACTGTTCTAGGTCTTGCCTTTTTAATTGTAGCTGTTGAGCATTTTAAATTAACAATATTTTGAAAATTGCTTACATTTATTTCTGAATTCCAGTAGCGTTCTTGTATATTTATTGTGGCTTTAAATGCTTTCAATTTTTTTTCCTGAACATAACTCTTATTAGGGGGGGGGGAGGTGCCATCCCTTCCCTCTATACAGCTGTCCACAAACTTAAGGAAATTAAGAATATGTAGTGTAATAAGTAGTGTAACATTTAGTGTAAAACCTAGTTTAATACCTTGAGTAGTTTATATTTTAGTTTCACTCTAAAATGAATGTTAAAAATTACAGTGATAGCTAGTTGGAGAGACACAGTGTTTGTTTTCTAGAAAATTTTGTCTTGAAAATATTTAGTTTTTTTTACAATATTAATGCAACCATGGGATGAGTAATGGAGTATATTCCCTTAGGTTTTCATTAAGATGACAGTTCTGTGTAAGGGAGAAGTCCCAGAAATTAATCTCTGTTTTACAATTAAGAAAATGTATAATTTTCCCCCAAAAGCAAAGAAACCAAACACAGCATCTAGCTGATTGTATTATTAACACATTAATGCATTTTTTATTTTCTCTACCTGGTAAAACCTGGAGATAATCTAGCAATAAATCTTGGGGGGCCTCCATTTTGCCACATTGCATTAAACAGGTACTGTAAGTTCCAAGTTGGAGAAGCAGCTGAAACATTAGCGTCTGCTTTACTGGTTGTGGGAGGGAGAACCCGCAGGTTTGGAGTTCACTGCCTGTGGCCTGTCCTGGGCCCCGAAGCGTCAATCATCCAGGCCTTCCTCCAGGTACCGGGTAGACTGACCTCAGGGCGGATCCCAGTCTCAGCCAGGAAAAGGCCCCCGGCCCCTCTGTTGGTTTAACCCTTTGGTGGCAGAGAGGAGCTGCAGTCCCAGTCTTGGCTCACGGAAAGAAGAAAGCGGATAACCGAGAAGTAGGACAGCAGAGTTAAAGGCCTCCTGGGGACTGCGGAGCTGGGGCCTGGAGCGGCCTGTGGATTTTAGAAAGCACAGAGCAAACACAGCGACGCACAGCCTGGAGTGGGCCCCAGGGCCCCCTGCTCTCCCTCTTTCTCTCTCTCTCTCTCTCTCTCACTTCCTCTTTTCCCTCCGTATCCCCCGCTCCTTTCCTCTCTTCTTCATTCCCCCTTCCTCTCTTCCTGCCTCCTCCCCTCCCCTCCCTCCTCCGGGTCTCCGGAGGGAGAGGCGGCTTGGCATTTTGATGAAGCGCTGCCGGCTGGCGTTGAGATTTCCCCGGCACGCCGCGAGGCGCAGCTACTGTAGGACTCCGTGAGCCGCTCTCTCAGACTCCCTCCGTCTCTTCCCCCTCCGCTCACAAAAACGCGTTTGATGTGCGCCGCAACATTCCGCACTTTCAGCCCCGACTGCTGCTAGTTGCCGCGGGTGATTGATTGAAGCCGCGTTGGTGACACGGGTGAGACGCGCGGGGTCCTGAAGGCGTTCTCGTAGCGGCGCCGCGAGACAGGGTTGCGACTGTGACACGGTCTGCCTGACACGGATGTAGATTTTTTTTCCATTTGTGTCGCTTGACAGATATTTTTTTTGCCTCAGTTTTTATGTATCAAGCCCTACACTGGAAAAAACAAATCCGAGTGCAGGAAAGTAAGCCCGGCTGCAGTACGGAACCGTACGAGCGAAACTCAGTGTTTTTCGCATGCATGTAGGATCTGAGTCCGAGACGTTTTTTTGGTCACAAGTCCTCCCGCGGAGCCCCGCTCGGCTTTGCCGTCACGTGTTTTAATTGCCGGAACGTTCTTCCCTTTGATCGCTTGAGCGACTCAGCCGTGTGAAGAACACCTCTTCCCTCCTCCTCGATTGCGGGCTGTCACGGAGAGAGATGGAAGCCCCTTCATTGTGTTTCCGTACGCCAAGGCATCAGGTGACAGCCCGGGATTAATGGGCGTAGCGCGGCTTCCGCTTGCCGTCGGTTAACCCGTTCGGCTGGTTAAAAGTTCTCCAGCAAGTTTTGTTCCCCGACGAACTTTTGTTAGCACGTTTTATTAGCACGTTTTGTTAGCACGTTTTTTTTTTTCTTTTTCCCCAAACCGTTGCATTGCACTGTTGAAACGCGGCTGATTAACTCTTTAGCCTTCCTCGTCCGCGCGGCCTCGTCTTCCTTTCATCGGTAAACGTCGGCGGCTGTTTACCCGCGCGGCGGTGGGACCTCCATCAAACGCGGTTCCGCGGGGACCCGACATCAAACGCTCCGGGCCCTCTCTCGGCGGCAACAGTCAGACCCCCCGCGGGGGACACGGCACGTCACTGTAATCTGGCTGAACACGTTACATACGACTCCCAAGAAGGCATTAACATAACTTAATTCGAAGGAGCGGGGGTATGACGCTAGATCTACGCTCGGTTTTTAATTGGCTGTCACCTCTCCGTAGCCCTTCTGTACAACCTCAGATGACTCTGAACCACCGCTATCCGTACTGTGTACGAAGCATAAGGAGTGATTTAGTCTTAAGAGGAAAGAAATAACTCTCCTGTTGCATCTCATTATGAAGAACCCCCTCACACACACACACACACACCGCCGTTCATGCAAAGTCCAGCGATGTTCCAGATCCAGGCGGGCGGCTCTTCACGGAACGGCGGGAAGGGTCATTCTGTTTTGTTTGGACGAGGCGCTGGGGTCCGCACCTGGGCAGAGAGCCCAACAAATTTCACTCTAAAGTGTGGAGAGACCGTGGGGCCTGGAGCCCGTACAGCGCGCCATAACCCTATCTACTCTCTCCTGACATCCAGCTGGAACCAGCCCGGATCGCTTCATTCGGGTTTGGATCGCTCTCCACTGCTCTTACGTGGATCTGATCGGCCCTTGAAAACCTTAGAAGTGTCGGTTTCTTGTTGTTGTTGTTTTTTTAATGTTAAAAATTCAAGATTCGAAAGCTATTTGATTTCACTTTCTGTTTGATTTCCTCAGCATTTTAAAATTTTTCTGTGTCTAAGCTGTTTAATTTTTGTCTAAGCTGTTTAATTTTTAACAACATCAGTTTTTTTGTTTTTCGAAACAATCTTCTTGTCAGACTGGTGTCAGGTTGGCATTGGGGTTTTCTATAAAAATTAGACCCTGTCCAATCACTTTTTTTGTGCTTATAGTGTCCATTAAGCCATAAGAAAAAGATTTATACTCACCCTTTATAAATTGAGAAAATCATATTTTCTTTTGATTTAAAATGTTAAATGTTTCTGAAGAGGAAGACTTGAACAGTCGAGGGGCGTGTTCCTTCCATTTTGAATATTCACAAGATCACAAGATGGAACACTAAACAGACTCGTGCTTGTGATTAGTTAGCTACCTGAAAATGGTGAGCTATTTGGAAAATGAGGAAAGAAAAAGGTACTAAAACCAACCAAAGTATGATAGAAGACTCTGTGTGTACACGCCAGTCAACCCCAGTGATGGGCCATCACAGTCTCCGGAGTTGAATCTGATGCTTCGATCAACGCAAATCTGAGTGTCAGAATGGTGACCAGTGTTTTTTGTCTGGGAGGCTGGCTAACTATGTAGTGCAGCAAGCTATTTGTCATTTCGTCATCAAGCCTTCTAATAAATTTATCTTGCCAACTTATTCCATCCGAGCAACAATATGTTTTCCCTGCACAGCTCGATTTTACTTTCACATTACCTTAAAAATTTCGAGTTGCCCAGAAAGGCACTTAAATAGCAAGTTGCCAACAGTGCTGATATTCACAAGGAGGCATATAAACATATCCGTATAATTAGTCCTTTTTTTGCATCACCACTGATTGCTGGAAAAAAAAAACATTTTTTGTATATTGCCTTGCTAACAACATCGCGGGTGAGGTCTTCAAAGACCAATACCAAATCCTTCAGCAGTAGGCAGTGTAATAACTTTTTTACTTTCAGGATGGGGAAAAAAAGCTCTACATTGCCAGCATTTAATATCAGAGCATTCATTTTCTTTGGCTCATAGGCCTAACTATTGAAAAGTGTGAATTTGTTTAGACGGGGTATTTCAATTTGCAGGTGATGTAATGTAGCATTATGCTATGTTATGTGCTGCCACTCTGATTGTGGGTAAAGTACCAAAGCAGGACTGTGACTGCCAGCATGGGATCATGGCAGTGTGTGTGTGTGATCATTCACTAGGCTGCTGGTGGAGATTCTTCCTAATGATGAGAGGTGGTTCGGTATTGTTACCGGTTGATGGTAACGATGGATAACGTGTTGCGTTCCACCTTCTTTGCAGGCTAATCTGTAGCCTCCAGAGGCCAGCTCTCTCGCGGGTGCTTTTTGCCTTGAGCTGCCTTCTCTTTTCCTCTCTGCGATTTCTGTACCGACTCCTTTCAGGTCTTTCACAGAAATGATCCCCTGTACATTTACTGTTGAGCTGTCTAGTTGGCTACATTTTTGAAGTTTTTTTTATTATTTATTTATTTCCTGGTAGGGGTGTGCATTAAATGAATTTACTGATTCATGAGTTACGCTTCTTTAATAATCTAAATAAAGTAATTGGGTTTTCCATCAAAATCTTAAATATCTTAAAGTCTTAAATATGAAACCTGGATATACAAGCAAATCGCATCTTAATTTAAAGCACATATATATATAAAAAAGAATTGAAAATAAAAATCATGAAATTGTGTATCAGTGTTCACTTCGAGGACAAATATATGCGCCAGCTTTCATGAAACTCTTGAGAAGGTCGTATCAAATTGGATTTCGGGCAGCACGACCCGCTTGATGTATAGCTAAATTACTGTACGCAATGCTTGTTTATCATACATCAACTTAATAATTATTATCACGGTCTCAAGACTTTGCTTCATCATAAAGTTTTAATATTCACCACATTGTTGTCCATTATTTTTCTCTTGGAGGTAACCTTGGCTTGTCCTTGAGCCAGTTTTAAAGGCTGCCCTCGTACACTTACAGAGAGCCACTTTGAGCAGAATTTTAATGTGAGCGAAGCCTAGGCTCACTCCATCCAGTTCTTCTGTTAATTGCTCAGCCCCAATGAACTGCTGTTACCCACTTGCTCAGGAGCGAGAGTTTTAATCTCACAAACGTGTGTGCATTGCCAAAGTTGCGGGTTTCCTTTATCATTTTTAGCAGACACGCACAATACGGCACCTTCCGCAGTTAGAGTACTCATTTGCTTTTGGTGGTCTCGGGTAACCACCTCGAGCTCCGCTGGTCGAAGTTGGACACAGGTGTGCTTAGCGGCGAGTTCGTCTGACTTCCTCGCCCGTCTCTCCCCCGGCCCCCCCGGCCCCTCCAGCCCCTCCCTCCCTAGCTCGCTCCCGCCGGTCGGCGCTTGGCATGCGGGGCGCGTCCCTCCCGCCGCCCGCGGCCTGGCAGGATGACGCCTGAGGTGGCGCTGCCCTCATTACTCCGCTGCTTGACTTTGGCTTTCACACCACCTTCCCTTTGTTTACTCTGACAGGATGCGCTGGGTACTGACCTGGAAAAAGTGGCAGAGACGGCTTGTCTTGTAAGGAGGGGGGTGGGGTTGGGGGGGGGAGGGGGGTGTATACTGGTGATGTATAGGCTCCTCCTGGGACCCGTCACATAGCTGGCGCAAGGCACCCACTCTCCTCTCCTTTCTCTCCGTGCCTCTCGTCTCCTCTCTTTCGCTTCCCCCTCTCCTCTCTTTTCTCCTCTTCCCTCCTTTCATCCTTTTTTTTCTCCTTCCCGCTTTCCCCCCCCCCCCCCTCCTCCTCTGCTCTCTTTTCCCCTCTGCTCTGCTCTCTTCCCCTGTCTCGTTCTGGGTCTTTCAAGACACCCCCCTGCCCCCCGCCCCCCCCCCCCCCCCGTTCCTTGTTTTCCTCGCCCAGTCACCCAAGGCCTATCCGGTGGGCTCGTTCATCACCATTGTCAGGGTTCGTAATAATGCGCGGGAGCTGAGATCTACGAGCGCCTCGTCTCAATGAACCTCATTACGCTGCCTCTCTCTCTCTCTCTCTCTCCCTCTCTCTCTCTCTTTTTTAAGCAGCCCTTTTAATTCCTCATGATTTTTTTAACTCTCCGATTTTTTGGTGACTCCAACGCTGCCCTCTTCCCCCTGCTAACCCCCTCGATTTCACGGCGACGGTGTTTGACCCCGCTGTTCTGTCATCCCCAGGACGTCGTTGGTTTTAACGTGGGGTGGAGGTGGGGGGTGGGGCGCCGGGGTGGAGCCGGAGACTGATGCGTGTGGGCAGCTCGGTAATGTATGCATCCATCCAGGGGGGGTGGTGCTACTACCTCCGTGTTATACTGCCTTGTCCCGGGCAGCTCGCAGGATCTGAGCCGGAGTCTTATGTGCTTGAGTAATGGTGCAGTGCTCTAATTTACCCCCGTATTCTAATATCCTGGGATTAGCTGTCGGGCGCCATTTCCAGAAGGCCCGCCGATCCGCTCCCACGGACGGCTCTGTTGTGATTGGGGGGGTGTCTCCCACACTCCGTATTTGCATAAGTCCACACATCTGGCGCAGGCTAACGACGCGCCGTGTTCCAACCACGCAGAGATTGATCTGCTCTGTAATTTAGTGGACTCACCGAATGCTTAGTTGCCATCGAGAATATCAGAACCCGGCTGTAACCCCGAGGCCAGTTAAAGGAGTAGCCTCGTCAGACTCGATCGTCGTAGTCGCTGTACGTTGCCCATCTGACGCCTCGGTCCGCACTTTGGTTCTAAGGAAGGAGCTTTACTCCCGTGTGATCAGTACTTGTGAAGTGATGATCATTTTTCATGAAGAACGATGGGTGGACAGGGGTGGACAAATCAGAAATCCTTGTGGTGGTCCTCTCGGTTACCAAACGGCCAAATCTGGTAGCCCCGGCCTATGTTGGGTAGCTTGGGTATATACTGGTGTGCTGGAATGTATGTCTGTGGATGTCTGTGTATCATCTGTGCATATCTGTACTATTTGTACTGAAATTATGTTACGAAGGTATTACATCCTTTTCCAGTCTTATTTCTTGAGCGTTGTACTATATTAAAAAAGAAAAATGAGAAATGTGAAAAAAAAATTAGGCAGCTATTCATTTTGTCAAGAAAATAACACTGCAGACTTAAGTTTTGCTTTCTGCTTCTCCGATGTTCTCTGTATTTCAGAACGCTGTTTTAAAAACAAAAAACACTTTCTGGGTTTTTTAATATTATTTTTTATATTATTTCAGTTTTAGTGTGTGCTTTCGATTGGCCTAGACATTCAGAGCCCTACATGTTTATAAAATTCTTTAGAGAATTGTAAATATTTTAGATCTTTTCTGACGAATTGCCCGCTTTAGAATGGAGGGTATAGTGCATTTGGGGGTTTGCGGTCTGAAGAAAATGCTTCAAGCAACTCTTAAACAGCGCGTGCAGCGACGTTATGCCTCCTGAGGTTGTGCGTATGCAGAAAGAAGTACCAGAGGAAGAAGTGCCGGTACAATATTAAAACCGCTATTTATGTTTAAAATAGTCAATAAACTATAAAATTAATCTGTTCATATGTACAACCTTCGGAAACATGACGTCAATAAATGCACAAGCGGCTTTGGGAATGACTTGAACTGGAAACTATCATTTCCCCATTCAAGCATTGAACATTCAGGCTAATATCAATCTGGGCTCAAGCTAGGATCCAACAAACACCCGGAACCTCTCTAGTCCACCAAAATCAGCGCTGTCCACCCTTAAGATCGGCCTGCCCTTACCCATGGCGGCGAGGGGTGGGATGTGCTGCAGTGGTCTGTTCTTGGGCCTCAAGGTTTTGTAGAACTGCAGCTAGACAGAAAGCATTCTGGGAAAGGTCACTGGAGAGGGCTCATGCTAGAGGGGAGAATTTTTATGAATCAAGGTTATTCCAGCAAAATAAACAGAGCTCAGATAATTTTTTGTTACACGTTTATTTCTGTTGCATGCCATTTGGTTTTAGCAGGGGGTCCATCAAAGTAAGGTTAGGGTTTATTTTTTTAATTTTTTTTTTGTATTAGAACCACAGTAAAAAAAATAAATAATAAAAACTGGATAAATTATCTCTTGGATTCTCAAATCTGGTAGGAGAAGAGGGACAGGAAGCACAAACTTGAGGGTAAAAGCGGGACCAAATGTTACATCCCCTCTTTCCTCAACCGAAGAACTTTCCTTCTTACCCACGTCGGCATCTCTTCCCCCCCCCCCCCCCTTTCCCAATCACCCCCTGTTAAGAGAACGATAAAGTTTCATTTTCCGCGCTGCTCCGGATCTTTGTCAGGTTGTCTTTAATCACCCGCGTCCCTCGGGACGGTATTTTTAGTCGCCTTTTCGGATTCGGGAGGCTTCCTCCGTACCCGCGCAGGGCACTAATGAGACGGAGGGAGGACGCAAGGCGAGTGGTAATTAAGGCGCGCGTGGGGGGAAGAGGGAGAAGAGAGCGGAGCGATCGCGCCGTACATACATTAACTTCACCTCCCCCCCCTCACGCTCTTTCCTCCTTGTTTTTTTTTTTTTAAACCCAGGTTTCACAAACAACAGATGGCGTCGACGCCGACCTGTGGAAGGACGGTTTATTCAAATCCAAGGTCACGCGCTATCTCTGCTTCACCAGAGCCTTCGCTAAAGAAAATGTAAGTTGAAATGTATACGTTTCCCTTCCCGCCTCCTCACCCTCTCCCCCCCCCCCCCCACCCCCCCCCCCCAGTCCCCCCCCCATCCTGACTGTCCGGTTGTTGCCATGGTTTTCTTCCTCCTTCCCTGGGCTCCTTTGGGCGACTACTCAAGCCTCTGTTCTCAATGGTCCATCTGATTATTAGAATTTTTACTGGAATTCAAACTTTGGTTTACTTGGTGACTTTTTTGAACCCAAGGCATTTTACTTGTACGCCCGATCGGGGAACCCAAATGCACATCCTTTATAAAAGAATTATTGATGTATTATTTGGGTATTTTTTGTTTGTTTTGCTCTGCTCACTAGAGAGCATACATTATGATTATTCATAGAATTGCAATCCGCTTTAATTTCCTCAGTTTTATTTTATTCAATTAACCTTTTCCCTGCAGACGAATCGGATACCGCCCAGTCATTCTTCAAAGATGTTGCACACATCAAAAAAAATAATAATACGAAAAATCCCCCACTGAATTTTAAATCATGAAAATCCTGCATTATAAGAAATGACACATCAAACATTTAGCACAATATGGTGGAAAAACGGGGCGTCTTTTTTTAATAATGGTAAGGAGTCCTCTGTGAATTGATTCTGCTTTGAATACTCACTTCGCATCAGTTTGAGGTAGCAGATACTTGATAATGATGCTGTTTTGATTTCATCACCTGTTCCAGAGAATAGACATGCATATGCCTAAAGTTATACGCTCACACACACACACACACACACACACACACACACATACACAACACAGACACGCAAGCTCACATGCACATATGTACACACAAGTGGCATGCATGCATACATAAAAATAAGCACGCACTTACGCACGTACACATGGGAATGCTCTCACACATGCACATACATATTCACCTATAGGTCCATACGTTTCACTGAATTCCTTGTATCAGTATGAGTTTGTGGCCTTTGTGTGGCAGTTGTTGGTCGGAAATATTAGGCCTACAACCGATCGTCATGGCTCCTGGTCCTTTACCTGAGCGGTTGCGTTCTGGCCAGCTACGCAGCCACATTGAGTCCTGGGGTAGTAAGCGGTTTGTCCTAAAGCTCCGAGTAGGAGGATAAAAATAACTCCCATCGACTAACAGGCATGACAAGCGCGCTGGAAAGTTGAATTCGGTTTATAACACGGTTGTCAGTGCTACATCTGCTCCAGAATTCACACCTTCCCTCCGCTTTCATCGGCTTAGCTGCCTCCCTGGGAACGCGGGTTAACCCTCTCGGAGCTCGCCAGCCGAAGGGCAGCGGTTCGCTCGCTCGTAGCGGCGCGGGCGCAGATGGCGGTCGCCGGGGGGAGCGAGCCGGGGCGGTTATCCGCGGCGCTTCCCCGCCCCGGCAGCCTTCCCGCGCCGCTTCCAGCGACTGCGGCTCTCCGGAGCGCAGCTGTGCAGGAGGCGCGTGGAGGCGCGCGGAGGCGCGTCTTCAGCCAACGGAACGCCGCGGAAGCGCCGCTTAGCTTTTTTTCCTTTTCGCTTCCCTTTACAGAAAGGTCCTTTCGAAAGTTTGGGAGGTTAGAGCTCTTGCTGTAATCGTACCAGAGGCAGGCAAATACGGATACGGTGCTCATGCAGATTTTTTTGACCGAGCCCTTTCAATTCGGTGAACCCCCGTCTTCTCGCAGGCTTTAGCAGTAGTTATCGGTTGCCAGCTTTGAGGAAGGAGTTGGCTGTAAATGAGGGCACCTGTTCAGCGGCTTGCTCTTGCTTTTTTCAGCCTTTTTTTTTTTTTTTACCACTTTTCTGGTGTTTTCGTGAACATTGTCTGGCTTATTTCCCAGTTGACTAAATAAAACACTGTAGCAAAATCTTGTCACTGTGTTTAGCTATATGTAATGCGTTGGCTACTTGTAGTTGCCTTAACCACATATGCATACCCTTGTCATTTAAAATGTACGGGTTAGCTCATAGAGCTGTGTAAATATACCTGTGTTTAAAGATTAATTGTATTCCCTTCTTTTTTTGGGGCAACATTAACTTTGGTTAAATATTGGAAACTCATTACAAATTCATGTTGCTTAAGTATTGAAGATTGCACTATCTTTGTTTTAGTTGTTCAGGTAGCCTATATGTATTGTTTTATATGTTTACCACAACATGTATAATTTGTTTTTTATATTTAATCTTTCTGTGCAATACTTGAAGTGATAATCATCAGACCCTTTGCATATTTTGACCTGAACATCCTTCCAGAATTACCGATTGTGCATCATTGTCGGTATGACAGATCACGGTGTAGCAGCAAGTGTTAACTCCAGCAAGTGTTAACCACCTCATAGTTTTTCAGAAAACACCCCTCTGCTTGGTTATATCGCACACCATGGGGCAGAAGAGTTTGATTCTCTTACTGATATCTGTTGTCATTTTGACCCTTTCAACTTCAGGGTTCAAGGGGAGGAAATTAAATCTCTAGATTGTCAGCGGTTGGGCAGAAGAACACCTTTTTAATAAATGGGGGGTGTTGGTGATACTTCTATAGATCCTTTTAGCCTTATAAAAATGTTACTGAAGACTGTGTGGAATTTGTGGATGAGAGAGAGAGAGAGGTAGGGAATTCATAAAATGAAGAAGTGATCTTTTGTTATGGTGGGACAGAGCCTTCATTTGCTCCTCACTTTAACCGCTGCCCTTTTTTTGGGACCTCTGTCCAGGCTGGAGTTTTAGTATGTGTCACACCGACACCGTTTCTCCCCGCGCCTCCGTATCAGTTTAAAATGAGTGTCCATACTGTTTTCAAGAACTTGATACAAATAAAACATGACAGTACCATCAACAAAAGCTATTTTGTCTGCCAGTCAATATAGCCCCCGCAGTAATTATCTATGACAAAAACAGATCCTGCAAAATTAGCCCCCGGAATTACGTGGTGGGGAAACAAACACTTTGTGATTTATCACAGTCTAGGTTGGAGGTAGATGGCCCCTTTTTGTCAGGTCCTGATGGGAAATGTTTTCCCCCCTTTCCTTTGTTTATAAAAAAAAAAGAGGTTTCATGCATAGTAATAGCATTCATACATGTTCCGCCTTAAGTCGGAAATAAGAACTATGAATAAACAATGGCTCTGGTAGTAATGACTGCTGAGGAGCGCTCGGAAGACGCCGTCGGAATCCAGATTTGCCCGCCGCGCCGTGTCACGGCTAAGAAAACCAAAGCTCCCTTTCTTAGGCCGCTATGCGTTAGCACTATTTATTATTGATCATTATTTATTATGCTGAAAAATGAGAGCAGGGATACTGGAGGAGTGGAGGCTTGGGGAAGTCACGTTTGAAAATGTGGGCTAAACGTTTTTAACTCATTCCGCTCTGGAGTGCACTGGGTCTGCAAGAGCAGTAGCGCTTTTTTCTCCTTTTTAAGGGAGTTTCTTGAAGAATTTCTTGAAGTTCTCATTTCAGGATAATTTTCAGAATCATCTTCCAGCCATTCTCTTTGAGCAGTACTGCAAGGTTTTAATAAATGGCAGCTCTTTTTAGTTGAATATTTACTCTGTTGTTTTCCCTTGTTCTATGTTACATGGTTTTTATAGCCAGTGACACAAGGAAATCCTCCTCTGGCCCACATGTGGGAATCTACCTCTGTCACGTTAGCTTCAGCAGGAAAGTCGGGATGGTGACTGACAGCCGAACCCTGTGCCGTCTCTCTCTGTCCTCCTCCAGAGCCATTTAGGAAACGTGCTGGTGGACATGAGGCTCATCGACATGAAGGACACCCTGCCCGTGGGCTTCATCCCCATCCACGAAACGGTGGACACGCGTAAGCAGCCCTTCCCCTCCAAAACTCCCTCAGCCTTTGCTCTTTTTATTTTTTTATTTTTTCCTCTCCCTCCCCAGTCATGTTTTGACTATATTTTGACCAGCTTCCCCCCTGCCTCCCTTGGGACAGCTTTGCAGGGGATGGTGAATATTTTATGGGTACAGGTTGGCTTAATTTATGGGAGTCTGTGGGAATAAAATAAACATGTTGCCCTGGAGGGAGAAGAGCAGGGAATCATGAGTCATTGTTTATCAGAGCAGGAGAGGCGCTCTTCTTTATGAAGGAGCTTATTTATTTATGTATTTATTTGAGAAGAGTATGAGTGGATGTTGGTGGTTATCTAATATTAATGAAATGCATTCCCTGACGGTTTAGTGCTTTTGGAGTGCTCTGTATTCTCCCCCACCACCACGGTCTTTGCTTTGAACATTATTATTCTCTTTTTTGCCTCAGTCTGTGTGAGTGCGTGTGTGTGTGTGTGTGTGTGCGTGTGTGAGTGAGTGCATGTGCGTGCACATATGAGTACAGGGTAAGCGTAGAGTGCTTATTGTGCTCATTATTATGAAATTGAGGTCGCACTTGTTGGCGAGGTTATAAAATCTGTAAGGTGCGGAAAGGATTTTGAAAAAAGGAAAGGATTTGAATTTGTGCACGGTAAAGTTTTGAAACCTCTGCTGTTCAAGTGTATATTTAACCATTTTTAACACGTGATGTCAAACTGTCAGTGGAGTAACGCATCCCTGTGTACGGTTGCTCACAAAAGTAAAGCACTAAATTCAAGAAAAAGATGCTATATTTCAAAAAAGATATTTAGTCTATTGCTAAAAAAATTGCCATTATTAAATGTATTTATTTCTTACTAAATCGTATCTACCTGTGCATCTAGTAGTGCAGCGGTTCTGTGTTTAAGGATGGTGTTGGTGACGTAGTGCTCGGGTTATTCAGCGCACGGTTTCCTCAGTATCGATACGCCGCGGTGGGCAGACGTGTGGCATTGCGCTTGAGAAAACCAGACCTTTTCCCGGAAGGTTACGCTACAGTCTAAATCCCCCGGTGTGAAAGCGCTGCTTCACCCCGGAGCGCGGTGCTTAGCACCGGCTTGCTCCGGCACGCCGCGGATAATCCCCGCGGTACGAACGCGCCGTGCCGCGGAGCGCGAGCCGTGGGAGTCTCCCCCGGGTCAGAGAGGGCCTCCGCTCGGCAGAGAGCGCCGATGAGGACGAAGGTGCCGACCCGTCTTACCGCGTTCAGTGGCTTTAGCGCGACGCCGTGCCGCGGTTTGGCTAGCGTGCTAAGCGCTATCGCGAGGGCCAGTGACCTTAGTCTGAGGCAGGGCACGGCAGTGATGTTTTGGCCATTTCCAGCAAGGAAAATAAATATTTTGGCTGCTACCAGGGTCACGACCCCCTAGTGTTTTTATTTCTCAGGTTTTGTTTTTTTTCCAGAGGATTTAAATGCTATATATTTTCAGCCTCTGTTAATATTTGGGCGGGGAAGTTCTGTAGGATGTCAGAAGTGATTGCTGTGGTTGAGAAGTCACATGGGCTAATGCTGCAGATCTAAGGCTGAGGCTCGGTACTGGAAAACCGTGAGCAAGTGGCTCCTTGAGTCTCCTTGTTTTGTGTGTACCTTGGCCCCTCCCCCGAACAGAGGAGCCCGCGTTCAGGAAGAGGAGGCTCTGCATAAAGTTCATCCCGCGGGACTCCACCGAGGCGGCCATCTGCGACGTCCGAATCATGGCGAGGTCCAAGCAGGCCCCGCCGCAGTACACCTTCATAGGGTGAGCGAACGACGTCCTTCCGCTCGCTTCCTGAATGTTTAACGAGGCTGAAGAAAACCCGTTCGCTCGCAAAAATGAACGCAAGGAAATGTACAGAAGTGTGTTGTTTCGTATGTAGATCTTATGCTGAGCTCCCTTGAAAAGTTTGCAGCAACAGTAATCTGGAAAAAAAGAAACTATAGCGTACGTGAATTGTGCACATCTCAGGTCGCTTCTCGGAGATCTTCACGAAGGGTTTTATTTTTTATAAATTCTCTTTAAAATTATTATTTGTAATATGACATTCTGTTCTGCTCCATGACCCATAACTCTTAAATGTCCCTTTTAAAGCATCTCTGCCATTTTAAAATTGGCCCATTTATGTGTATTATGATTTGCTGTAATAAAAAATGGGGAAGGTCCTGTCGGTCCCTATGATCACCTCAACTAAGTGAGGAAACTCACCGATGCATTGCTTTATCACATCGTTGCACTGATTTTTTAAAAGTACATCTTTAATTGTGGATTCAAAATGTCCCCCTTGCTTTGCTGATAAGCACACTTCTCGTTTCACACCGTGCTTTTGTCTGGGTGCTTGAGTCAGTACTGGCTTAAAGGCTGCTGAGGGCGGTCGTTTCACTGCGTGTGTCTCATTCTATCATTTATTTGAGTTTGAAATACCTTTTCATGCTTTAAGGGAGAAGTCAGGAGTCATTTTATAACATCTTTCCTGGGAAGTGTTGCACATGGCCACCCAGGGCTCTACAGTGATGTGTGCTAACTGGAAAAACTTTTAGGAGCACTAATAGCTGGAATGCATTAGTGTGCTCCTAAATTTTTCAACTTAGGAGCACACTAAAATGCTAATGCTTTAGTTAGACATAGCCACTACGCCAATGCTAATACTGAAGCTAATGCATGTAGATGAATGGCACATAAGTTATTTGAAAGTTGATGTGAGGGTACCTTTTAAGGCCAGCAACTGTGTAATGTTGCACCAGGGTAGGTGCAAGCAGACACAGTGACCACTGTGCGGTTGGGTCATACACAGTTTGGCGGGCTCAAACAGACACTTTCTTTAGGCCTTGTTGTCTTGCAGGGGGTGGCATTGATCATTATGGCGTGCGTGTGTGTGTTTTTTTTTCCCCCACAGTGAGATGAACAGCATGGGGATCTGGTACAGGATGGGAAGAGTCCCGCAGCTGGAAGAGCCCTCGCTGAATCAGACCGTCCCCGAATCGGACACCGCCACACCGGGCGGTCACGTCACCACCACGCCTACGCGCACGCCTGCCCTGCCCAAGTACGTCCCGCGCCCTCGCCCCGCCCGTCCAGTGCCTGGCCAGATGTCTCTCGGGCCTTCCCTTCTCTCACTTCCTTCTGAGATAAATTTGCTTGTGTTTAACCATCTTCGTGAGGTTCGTTTAATGCGTCGGGACCTTTATAGGGGAAAAAGTGTTTCTTTCAACTGCTCATTTCCCTCGTCCATGACAAGTGATATTATCACCTGAGGACTGATGCATGATGGGAGATGTTTGAAAAGCATCCCCCTCTCGCTGTACCCGGCGACGGGAGCGCGCAGCTGCAGCGGCGCGGCGGAGAAAGGGGCGGAAGCCAGGCGGCGAGGGAAAGGCCCTGGGAGCTGGCGGCGCGGGTTCAATCAGGGCTAAACTCCTGCTGTTCCCGCTGCCTCCCCGGAGACCCCAACCCGCTCGCCACATCGCCGCGGCGACAGGAGCCCTGGCGCTCAGACAGATGGGGAGAGGAGCTGCCCTGAGACAGAGAGAGAGAGAGACAGCTGTAGAGGAAGCAGGGCTCTTCGCCACATTGTCACCCCCTCTTCAACTGTACAAGAGCCACCCCCCTCCCCTCTCCTCCCCTTCCCCTCCCCTCCGGGCATGCCCAGAGGGAGGAACAGAGAGGCCAGGGCTTTGTACCAGCTCCAGACCCAAACCATACAATCTCCATTATTCACGGAGTGGAAGTGCTGGGGATTTCCACAGCAAATTGTAAATAAACAATGCTGGGTGCTTTGTAGAAAAGAGAAGGAGGCCAAAGGGGTGGAAAGGAGCGGGGGCCCACTGTCAGCTGCTGGTTCTGAGCTCTCCTCAGGCCTGTTTGGGGAGAACGGAGTGATGTTTTTTTAAAGAGCGAGTTTGAGCCTCGCAGAAGAGAGGGAGAAGCCGTGTTAGCGGTTAGCCGTGAGCTGCCTCTGGCTTCCGCTCTTAAGTCGCTCTTATCGGGCTCGTTATCGCCACCGGCTTCCTCACGAGTCAGAAGAGAAGATGAGGAACGGCGGCGGTCTGTCGGTGCAGAAAGGAAGGCGCTTTGACGGGCGTGTGGCGTTTGATGCTTCGTAGCGGTACAGTACGGAGAGCCTGTGTTCCGCACCGCGTCGAACGTTGCCCCTAAGCCACAGCCCTTCTGAAGCCCGCTTTCAAGTTGGCGAGGTACTGGGGCTGGAATGCCCGCTGAGACGAAAGGCTGGAGGGCTGTTGTGCTAGCGTTCTAATTCCCGCCGCGTTGGCGAGAGGATCTCCTTTGCGCATTCTCGTCCGCCAACCGAACGGTCGCTTTGGTGCAGGAAGCCTGTCGGATGCGTTGGCAAATCCACTTTCGGACCGAAAGGTCGTTCCAGGACAGCATCCCTGTGCACCTCGGAGTACTTCTCTTTAATCGGCGGGTCAATAAAACAGTATAACAGTTTTCCCATCATGCATTTGTCCCCACTTAAACAAAGGCCATGTGCTAACCCGCTGACTGTGAGATATGAGGCAATCAACCTGAAGTTAAATTCTGATCTGATTCTGATCTCATCTGTGTGTGGGTTAAGGCTGGGGTCAGTTCAGGAAATGAGTTGAAATTCAATTCAGTTCAGTTGTTTTAGAGAGATTTTGTTTTGATTGATGTAACTGAAAGGGAATTGACCTCAAACCTGGTGTGGATGGCATAACTTGAGAGGCACAAAAATGTGGAAAAAACTGTTTGAAAAAATAAACAAAAGAAATGGGTTCACTGAAGGTAATGTGTGTGATTACACATGTCCAGTTCACTATTGGTGCAAGCCACCACTAAGACACCTAATTAGTTAACTAATTAAGGCTATCAGGATTACTACTATATTTTCCCTTTATTACATGTGGTTGAAAGCTAACACAGTTAGCTGGGCCACTATATTGCCCCTTACTGTCCAATGTCCCTCGCTATAAGCTGTAAGCTGCTTTGGAGTTACTTGAAGTGTCTTTTCTTGCTCAAGACCCTGAAATGCTGAATGGCCCAACACCAGCCGGTGATTTGAGAACTGTGGTTAAAATCTGTTAAAAAAGTATAATTTTCCTCTTCACTCACAGTAACTGTTAGGGATGATCAACAACGATATTAAAGTCCCCTGAAGGTTGACTAAAGTTAATTAAAATAGTCATTTTAATTATAGTGTCATTTTGTTGTCTACGAAGTGAGTTGATAGAAACGAGTCGGGGCTTTTGAATCCGACCCGGCGTACGGGGAGACTGCGGCCCCAGAGGCAGCCCCCTGCCCTCGGCCAAGTCTGTTGTTTGTTTCCCTGATAAAACTGTCATTCGTGAGGCTAATATCTGACCTCCAAACAGACCGATGGCATAAATTAGCTTTGTGGTATTATTTCTTCCCCTTCACCCCCCCCTCCCCCCCATACGAGAATCAAGGTTTTTGAAACTTCTCTGGGAATGATGGCCCAGTATATAACAGTGTAACAGGACCATTTTTTTATCAAAAGGCAGAACAATAAACATGTTGGTCCTAGCCACCGTTAACCTGTACCCGATTTTACGGTTTCTAATTTCGGACAGGGTGATTTACAAAGTTTTTTGTCAGGTGAAGGCCAGAGAATATAAATTGAAAGCGGGAAGGGGAGAAAAAAAACCACTGCTGTACAAGCTGCAGAGTTTTCCTCTCGTTGCCGTGGCTGGTGGTGGAGAAAGTCTGAGGAAGTTCAGAACTGGGAGAGGCCAGGAAGCCCTCGATTGTCCCTTCCGTTTTCGGTAAGGGCTGGACGGTGACGCCGATGAAGTTAGCGGGAGGCCTGGGCCCGCTGTCGGAGGCTGCCTGCCGCGACAGTGCCGGGCCTCGGCGTTTCCGTCCGTCCCCGAGCTGCGGGTCACTGGGGTTGCTGGACCCCCTTCACCGGCACCAAACTGTCAAGAGTCGAGGGAGAATCTAATGCGCGTTCATCCTGAGACCCGTCTACTCTCGTGTGTTGAAACCAGTAGGGCCGCGACATCCCTGAGCACATGGCAAGCTGCTAAGCTAAGGCTGCCGTTTTCTAAGTTTGAGCTTGCGTTATCGAGACAGAAATCAAGCAGAATTGTTGGGAAACCAGGCTATCAGCTGGTTGCCAGTTCAAATCCTAGTTGGGAGAGTTGCTGTTGTAGCCATCAATGCTAAAGTGATCCAGTATATATCCAGCTAGTGCATAAAAATGTTAGGAGTGTGGATAAGGGAGTCTGCTTAGCAGACCATAACAATAATAAGAATGAATCAAAACATAAGAACAAAAGTGTTTGTGGTGCTGTAATGTTAAGCGCTAAGTTGATGTTATTGAAGAGGCGAATGACGGTGTGTCAAAGCCTTTAACTACTGCCTCGCTTCACTTCATTCATTTGCAACTTTTAGGCGTACTGCGGGGGTTTGCATCTTCCGTTCATAAAGAAATAAAACTAATAGAATAGAAAAATGAGAAAATTGCGTTTTTATTATCTGCCGACAGTAACGCAGGCCCAGAAGACGGCTGCGTGTGATGCTCTGCTTTATCGTATCGCGCTCTTGAATGCTGATGCAGCTGGGAAAAATTCCACCCGCGTTTGAAAAGAAACGATGTGCATGTAATATTGTATTGTGTACAATGTCCTGTAATCAGAAAACAGTTTTATGCACCGTAGCTAGCACCAGAAATGATGTAGCCTAATTGAAATGCTGGGATTGACTCTATTTAATATGCAAGCGCTTACAACACACCATCACATTGCCCCCTGGCAAAAATTCTCAATACATAAACTAAAAAACATCTCTGAACAGCACTATAAACACTATCGCAATAGACCCAACTTCTTTTAAAAATACACTTTAGGAACACTTGCAAGTATGTTTAATTTCTGTAGCTGTTAAAAATTGAGTTTGGAAACTTTTACCAACTAATATAAACAGCAAATGATTATTGGTACGGTTAACACACACTGTACCGTAGGCTGGGCATTGCCACCTGCTCTCCAGGCCTGTTCTTAATGTGTTCCTGGCACGGGGTCCTGTGCCTTCCTGGGACTCTATTGGAAGCTGGCACGCGCGGGACGGTAGTGGGATGGAGAACGTGACAGACGCGCCTGAGCGCCATCCCCCCGCCCACCCCGAGGGGCATGGCCACGCCCCTCAACGCCAACCCGGCCTCTTTCGCTAGGGAACCTCGTCAATTCTCTGACGGGTTCTGTAACCTTAATGTTATTTTTGCATATTATGCACTGTCAGTAGTTTGTCAGGGCTAATCTGCAGTATTGCAGTTTTTATTCTTTTTTTAATGTATTTTTGAGGTCAGTCAGTTCTCTTTGGGTTTTCTGTTTGTTTGTCTGTTTTTTTTTTGTTGTTGAGGGTTTGTAAAAAAAATTGACTGGTCCTCTTTTTTCCTGTGTAGTTTTTGGTGCAGCATTTGGCTTCCGACCGTATTTTGGAACCGTGATGCTTGTTTATTTAGACCCCACAATAGAATTCTTTATGCTTTCCTGTGAACAAAAAGACTTGGAGGAAGCAGGTGCAAGAATAGATGATTCCCATCAACTCGCCTTTGTTGATTTTTTGTACACAGTCCAACAATCTGATTCAATGTGTATGTGGGCCGGCATCTGCAAGCTTGTGTGTGTGTGTGTGTTTGTGTGTGAGTGAGTGAGTGAGTGTGTGTGTGGTACGTTTGATATGTACCAGTGGCTCAGGAGTTAAAAGTTGTAATTGTTTAAATCTTGCAGGCTGTGATCCCAGTTTCACCATAATTTAATGAGGAACTACACTGTAATTAAATATTCAAATTAGAAATAAGTGTCAATATGGCTTCTCGTTGCCTAGAATGATGATTAATTGTATTCAAAACTCTAGTGGCCAACATAATCTGAACCGAACCGCTGCTGTTGATTATGTAGCAATACACTTGCCATGTTTTTGTTTTAAGAATTAGACCGGTAATTGATTTGCCATATGCTGCCTCAGCCAGCGGACCTAAAAGATGTTCGTAAACCTCCGGATTTGGATCCCGCTCCTTTTCCCCGCGTTTGCGGGAGGAAAGTTTTGAGAAGCGGCAGCGGGGACCCGCGACGTCTCCGTTCGGTACCCGTCACTCCCTCGACCAGTCGCGCCGCCGCCGACAGGGGGTCGGTTCTGCGACCCCGGCGAATCGCTCGTGCCGTGTCTGCGGGGCGTCCTGGTCGCGCGACGCCCCTCTCGTCGAGCGTCTCCCGTCGCCGAGGGGTCGCCGGGGCCCCGGCGCGGAGTCGAACCGCCGGGGCGCGACGCATTCGCGGCGTCGAGCGTTCCGCTTCGGCTGCGGTCGTCACGGAGAGCCCCGCCCCCGGGCCGATTTCATACCTGCCGACGGCAGCCGGGAGAAACGCGACCTCGAGATTGCTCCTCTTCCGAAGCGACTCGCAGGTGAAATCGTGACCAATCGCGATTTCACGTCAGCTGCTCCGACATTTCTTTACTCCCCTTTACCGCCGCCCCGGTGGGTAACCCGATCGAAACGTTAGGGAAGAAAGCTCTGTTGCGTCTCCCTTTCTCATGAAAAGGCTTTGCGCTACAGGTCAGTTTTGTCTACAGATCTTTATCTTTATTGTTTGTTTGGTTTTTTTTTCGCCCTCCGCTATTTAAATAGCGAAGCGATTCCGGGACGATTTCTCGGAGCATCCAGGCTATCTCTCGTCAGTTTATCGGTGTTTGCGAAATGTCTCGCCGCGGGGAGAGCCGGGTCCCTCGCTTTTTTTTTTTTTCCCGCGCTCCGCGTTGGAGTCAACCTTTGCGATGGAACGGAAGTCTTCATTAAACGTGGCAATCGGTTCCACAAGATTGATGCCAACCTTTTAAAAATTCACCACTGCCCCAGATTTAACACGGCCAAATGCTGATGCAAATGAAGGGGGGGGGGGGGGAAAGTCAGCCCTATCAAGGAAAATAAATCTGAGTTTCAGACTTCACCTCATAAATACCACAACCCGTCAGGCGGCTTGTTTTATTGATGTTGATAGAAATTATTGCATTTATTTATTTCATTAGAAATGACAGGGAGATAAGAAGAGGGGAATGCAACTAATTCAGAAACAGTACACTTTCTTTGGAAGTGCAAAAAAAAAAAAGGACACCAAAGATGAGATGAAGTTATAGCAATATTTTCCCTTTTTTTTTTATTTAGGACTTCTGCTGAGGTGCATGATTGCATGTAGAGTATTATACGGTCTCGGTCCCTTGCAGAACGGTGGATTTGGTATCAGATCGTCTCCACTCCCGCCCTTCTCTCCAGAGCTTATTTCTCAGGGTTATCTGACCTGACCCTCTCCGCAGCCTCGGAGGACAGATACGTTCTCCGAATATCGAAACCCTCGCCGTTTAGGAACTTTGAGTCAAAAAATATAATCGGTCTGGAAAACGTAGCGCCGCCTCACCGTCTTCCTTCCTGCGGCAGTTTCAACTTTGCGAGCGACGCCGCTTTTCTTTCTGAATTGTTTACGTTTGGAAGATTCAGTCTGAAGATAATGGCGGGGCCAGTCTCATCTCCGGAGCGTGACTAATGCACAGTTTTGCTGCACTCCTGAAGTTGAAAAATCTCCCCTCGCCTGCGGTGGGTGTATTGATTAGTGTTGGAGATTCGCTGGGTTTAATTCACCATAGTGCAATTGATGTGTGTTGTGAGATGCAGAACAGCTGTGCTCTCCGTCTAAATCACGATTCATGAAGTACACGCAGTGTGTGTGTCTGTGTGTGTGTGTGTGCATTTTTAACAAAGCTGCACTATCAAATCAAAAAATATACTGTAACCACACGGTTTGGTAGTGGAGGATTGCCAATTGATTATGACAGTGTTCAGTTTGACCATGCATAAGGTGTTAAGGAATTATACTCAAGAGTAGAGCAGTAACGTGCAACCCACAATTTGAACTAACAACCTGCTGGTTACAACGCAGATACTCTGGCTTCTATTGTCTACGTAATCTACATAAATGGATAACTTATTTTTTTTTAAAAAGTAGTCCATTAAAAAATACAATAAAATGTATGCTATACGATTTGCTGTGGATACATTAGTCGGTTTGTGTCGCTGACTTGGGAGATGGCGATCGCGAGCGCTAATAACAGCGCGCTGTTTGCTGGAAGACGGATGCGCCGGCTGCAGTCCGCCGCGGCCTTAGGAGGCCGACGGCGGCGGCGTGTCTGTCAGGAGCCGGGGATCCGGGGCGGGCGGCTTAACCGTCCGTGCAGCGCCGCAGTCATTTCACAGCAACATGCGCTCCCAAGGTCGGCGAGGTGATTTGGCGAGCGCGAGCGCGATCGCGAGGAGCCCGAGGAGGAGGAGGCGGAGGAAGCGTGGCCTTTTCGCTGAGCATCGATTAACGGCTGAGCGGCCCGGCGCCGATTCGACCGGGCGTCTTCAAGGGCCGGCGTCCCGCGGAATCGTAAACACCGGCGCGCCGCGCTCCGCCGCTTCCAAACGGGGTGGGGGGGGCGGGGGGGGCGGGGGGGGGGGCTGATGGGGCTAAGGCGGCTTCTCGGGCAGCTTCTCTGCGTTCGAAGCGGAATGCAGCTGAAAAACCTGTTTGGTTGTTTAACAGATTCTGTCTTTCTTGGAGCCAATTGACTTCAGGAGCTTTAAGTAGTTTACAGTTGGAATAAAAATTACAAAAGGTATTTTAGAAATCTTTAAATCATAATCTTTTCAGCATAGTGCTTTACCTGTTCGTAGAGCGGATGTGTATTCATGTAGAAGGGGAGGGTGGAGATAGTTGCTCATTAGACAGGTGTGTGTGTGTGTGTGTGTGTGGGTGTGTGTGTGTAGCTCAAACCTTTGTATTAGTTGTGCCGATTTGTGTCATGTGAGAGGCCCTGTTCTAAACGTCACCTGATGCCCTTTGAGCTAACCAGGTGACACGGTTTCTGAACTGATAAGGATGGTACATGGTCAGGTGGGCCCAAGTGAACATTCATTAAGGGCTTGCTTAAATCCGTTCATACATCCCTGTCCTGCTAGCCCAGAGCAGCCCTGCTGTGATTATGACCTTTTTAGAGGACTGCTGCTGTGGGGTTGGGGGGTGGGGGTTGAATATTACACACTGTAGTCAGCACAGACTGCCTTTCGTTTTTATATATATTTTATCGTTTCCAAACTACCCCAGGGACATGACCTTGTGACCCACCGAGCAATAGAGCACTGTTCTAATCACAGGCCACTGTGTCCCCTATTGTACAGGTACACAGATACATACAGACACGCACCCACATACTGTGCATCTCTCTCTCTCTCTCTCCCACACACTCGCACATACAGTAAATGTGTTCATACTGAGTGTTTGTTTTACAGGAACATATCCATGACTCTGCCCGCCAGCTTCAGCCGAAAGAACAGCACCAGGCCCGACTTCGAGCACCAGAACTCCAACCTCTACGCCATCTCGGGTAAACCCCGCCTCCCCGGCCCGCGCACCTGCGTTCACCGTCTTCACCCCGCGACCCGTGAACCGTTCTGTTTGCGGTCGTTCAACATTAAAATGCGAACGGGGGAACTGATGACTGCGTAACCGCCGTTAAGACAGCAGATATTCCTTTAGGTGCATAAAGACGCATCATCCATCTCACATCGACGGGAAAGAAGGGTGGATTACGGATCTATCGAGCGAAACTGGCACAGAATCCTACGGGAGATTTGCATAGGAACCCTGAGTACATCCAGGCACTGTGGGGGATAAATCGCCTACAGCCAATCAGACGACCCCGCGTTGTACTCGTTTTTGCGTTAGCGTCCTCAGACCCCTGATTTGGCTTCAGGCGCGGCGCGTGCGGGTGACGGTAGCGAGCGGCGCTGGGCTCCAGGCCGAGCCGCGCGGGAGAGAAGCAGGGGGGAGTTTTTTTTTTCTGGCTTGAGAGAGACACCATGTGGCGAGAGGAGCCTGCTTGCTCAGGAGAGAGGGAGCGGGGGATGAGCGTCGCGGAGCGGCTCTCTCTCTCTCCCCTTCGCACGCCCCGTCCGCTACACCGCTGCGGCGCAGGGACCCAAAGGCTCCAGATCTGCACAGAGAAGGATCTGAGTCTGATTATTTCTTTTCATATATTGCATATGCTCAAATCCTTTTCCATTTTTTATTTGGTTAATGTGCTCGGTGTAATGGTGCTGCTTCTGGAATATTATGAGTAATGGTGAAACGCTTTGTATCCAAGGTTTACAGGATCTTATATAGATTAGGTATTTTGTGTGTGTGTGTGTGTGTTTGTTTTCTTTTTTTTCTTATTAATAGGGTATTTATTTGCCTGACACCCGCAAGGTGGCATGTGCGCCGCTCCATCAATCAGTCAGAACTTAATTTGCTACGACGTGTTCTTACGATTGCCACAGAGCTCCGAAAAGTTTCTCGGAGGAATAAAAAAAACGACAGAAACCCCTGCCTCAGAATTTGCATGTTATACATATTTTATCTCACATATTTTACATATTTATGTCATCGTGCAGCCAAATAGTTTTTGAAGTGACTCGTGTGAAGTATGCTCGTCAAGGGCACAATCTTTTAAATTACCTATTTATCTAAAGAGCCTCCCATTAAATGAAGGTCTTCGGTGTTTGTGTAAGTGTGCAGTGATTTTAAGTGCGGTGTATATGAAAGGCCCAGAGCTCTGACCACAAATTTTGGCTGATGGGGGGGTGCTGCCCCACTTCTGATTGACAGATAGGTCCACGTAGAAATGGCACACTGCCACCAATCATCTGTTCCCTAGCAGCGGGCTGAGCAGCCTATCAGTTTAGTGGATCTGACCGGCTCCCTTCCCTGAAAGTCTACTTATCCTTTATACCTCTCCAATGACATCCATTTCTCAGGCCACAAAAGCGAGGGTAAAAGTCAATATGCCTCTCTCTCTCTCGCCCATATCAATCAAATACCCACCCTCTCTCTCTCTCCATTTTACTTTCTAATTCAAATTATTTGCAAATGTTGTATTGGTGTGACGTGCAGTACATATACCTGCAGTGTCGAAGCATGAACAGTCAGTGAAAAATCAGTGTGCAGATGTCAACTATTCATGCATTGGCATACAGCATCACTAACGCCAGTAATAAATAGAAGAAATGATATAAGCAAACCAGTTTTGATTTACATTATTTTCAGTGTTCATACTATTTCCATAGCCACTGCCCACCAGCATTACTAATAAGAATAATGTAATGGTAATACTAATGACAAAAACATGCTTTGTGGGTCTGTCTGTCAGGCTTCACCCACTGTCTGTCAGGCTGTGGAAGGTGCATCGTGTTGTTTGGTGTTACACGTTCCTTTTTCCCTGCAGAGAGTGGAAAATGTCTACTCCTCAGGAAGCTTTAAAAATTTTAGTTGCGCCTGTGAGTTTTGCAGAAGAAAATTTTCCTGTTTTCCTTCGCACTTCTTGCGGCACAGTAGAATGTCTGGGTGTGTCTCAGCCTCTCTCTCTTTCTCTCTCTTCCCTCTTCTCTCTGTCTCAATTTCAGTTTCAGTTCTGCTCCAAACTGTCATTACATAAGACTCTGTTGCCAAAGCGAAGGTGTCAAAGGACTGGAACAAAGCAAATACGTAAAACAATGTCTGCGATTTCATCACTAAACCACGAGGGGAGGATTGCTATTAATTCAAAAACCCAGAATATTGACAAGTATTAAGACAGTAACTCAATCGCACGCTCGCACACACACACACACACAAAGACTACCATTTTCTCCTCCCCCTAATGTCTCAGAAAAATCATTGTGGCATATAGAAAATTCTTCCAATCAAGCCTAATTAGCGCTAAGTTGATCACGATAATATCCATTAATTGCTGATCACAGAGCTGATTAAATTGGACAGATATCAGACACTTTGCGCCGTTCCCATTCCTACCCCCCCCCCCCCACCCCCCACCCCCAGCGACGCCGACGTCCGCGTTGTTAAAGATCAGCTCAGAGGTCGCACTTTCAAAACCCCGTGTACGTACTACGTACGTGGGCAGAGTCGTTCAGAAGGTAGAGCCGCCGGCCTCCCCGGCCCCCCCCCCCCCCTCCCCGCTCGCGGCGGAAGGGAGAGGTCGCGGCAGACGGTGCAGGGGGTTGGCGGTAATTGTGCGGCGCGCGGTGCGGCGGGGCTGGCAGCTGGCCGGGTTTGAGCTGCTATAGAACCATGTGCGCTCTGTCAGGACCGAACAAGCAGCTCCTTTAGGATTGATGAATTGCCTGCTTTCTTGATTAAACCTTCCGTCACTTCCAAACAAAACAAAAACGCAACCCAAAAAAAAGAGAGAGGGGGAGAGAGAGGGAGAGGGAGAGGGAGCACGAGGGAGAGGGAGAGGGGGAGAGAGAGAGAGAGAGGGAAAGCGAGAGAACGCGCGGGTCTGTGGAGGAACGAGCGACGCGGCGCCTGTGAGATCTGTCATCTCGCCCGCCGCGCGTACAGATGTGGCGTGCGGGCGCCGTGACATTTATTACCAGAATATTAAAAACTAATTCGCATTGATTCCGCAACCTTCATGCACTTGACAGTCTCGGCTTATATTACCGAGACGAGCTCCTCTCCGGCGCTGAAACCTGTCCTTTATATTCACCTGTAACTCTTTGATCTACGGCCCATATCATCGGCGCTGATCTTTGCCGTTCGGGGACGCTCCGCTCCTGTTTACCGAGAGCTTTTTTCTAACGAAAAGCGAATAATTCTCTGAAACGCGCGGGGAACTATTTAGGAATATCTGATGGTAACGTGAGGGGGAAAAAAAACATATTTGGAGGCCGTCTCTACCGTCTGCTTGCTGCAAACATTGAATAAGACATAAAAGTTAAAGACCCGGTTTTATTGGGTCTTAAAAACATCATTTCCGTGATGTTTCCGTCCCGTTAATTGATATTTTAATTTTCATAGAAAAAGAATTTTAATGTGGGTCGCGAAAGTGAGGTAAAATGGGAAGCGTGTTTTTGTGTGCTGCGTTTGTGTTCCTGAGGTGATGTGGACACGGACAGAGTTAATATCGCACTGTACAGACCGCACGGTAGGTCAGAGGGGCGGGGCTTCTGTCAGTAGTCAGGGGTGATATTTACATGGACAGGTGCAGTCTCGTGGCACGCTCCCCTTCTATGAAAGATTTCCTCTGATGCCTCCATGGCATTGTGAAGAATGTTCCGGAAACCACCGCGGTAATAAAGAGAACCTGTTAAAAGTTAACGCATTAGCATATCTATCGCGTTAATCAAAAGAAGCCCGAGATTGCCTCTGATTTTACCTAATGTGGAGCTCAATTATTTTCATATCTATTAAAAGAAGTGCAATTAACAGACAAGAGAGACAGTTCATCCTTTGAAAAAGAAGAAGGGGAAAAAAAGAGGGATTCAAAATTAACTTCAGTTTGCAAAATATCACGGCAGCGCGGTGACAATGATTTTTGATTTCCCGGGACCGATATTGGGATCCTTATTAAAGTGTGTGCATCTGCTTTTAATTTGCTCCAAATAATTGGAAAATGCAATGGAGCTTTCCAATTAAACTGGCGCTTTACGCTGTTTAATAATACCCCCATAATATTATAGCTTATGAAGTGACAGGTGAGTCGGTGTATGAATAAAACATAAAGCCCTATAATAAGAGACAGGAAAACTGAGACAGTTGTTGGGGGGCTTTTAAATGCTCGATGTAATTTGCATATATTAATCTCCTCTTTTCAGCCTTATCAAGCAGTCCTCGGTATTTGAAGTTAAAATAGTGATGACAGGCAAGGGTATGCTTCATTTTTTCAAGGATTTATGACTTGTGTAATTCTGGATCTGTAATAAGCCAATATGACTGATCCTCAGAGTTCTGTGGAATTCGGTTAATTGTTCCAGATGGCGCCCACTGATTATGCAAAATTACTTTCTTTTTCTCCTCTTTTTTTCCCCCCTCCCTCAACCCCGCCATTTTTTTTTCTGATCGACTAATATAGAGAGGAGGGAAAAAAGATGTTTTTTTTTTTTTTAAATAAAGATATTCCCAACGGATTTCAAACAAAAACTTCCGTCTCGTCGTCCTGCCGTGGAGCTGCAGACACGAGACTCGGGAAGCAGGGAAGTGTCTAATCTCAGTTCCAACCCCCCATCTCCCCCCCACCCCCCGGAGTCTGGTCCCAGCTCCATTTGTGCAGGGGTGGCCATATTTTACAATAACACAATACCTTAAGCTGAGGGATTAGAAAACCCACCCTCCCCCGGGTAGTGACACCCAACTCCTTAGAAACTCGGAGCTCTGAGGACTGGCCACTGATTAAAAAACTCAGTGACCACAATGTGCCCCCCCCCCCCCCAAACCTGAATCAGTAACCCCTTAAAACTTCACCTTGATTCTCCCTAGTATCATCTAAATTGACCTTAATGAATCTTGCATGGATTTTTGATTTGGGAGGGAGGGAGGGAGGGGGAGGGGGGGGGGAGACCAGGAGAAAGGAACATTACAGATTTACAGCATTGTTTTACTTTTAGAATGTACAAGATTTAAACCTGGCAATTTCTCAGCCGTAAAATTTTTCCAAACGTCTGAAACGGAGCCAAGGTTTCCGGGCTGGCGAAGAGCTTTGAAAGGCCACATACGGTCCCCTGTCCTAAAACTCTTCAGTGATTTACTTCTGAAGCCAGGTTATGGAACCCAGAGAGATATAGCAGTAGAAGGTCACACAGGCATTTAGTTGTACAGGAGATTCTCCAATATTAAAACTGAATATATAACACCCTTGTAATTTTTGCAGTGAATCTCCTGGTGTTGAAGCCACTTACGATGAGGTTATTGTCCATTATTATTTCCTGTGAAAAGTGATAAAAGAATGAGGGCATGCTGAAACTAAGTCCAATTGAACAATTCTTTTTTTAGTTCTCTTCCTGATAGAATTCTTTGAGCTACTTCGCCGGTTTGCCTTTTAAACCAGAAAGCCGTACTGAAATGTAAAATCACGTCTTAGCTTAGCCGTCAACGTTGCACCTTTGGAGAAGAAAAAAAACACACACCAAGGGCTTCCACGCCACAGTGCACTAGATAGGTTTGAAACAAGTCTTGGTCTTTGAAACAGGGCTCCAGTCTTGGCACAAACCGGTTAGCAGCACAAAAGAAGTCGGGTGATTTTTATTTTTTATTTTTTGTGGTCATTAATGTTTGGGACTTTAGCATATCTGTGCCAGACAATGAGGCTTTTCGAAGCCCTCGCATCAGCCCCTCCCCTACCCCCCGTATCTGTCTGGTCTAGCAGAGCCAGCAGCCCGCCCCCGTGCGGTTCCGATAGGCGCGGGTCCCAGACCCTCGGAAATGGCTAATTTCCCTTTTTCCCCCCTCTGCCGTTCTACCCCAAAATAAGAGCGGTTATCCATTGTGCTCCGGGGCCTGACAGTGTCGCAGCCAATCACCGAGTCTGACAGAGACCCCCACGACCCGCGCGTGTACGCCGGGGTTTGTTATCTCACATCTAATTAGAACTTGATAAAAATATTTCCAGATATCTCAGTCATTAAATATAGTTTAAGGAGATTTATGGTCAAATATCCCTTAAAGATCTTTTAATGGGTCTGCTCACTTGTTAAGTTTGTTATTAATGAGCTCCTAATACGTAGCGCGATTTAAAAGCACGATGAGGGCCCTGCTTGAGATGAAGTCGTTTTTGTAAAAGGGCATCTGGGGCCCTCCCCGAAGCGGGGCGATGCCATCAGGATGAGCCCTCTCGTGTCCCCGCGAGCGCGTAGCCGCGCGTCTCTGTATCCATGGTAGCGCGTACTGTATCCATGGTAGCGCGTGGCCGCGCGTCCGTACGCGCAGAAGAGTCGCCGCGCGCCTGGAGTTCCGCGCGTTTGGAGCGCGGCTGCCCTTCCAGTGGAAGTATCAAACGGTGTGCAGTAGTCTCGTGGTTCGGTGAGTGAGGACGCACCTGCGCTATGGATGGACAGTGCATTTTTCTGCCCTGCCTTTGTAAGGGGGCCCTCTGATGCCCTCATAGTCATCAGTTTTAAAGATGGCCAGCCCTCTGCCCCCATTAGAATGCTGGGGTGTCTGGAAAGCGGGTTTGTCTGATGGTAACAGTCCAATTAACAGGTATTTTCCTGCTCACTCGTGAGTGTACCTCCCTGTACCTCTCTCAAACACACACACGCCCCCCCCCCCCACATACACACACGTACACACTATCACACTCACACACACACACGCATGCACACGTACACACTATCACACACACACACGTACACACTATCACACTCACACACACACACACGCATGCACACGTACACACTATCACACACACACACGCATGCACACGTACACACTATCACACACACACACACACACACGTACACACTATCACACACACACACACACACATGCCCCCACACACACACACACAAACATGCACATGTACACACTATCACACACACACACACACATGCTATCACACTCAAACACACACTTCACACACACACACACACACACATTGTCACACTCAAAACACACACTCACATACCTGAAAGCACTCCGAAGCTCACACACACACACACACACACACACACACACACGCACGCCCGCGCGTAACATTCGGCGGCGCATCTGAACCCGCCTTAACGAACTAATAACCGGCGGCGGTGTCACCGGGAGAGTAATGGCGCGCTGATTAGCATAATTAATGACGAACGGCGGCGCGGCATTGGCGGACGGGTTTAAGGGGGGGATGATGAATGAGTCGGAGGCCGGGTTAGCGGCTGCCAAGGAGGGCCCTCTCTGGCTGTCATCCCTCGCGCTCCAGCCCTGGCACGCTCCATTATTCACCGCGTGAGGTGCCACTTCGCATTGCCCGCCGCCGCGAACACGGGAGGACTTAATAACACCCACCGCCGCCACGCCCACCGGCCGCAGGGCGAGGGGACCGCGGCGCGGCCTCGGGGGCCGGGGGGGGGGCTGCTGGGCGTCGCCTGGACTCGTTTAGCTTCCCTTCGACGGGTTAGGGTCGAGTTTCGCCGGCGTCTCTGTGGGGGCTGGCGGTACAGGCCCCCCCCCCCGCCTCTCACTCATTCTTGAGAGGTGTTTAGTTTGCGTTCGCGGGTCACGGGGCTCTTTTCTTTCTTTTATCCTTTTATCCTCCCCCCCCCCCCGCCACCTTCCCTCGCCGCGTCATCTCGGGTTGCTGCGTCCCCCAGAACCGCTAATTAAGAGGGGATTTGTGTAATTGCACCGTCTGTTGCGCCCCATCCGGCGCCCGCAAATTCACTGTCAGTCCTCTGCCAGCGCCTCTGCCGCCGTCCGGAGAGGGCCGCTCTATTTATACGCCGAGCCGGCGCCGCCGCCGGGCCGCCGAGCGCGCGGAAACGGACGAAAGCGACCTGGACGAAAACTAGCGCCGCCGCGTCCACGGAAAGGGTTCGCGTCGCCCATTTTGCAACTTTGACCTTTCTTGGACTCCGCCCCTCTGTGACATGTACTCTTTATTTGGACACCCCCAACTTGTGTCCACTAGTTTAAGATCCTGTCCAAGCCTGTTTGTGCGTGTAGTGCTGTAAATGACAGAGTCCCTAAAGCCTCTGGAGCTCCTCAGTCAAAAGGCGTGTCTTGCGTCAATCTGCGGTGCGTTGGGAATTTTTTTAGTAAGTTCGGTTGTCAGGATTCCCGAAGGCCTGGTTTGTTTTTGGAGTGGCGGGAGGGGAGAGACCTCAGCGCCGGGCGACCGGCGGAGTCGCCGCCCGCGTTCCCGGGGCCCTCCCCCGGCCTGCCGTCGGCGCTCCTCGCTCATCCCACTTTCCGGAAGATGGATAAGGCCGGAGCCCGGCTGGGATGGCCTCCTGGCTTCCCACCCGCAGCCAGATTTTCGGGGGGCAGATTTTTCTCGTGGCGCAGATGGAATTACGCCTCTCCGCGGCCGCTAAGCGCTCGCTCTCTCTCTCTCCCCTCCTCCGCTAACACCGCCAGCCCGTTTAGCGCCGCCACCGCCGCCGCGGTCCCCGGCGGGCCGCTCTAATCTTCCGGCACAAACGCCTGGCCGCGGTCACCGCCGCGCCGGCTTCGCGCGCCGTCCAAGCCGCCAGGAGGCGGCTGTGTCCGCCGTTTCCCATCTTGGACCGTGACACCATTTTGTGTGGCTCGGTTACGTCACCTTTTTCCGCGGGTTTCGATTTGAATGGAGAAGTTGAAAGTGTCCGTTAGGTGACTAATGGCTTTGTATTGATAAGTCAATACGATGGGTTTGGGATTAGCAAATTGGGGTTTCACTGTGTACACACACACACACACACACACACACACACACGGAACACTTTCAAAACAAAGGCAATATTTCCTCCTCCAGTCATAAATCTGAGCTGGATCGCAGTTGCTGTTTTTTATGCAGAGAGGGAAAACAACGTCAATACAATTGATCCATTCAGACATTATCTTTTCTTCTTCAGTTATCTTTTTCATTAAATCGCTAAAAGTAACCCTTTTTTCATTTTTTTTTTTTTTTAAACTTAAAATTATTATTTTTTTTTTCTTCCCTCAGCCATGGTTCCCAGTTGGATAGATTTATAAAGAGAAAAAAGAGAAGATGAAAGGGCGGGGAAAAAAAAAGAAAAGGATGGAATCTGCCGAGCCGCAGCCATTAAAACACTCTGAAAATAGCAACGCGCCATCATCTGTTCTCATAGCACGGGTCAGGGGCTCTGACACCTCCAAAATTCCTCCTGTCAGGGCGGGGGGCCATTTTTATTCTCTCTCATTAGGCAATTTGACTAATGACTGGCTGCGGCTGCTCAGCCAGCGCGGGGGCCCCGGCGGCCCGCGCCATCCCGCCATCCCGCCATCCCGCGGCAGCCCGCGCCGACCGCCTTTTCTCCGCCGGAACGGCACAGATGGCGAGCCCGGGCGACAAAATAAACTCCAATATGTCTGGGAGACGCCGTCGGGGCCGCCCGCCATTTTTCACGCCGCCGTCGATCGGGAGAGCGAGCGAGCGAGAGAGCGAGCGGGGCGACCGGGCCGACCGAGAGCGCTGCTCCTCCGCCGCCGCCTCCTCGCCGAGAAAAGCCTTTCGTTAGCCCCGCCCCCCTCAGGAAACCTCCGCCCGCGTCGGGCGCCTCCTTAACGTGGCGAGGAACGCAGAACCAGGGTCAGAATTATTAGTTTCGGGGCACCGCTTCCCGTATTAATTATTATTTTATTATATTTTTGGCCTATGCCCTCTCACCTCAGGTTGTGGCCTTATTAAGGGTGAGATGACACTAGCATGGGCGGAGCTCGGGTGTCGCTGGGGGGGGAGGAGAAGGGGGCGGGGCCACGAGGCAGAGTAATGAATTGCTATTGGGCGAGGGTGTGGGAGGTTGAAAATCCAGTCCGTGACGGACCGTTCTGGTCGGCGAGGGAGGATGAGATCCAGTTTCGGGCTCTGCCTGCAGTCGCCCGTACGCCAGCTAGCATAGCCGCGTGTAACACGCGTGACATCCCAGCTAATGTCATCACCCCGTGTCCGCGTGCTTAGCCCAAACCCTCATTACCCGCGCCTCGAACGGAGAGCCACAGCTTGAAGCGAGGCTATTACCGTGAAGTATGATGACCTGGATTGTCCAGGTGGTCAGCCCGGTTACACCTGTACTTTTATTTTTTTTTGTCACATTAGCGAAAATGGAACAAAAAAGATTTCTTAAAATATCTTTTAAATTATTTTAAAATACTTTACATACTTTTTTATAGTAAGTTGTAGTGTGGTGTTTTGCAGTACAGTTTTTGGGGTCAGTCTCAGTCCATTATTAACAGTGTAATTCTGTGTGTGTGTGTGTGTGTGTGTGAATGTCAGTGAGCGAGTGGATAAATCTGTGTGAGTTCTTTGAGTATATAAATGAGTGAGTGAGTGTGTGTGCCCATGTGTGTGTCTTTGTGTGTGTGTGTTTGTGTGTGTGTGAATGTCAATGAGCGAGTGGATAAATCTGTGTGAGTTCCTTGAGTATATGAATGAGTAAGTAAGTGTGTGTGCCCGTGCGTGTGTGTGTGTGAGCCGCGGTGTGGAACTCCTCAGCGACAGTGTGTCCAACAGTAGACGAGTGAGGGATTAGCGCGTGGCGCTGCGTTCCAGCTAGCCCTCCCAGCCCTGGAACAGCCATTCGTCTACGCCCGGGGGCTAAAGATGACAATGCGCACATTTTTCATCCCGCCTGACGCCGCCATTAATAAGGAAATGATCCACGCCGCCGCTGCTGACTCCGTTCTTTACCCCTCCATCATTCAGGAGCAGGCTTCAGGCCCGCGGACACCTCATGCTAACACTGAGCTAACGCCGCGGTCCTTACCGCTGTCATTACGTACTTTCGTCGAGCTTTGCGGTCCATTTCCGGTTAAAAGCGGTTTTTGCGGTCGTGGAGAAAGCCGTTCGTTGGCGACGCGATTAATGGCGCTCGTTGTCAGGGTGTGGTGGCGGGAGGGGTGGGGGGGTTGGGTCGCCATCAGTCAGGCTGTCTCAACAAGTGTTTCAGTTCTAAAATTAGACAAAATCTTACTTTCTTAAGTACAAAATATTAAGTACAAAATATTAGCTTGTTTTAAGTTTCTTTTTACGTGCCAAGTGGAATTGTCTTATCCCATTGGGAAATCTTGAAATAGGACAACATGTCTCCCTTCATTGGCTTCATCAACACTTTTATCTTATTTAGCACAAAAGTAATAGAAATGTGATTTTAAGTTTAAGACAAATACTTGTGTTCGCAGTGTTCATTGTAATTAAAGTTTACAGTGACCACAACGTGACCGCTGCCTGGCACGGCGTTCCTCTCCCGGACGCAGCCGCTCCCCGGCCCGCCTCTTCCCTGGCCGGGCGCTCTTTCCCGCTTTCCGCGCTGTCAGAAGGAGGCTGGAGCCGGATCTGATTTAGAGCGTAATCCTTGAACAATGAGGAGGGTGGCCTAGCCTTCAACCGCGGGCTCATCTGTCCGTCACCCAGAGATCTGTCAAAGCTCCCGCACCGCGGCGGATCCTCCGCCGGCGAGTATCGATTCGGGCGCACGTCTTCGCCGTCGCCCCCCGCCCCCGCCCCCCCGCCCCTCCCGCCCCCGCGTACCTCGCCGCCTTCCCGCTGACACCTTAACGCGTGTTTATTCTCTCGCTTTTTAACGGGCCTGAACAAGCCTTCGTGGCCGCCCGGTCGCGGTGCTAGACGGCCTTCCTGTTCGCGGCGCCGCTAACCGGTCTCCCCCTGTTAGGCTGATGTGCGTACGACCGGGCCCGGAGTCTCCAGACTGGCTTTTAGATGGTGAGAAGGGATAGAGGGGATTCTCAGGGGTGAAGGCGTAGATGGGCGGGGCCTCCCGCGCTTTAGCGACCGCCGGTTCGCGGCGAGGTTGATTGCCGCCGTTGTTTTAGCTCATCCGTCTGCTCTGCGCCGGCCACCGTCGTTTCTCGAGCCGCAGATTGGAGAGGGGGTACAACGAGATCATCAGCATCTCTCCCTCTCTCTCGCTGTTTTTCCCGCTCTCTCTCTCTCTCTGTCTGTCTGTGCAAGCTGTGCGGTAATTTCACCAGGGGATGGAGGGGTAAACTAGAATCTCTTTTACAGAAGACTTATCACAATGCATTTTGCACAGGGGCGCTCATCATTATAAAACATTCTTGCCTTCTCCCATCGGCTCTTAAGAAGCGTAGGTTTTTTTAGAATGTTTTTTTCAGAAGTGTTCTAGAACTCCATTGCTTTCAGTTACCAGCAGCGATTGTGACATCAGCGTTAGAATGTTCAGTTGCGAACGTTCTAATCACATATTTGTGATCCTACGCCCTGATGGCAGAATAAAGACGAGGCGCTATTCGCGTCTGACCCCAGCCCGTAGCGCCGCGGAAACCAAGCGCCGCTCGTGACAGCTCCTCCGCGCTAGTCGCTCCCGCGGCTGCGTTTAGCGCCAGATCCAAGGTTTCCGGGGTCCGCTGAAACCTTCCCCCGTTGCATTGTTGACTTCCCCGTTTCCCTTTGCCAGGCGGCTGATGGATCGTGGGTAAAAAGGACACCGGCGCAAGCAACGCCGGGATCTTGACGTTCGCGGGCCCCGCCGAGGTGCGAGGCGACGCGGCGGTTAATCCCGGGGTATCGGAAACACGTCCGACGCACCCGCCCCTCCCCCCCCCCCGGGCCCCGGCGAGCAGGGTCCATTGTTCTCCCCATCACCCTTCGTTAATTTAGTTTTTAATGTATTTTATAAACAAAGGGCCGTGCTCGCGCCTGACAGCCGGGCGCCCCCATCCCCCCCGGTCCCCCCCGGTCCCCCCCCCCCCGGGCCCCGCGCGGGCCCCGCTCAGTTTGGGGGGTTACGCCATTAATAACCCACCAGCGCCCATCACACCATTTTTAACCATGATCATTATGATAAAGGGCATGCACTTAATTACAGGGCTGCTTAATTATAGCTCTGTTGAAGCTCGTTTGTTTGGGAGAATGCTAATTATACCACCGCGCTCTTGGCAAGGCCTCATTTCAATCCACTTTTTTTGCCCGCCGAACAGAGTGGCTTATTTTCATGCAAATTGATATCCGGTGAATGTTTTGTCTCCAGTCCTCTCCCCTTCTTTGTGTCTGTAAGTGTGTCTTTGTTTTGGAGTTGAACGCCTTACTGACAAGACGGAATCTGGAATAATCAAGAGTAATTAACATGGGGAAGGGTGGGAATGGGAGGGGGGGGGGGGTGGGGGGAGGGAGCAGCACTCAAATAGTTTTTTGAAAAAAAAAAAAGGCTTTCATCCTGCTTTTTTTGTGTAGAAGTGCTTCTGTGTGTATGCGTGTGTGTGTGTGTGTGTGTGTGTGAGCGGGTGTATGCGCTCGTATGCGTGTGTTTATGCCTGTGTTTGTGCGTGTGCGTGTGCATGTGTATGCATGTGTGTGCGCGTGTATGCATGTGTGTGCACGTGTGTATGTGTGGGGGTTGGAGGGGGAGCGGGGGGGCTCTGGTTTTGGCTGTTCCGCCATTGGAGTCGGTTATTTTCAGCAATATTAAAAAGGGGATATCCAGTCTCTGAGTGCTGAATATGAAGCGATAGGCGGAATGACGGGTTTACTTGTGGGGGTAAAATAATAAACGCGATGTTCCGCTCGGCTGCCGCCTGAAAGCGTTAGCGTGACCCTCGCTAATTCCAGCCTGCCTTTTTTTCCTCATGTCTCTCTTTTTTATATTCTTTTTTTTTTTCTTCCAGCCATGGACGGAGTGCCGTTCACCATCTCTGAAAAATTCGCCTGGGCGTCCGCCAACGTGAGTGTTTCCTCGGCGACCGTTTCCGCGGAAAACTTCGGGAATTTTACGCGGCCGGCTCATTCTCCCGCTCTCCCTCAGTTAGGGGTGCCCCCGCTGCCTCTCTCCCTAAAACAGTTCAGCTTGCCGTGCCTGGGTGTGTCTGCGTTCTCCTCCTCTTTCTCTGCATGCTCAATGGGGGAGTGAACAGTACGTGTAAATTTGGAATGGGCTTTTTTTGTGTGTTCGGGACAAGTTAATGAAGTGCTGCTCGCTAATGGCAGAGAGGTCTCCTCTGGCGGGTGTGCCACTCCCGAGCGAGGCATTAGTTTGAGGGCGCCCCGGGGGCCCCCACCTCAGCCCGTGCCCCCCCCCCCGCGCGTGCTGGCAGCCGTGACGGACGCGGGCGTGGCCCGTCGCCGTGGCCCCTGTCCGCACGGACACAGGGACAGGAGATTAAGGATTTCCGGAACGTTCTCTCAGCCGTGCGTCTAACCACCCCGTGCTCTTTCTTTTTTTTTTTTGTCTCCCTCCACCCGCCCTGCCCTGCCCCTCGCCCCTTTTCATTCCAGATGGACCAAGTGGATTTAATGGGCATCACGATCAAGTCGCTGGCGGAGATCGAGAAGGAAGTGAGTATGGGCGAGGCCGCGCTCGATGGCAACGCTTGTCTGCTCTTAAAAAAAAAAATTTAAAAATGGGGAGCAAATTCTTCTTTTTGGGGGGGGGGTGGGCGTATCGTAATTAAGCGGGGGTGATGCGGGAGGGCGAGCTGGGCTCCGCTAAGCCCATATTGAATTGAGCCTGAGTCGGGCCTGCAAAAGCCTCTGTCAACCAGAACGCATTCACGTCCATCCCACAAAGGGCCCTTGTTTCGTCTTAAAGGGGGACGGGGGCGGGTTAATTTCCTGTCTCTCTTTTTTTTTTCTTGTCTGTCGCAGTTACGGTAAGGGGTCCGAACCCCTCCCCGAAATGGCTTATCGACCTAATCAAATGATTCAGAATTATCCCAATCAGTGGAACACCCTGACATCATCCGGGAGAGAAAGATTACATGCGTCTTTGTTAGTGTAAATTAATGTCATATCCGAACAAGGCTTTCATCAGGCGCTCGGCTAAGAAGTACCATTTTCAGGAATGTGACATCATAGGAGCATGAAATCTCGATTTAAGTCATGTATGTTCTTTTGTGAAGGGCTTATTTTCCTTTTCAGTCTTGCGCTTTCAACACGGGATGTGCGTGTATTTTTTGGTATTTGGCTATTTATATTCTAGAAATGTAATATTTATCTGAGTCAGTGAGGCCTGGGCGGTCGTTAAAAAGCCTGAACGAACAGTGCATTTCTGCTGCAGCTGCAGACCTCGCGTGAATCCACTGTAAAGCAAGCCTAGCGCCCGCGCTCCTGAAACCCTAAGCCAGAATAAGGCCGTTTTGAGTCCGTTACTACTGTCCCTCTGAAGCCCTTGCTCCGTGTGTATGTAAAAGAGACTATTCTTCAGCGAGAACCCCATTCAGATTGTAGAACGGGCCGTTACGCATGCCGTGTCAGGTGTTTACATTCCACAGCTGAGCGACAGCTTCTGGAACATTCCGAGGTCTGCACTTACCCTGCTCTCCTCGCTGCCAAACTCGGAGAGGTGGCGCAGGGGGTGAACCGCGTTCCTCTGAAAGCCGAAAGCAGTGACAACCCGCGAGCCGCCGTGTGCGTGTCTGAGCTGTGACACCCCGCGGAGACGCAAAGCACCGTCGGTCCAAGGCAGTCTGCTTGCTCTTCAGCTGTCTGAGTTAGGTCTGAATGTGGCAAGTCAACCGGTACGCATTTCCACTGGAAAACTGTACACACCATGCCGTGAAAAATGTACCGTATATTAACAAAATAAAAGTCCATTATGAGTTATATTTACTTATTTTAATTGGCACACATTTGAAAAAAATGTAACACCACAAAAATGCAACAAAAAATATCAACCGGGCAAAGTGTGGAAAGTACGGTGTGTGTAACAGTCAGAGCCGTGTGTACACATTTTGAGATAACGGGGGAAATAAACGAGGCCGTGAGGTGGGAAGTATTGGGCTGTATAAAAGCCAAGCAACCAGACGAGATCGGAATCGAAATCTCAAAATCCACACACAGGAAGCGCTGTGATTTAGGAAGGAGCGTAAAAGGCTTTGGGGTGGGGATGGTTACAGCAGTCTTCCCAAAGCTGGGCAAACTAGTGACAGTACCCGCCTGACAATAACAGTGAAATTTGTCTAACTATATGAGAGTCATGCTTAACTGAAGTCCCTTAGTCTGTTCAGTGATGATGGAGATTTATAGTGAAGTGTTACTGAACCTCTTGGACCCTTTTGCATATGTATTGGGTGCACCGTTTATTTAGTGGTAAAATTGAAATGAAAAGAAATGTGACTTATTTAAAAAAAATTGCAAGTTTTAAATTTTCTGATATTGTCTTTGTTGTCTTACCAGCAGGCATAGTAATGACTTAATGAATATAATTTTTTATTTTATTATTTTATTTATTTTTGTAATTTGTGGAGACATCATTTCGAGTAGATACATTTTACAGTTCTCAAAAACAACTCACGTCAGTGTTTCTCCTCTCTGCGTCTTTTCGTCAATGGATTATAGTTTATATTGATCTTGAATACAAAACTGCCTGTATGAAACTTGAGTTGCCTCACAGGCAACACTACTTCCCACACTGCCCTGTTTTTATTTTTTTATTTTTTGGTACATTCTGGCTGTATGTCTTCTTACTCGGACGTAAACATGCGGATTAATGGAAGATGGCGTGTGGAAGACCCCTGTCTCATTAGCGTTGTAGGTTTGCATCGCAACTGTCGCGTGTGACAGGACATTGGAAGTGAACAGGTGCGGCTGAGTTTGAGATACTTTGCACAACAAACGCTCAAGCGTCAAACGCTGTGTCTTTCTGACATCGCGGCTGAAGTTGCTGTCACATTGTATTTAAAGACTTGGAAAACCTTTTTTTGATCACTTGAATTGCGCTGTACGGCACGGGCCGTCGTCGACGTTGGAATGCAATGCAGTTAATCCGTAAGTGTGACCGTATTGGCCGAAAGACGAGGCCAGAATTGCGGCCCCTTCCCCAGCAATACATTTTTCGCATAAGACCGTGATTAGCAGCAGGACGTACCGCGGGCCGCAGAGGGGCGCGCGGAATCATTAATTACAGCTCTGCCGTAAATGATGAAGTAAATGCTAGATACAGTAATGCGCGAGATTTAGTGAACTGGACGACAGCAGAAGATTAATGCGGTGGCCTCGCGGATGGGGATGAAGTCACAGCACCGTTTGATAATTAGTTTGCCTGTGGAAACATGCAAAAAAAAAAATTGTTATCTTGCAGGATCTTTCTTATTATGTACCTTCCCGCTATTTTTACTCTAGTAGCCTGTGAAAAGGTAGTGGATGATATTTGTAATTTTTCATTTGTATTTTCGGATTGAAGAAAAAAATAATTCCCACAGGAGTGCATTGAGGCACTGCAGTTGTTTGTCTCCATATTATTTAAGTCAGCTAATCAGGATGTAGCCAAAGGACAGCCTTTTAATCATGTTTGCCATTTTTTGTTTTAATATAAAATAACAACAAATTGGCTTTGATCTGTACTTAATAGCATTCAGTTTGGCAGCAATTCTGCTGTAAAGGCTGTGGAGAAATACATTTTTGCACTTGCAAAGGTTCTCCATTTTAGTTATTTTTGTGCCTCAACCACTATAAAATTTTACTAAACCTGGTGGTGTAAACTTATGCCTTTTTGGCATGGTTTTTAAATTTGACAATTTCTCATTTGTAATTAATTAATTGCATTTATTAACAATTGTTTAAATAATATATATATATATATTTTTTAAAAACATTTTTAACAATATTTTGTGTACCTGTCAGAGTCTGACGATGCTTTGTTCTCCTCGGTGTGTGGTCAGATGTAGCTGAAGTGCAGAAGTTTTTCCTCCCTCAGTGAGGGGGGTGACTCTTGTCCAGTAGAGGTCAGTGTTAATCTGCAGAGGAGTCCTTTCCCTGCTGAAGGAGCAGGAGCTTGAAGCACATGGTAATTGACAGATTTTTAATTCTATTAAAAACACATTCATTAAGGGAATGCATTTTGTGGCATTAAACATATGCATATGTAATTGGGGAAAACTGTGCTGTAATCACATACAGTGTTGTAGATAAGAGCATTTCCTAACAGGCATCACTTAAGCTTTTTTTTTCTTAGAAGATGTTGGTTCCAGCAATTAGGCATTCTTTTCATTTCCCAAATGACTCGAGAAACTTGTGGAGATTATAATTGCTTTTAGCCACGCATATCTAATTTGTGTCTTTTTAAGTGTTAATTAGTAAGCGATTTGAGCTGACGTCTTTATGTAGTTCGCACCGCTGAAAAATGTTGTTGTTGGCGGCTGGCTAATGGTTTGTGTGTGCGTGTGTGCATGTGTGTGCGTGCGTGTGTGTGCACGTGCGTATGTGCATGCGTGCACTACGCTCTTGAGTGTGTGTGTGTGTGTGCGTTTGTGTATGCGCGCGTGCGTGTGTGTGTTAGGGAGATTCAAATAGAGGTGGAATTAATGAAGACAACATGTCACATATTTTTTTCCCCCCACCGAGCGAGAGGAGACAGGAAATGAAGTCCTGCTCATCCTGGAACCGGCCGCTCGCGCTCTCAGGTGTCACTGTCCTGTCAGCCGGTGTGTAAAACTGGCAGACAGTGATACATGCTCTCCCTGATAACACCCCATTCCCCCCAATCCATCATTCCCCCACACTTATTCCGTTATTTAATTTTTTTTTTTTTTTTTCCACTTGCCCATCGCCCAGACAGACTTTTATTATAACTAACCGGCTGCTGGCATGTGACACGTTTGTGTAACTTGCTGCTCCCTTCAGGTAGATGAGAGAAGGTGTGTACACAGAGGAGGGAGGGAGAGATTTCCCTATTTCTGCACAAGAATCGTCGGCGATGGCCAACCGGATTTGGGATTTTTTGTGATCTTGCAGCATCACCTAGTGGTCTTGTTGCGTATTGCGGGATTCGATCGGGTTTGTGCAAGTGCGGTTGTGACATAGTTCAAGAGGAGTATACTTAAATGGTGGGCCGTTTTTTGCTTATGTTGCATCTCAGGAATATGTCAGGGTTGGAATCGGATGACAAATGAACTAGAAAAAATGGATATAAATAAATGTGGTTGCTGCATCCATTTATTTGTTTTTTTCCCCAGAAGTAGCCTAGTTTTCTTTTTTCCTCAACCCTCAAACCACTTGTACTAGAAATATATGTTTTAAAGAGAAAGGTGGCATGCACACACATGAAAAAATATTACAGGTGCCAGGAGCATGAAGTTAACCAATGAGAAACAAGAGATATTCACACACTATTGGATGCTCCCAAACAAGTTTAATGGTGAATTTTTTTTTGATCTGCAAAGGTATTGTATAGTTGTACAGCATATAACAAAATATTGTTTGCACTTTGGGTGCATTTAATAGATTCTCCACATTTGTGTTTTTTTTAAAAACCATCTTCTGTAGCACTATTGTAAATTGGATGTTGCACGATATGACCTTTCACCTAGTTGAAATTTCGCATTGATTTAATTCTCAGTTAATTTGAAATAGCTATTTTGGATCTGCTTGGTCTCCATGTGTTGAATGACTTTGTTTTCTGTCATTTTAGTTTAGGTCGAATGTTTGACTGAACCAATTGCATGCAAATGGAACACCGCAACTGGAAAAAATCTCAGCGTTAAAACTTGTTGCAGGCCCTTGTTTTTTTTAATTATATTTATGAAAGCCACAAAATATGTCACACTGCAGGTTCTTAAGTTTGTTTTTCTGTTAAATTGTTGGTATGCCTCAGTAAGATGCAGAAGCCTCTCTCTGTTGTTCTTTTGTTGGTCAGGGAGACAGTTGAAACACAGATGTCGGAAAGGCTTTCTGAAAGTTGCGGTTGTTTTTTTTAATGGGAACGGATTGTTCCGGATCAGACTGCAGATGGCGAGCTCCATTTGTGTGTTTGGTGTTTCGCACATGCTTTACTGTTAAGTGCTGACGTGCAAGTCCACCAGGGGGCAGTGTTTGCTTACAGTAAACACCCCCTCCTCAACCTGGAGTGACCTCACCCCTCAGGGGCACATTGTTTTGCCCTCAGGTGTATACAAATGAGATCGTCCCCTGCTGTGAGTGATGTACTGTAATTATTCTCTAACCAAAGGGCCAAAATAGATTTTCATCAGATCTTGTGAAGTAGCACGATGTCCTAGTAGTAATTTATGCGTTGAGCTTTGCTTACAGTTTTCATTGTAGTGGAAGGTACCAGCCTGTTTTGTTTCATATGTGAAAGAGAATGCGCTTGTGTAATGTATTGTTCTCTCTCTCTTTCTCTCTCTCTCTCTTTCTGTCTCCCCCTCACTCACCCTCTCTCTCTCTCTCACACCCTCACTCGCCCTCTCTCTCTCACACCCTCACTCGCCCTGTCTCTTTCTCTCTTTCTCTCCTCCTCTCTGTCTCACCCACACTCGCACTCTTTTCTCTCCCTCTCTCTCTCTCTCTCTCTCTCTCAGTACGAGTACAGCTTCCGCACGGAGCACAGCGCCGCCGCCCGCCTGCCCCCCAGCCCCACCAGGAGCCCGCCGAGCTCCGAGTCCTGAGGTCACGGCGGTCAGCGGGTCGGGGGCGGCGGAGGGGCGCTGGGAAATGAAGTCTTACTACTGAGGAGGGGCCGCCTCCGCCGCTCGCACAACCCCCTCGGCATACATACCCACAATCCACCACTGACCGTCTCCAGGGCACTCCCGCGCAGTTTAACTCCGTACTTACCTCGTAGGAACAAACAAAAAAGAACTCTCACTGCAACCTTCAGATTGTTCATGGTTGGTGTTTCTTTTCATTTTTTTTTTATTGGTCACTGAAAGAAAGGTTTTAACCATCTGTGTGGTTTATCTCGGAAGAGCGGAGAGAATGAAGAGAAAAAGAGGGAATGCAAAAAAGAGAGGGAGTGCATCTCTTCTAGAGGAATGAGCGTGAGGTAGACGCAACCAAACCAGTCTTGCGGGAACGTAGGCTGCGGTTGCAGCTAACAGTCTTTTTTTTGCTGTTGTTTTAAATGATGTTTCATCTTCGTTATCTTCCGGGTTTTTGGAATGTCCTATCGCTTATACCTGATGTGACTGAACACTGTGCCTCCCGCACCCAACACGGGAAGCGCCGTGTTGGACGCACGCCCTCCTCTGATGCCCTTTCCGCACCGGTCCCCGCTTATCAGCCCCCCCTCCGCGCCATCGGGGTCTTCAGGAGACGCGCGTCACCCGCCGACGTCACTCAAACACCCGGAAGCTTCCGTGGAGCCACTGGAAACCACCACCACAGCAGTGACCTGGTGGAGCCCTGGACTGCATACGCAGAGCTCACCGCTGCACACGCTCACACTGTCCGATAATGACAGATCCTGCTCTGGAACTAGCGCTGTGTGGGCTAGAGGGCTCAGGCCTACACTTTCAAGTGCGTGTCTGCCAACCTGGCCGTTTGCAAGCTACAGTGCCATGTCGTATTAGTGATTAGGTGAAACCACTCCAGCGCCAGTAACGATCGGCTTTTCGGCAATCGGCGGACACGCCTGACGCCCGTCCAGATTTTGTGCTTAGCCAGGTCGATCTCCGCTCGGTGGCCGTGGAAACGAATCGCCGGTATGCGACGCCGCCGACCCGCCCTTTCCCGCGCGCGGTAAGGAGTCCCTCAGAGAGGACGTGCGCTGCCAGCCTGCAGGGCTCCTGACCGGCTTTGTGTGAAGAGCGCCTCGGAGGGTGCAGTCCATCCTCACACAGACACGTCGCACGCAAACTCTGGCAGAAACTATATTTTCCCCCCCTCTGATGCCATCAGTGAAGTCCAGCGTTGTTTAGGTGTGTCACTGTACCGCGGTCATGTGAAGCTCACAGTTTAGCCTTCTGTAAAGCGCTTGCATGCAGCCTTTTTTTGGGGGAGCATGCAAGTCGGAGTATGGCTAACCAAAACCACTGTTACACGGAAACGGGGCTCTCTCTCTCTCTTCGCCAGATATTGGGGAGCGTTATTTGTTTACACAAATTGTCCAAGACACATTTATTTTGCATGCTAGTTCGGGAATCAGGAATACTTTGTAGCTTTGAGAATGTGGGTATTACTGTATTTATTTGTATTTTTTTTGCTATGCGCTGTTATTTTGTTGTTTTTTTTTTTTTTTAAACATCACTTGGACTCTCTTTCCGTTTCACACGTTAGCGCCATTTTGGCTCAGACTGGTCCGCCTGCTTTCGCCCCGGTAAAGGGGAACTGCCTGACCAGGGCCACGGCTGGAGCAGGCACACCAGCTAGCGTAGCATCTGCCACTCAACACAGTGTCTGAAGTCGGCTCCCCACCGTTACCTGCTGAATGTCTCGAGGCAGGCATCTGATTTTATTTCATTGTTTTTATTGTTTTCTTTGGAGTCATTAGAGGGGCTTACTCAGTCCCCAGTTTTCACCCCCCTTGGGCACGTATCCCCCCTTCCCGAAGAGATCGCTAAATTTCACTCTCTTGACTAAATCCGATGCCAGGGCTTTGGAAGATTGGAGAAGGATGCTGCCCGCTGGCTTGTATAGCACAGATGCGCCAATCGTTATTGTCTCCATGACGCTCTGAGTCCAGAGGGTGGGAGAATGCTCAACGGATGAACTAGAACTCAACTAGAATCAGAAGTGTCTTAGGTCTCGGGCACCGAGCATGCGGGTCCTAAGAGTTTTGGATCCTTTTGCTTTCATCTTTGCCGTAAGGGTATTTATTTTATTTATTATTTTGCAGAAACCCCCTCCTAGAGAAAATAAGTGCCAAGTTAAGTCCCAGCATACAGTACACCATGTACAGGTAAGAGTATACCTGTTGGAACAAAGTTATGAAAAAAGTGTGTTAATCCGTGAAACAAAAAAAATGAATTTCTAGAGACCAGGTGTAGGCGTTTAGAAGTCCAAATCTGTGGTGTTGGTTTATCTGCGGCTGTATGTTAGTACAACATATAGCATCATCTGAAATGTCAGTGAGTAATTGAGTTATGTAACTCAAGTGTGTGTGTGTGTGTGCGTGCGTGTATGTGCGCATGCATGAGAGAGAGAGAGAGAACAAACACACATTAGCACGAGGTGCCATGTGTACTTGCAGTTTGTGTTAGCCAAAAGAAACAAACAAAAAAAAAAAGAAATCAACAAAGCTATACATTTGCTGCCCATGGATGAATAACCATTATCTTATTAAAACTGGTTTTTAATTGATCATTTGGTCCCACTGCAGAATGAACACCACTGCAATGTGTTATCTTTATAGTTGCCAAAGCTATGTATTTTGGGTAGGTTAACTTCAAGTAGACCCTTGCCTGATCTATTCTTGACTTTGTTTTTATGAAATTTTGTATGCATTTTGAATATTTCCTCTTCCTTTACCAGCCCCCCCCCACAAAGTTAGTCACAAATAGATTCAGTACACTTATCGTGTACTTAGGGACACTGCCATTTTATGAATACATTTTTTTAAATGTAAACAGTGCATTCTGACCTCACTTCTCTGAGAGAACGCTCATTTTCCAGCCTTTGTGACCTCTGGTTCATCCTGAAGAATTCCGAAGCACTACCGTTGATTACCCATGATGGACAGATACATAGGACAGTAGTTGGACAGTGATCTTTTAAATTCACTTTTCTTTTTGAAACGTGTGGCCTACAGTATGCTTAGTGTTAAAAATGCTGTCAAGTGGAGTGTTTTCTGATTTTTGTGGAATCTTTAGCAATCTTAAACTTTAAAGGAAAAATGAGCGGTAAGGAACTGTGACGTTTGAGCCTCACTGTCGTTTGTGTTATGCTGGCTTGGATTCTGGCCTAATTCAGTCAATCCACAATGCGCTTTGTCCTTAACTTTAATTTCAGGGACTTCAAAACTCGGACTGTTTCCATATCTTAGAGACTGTTTATAATGCAGTGCTTACTTGGCTGTGAAGTTAAGGGCCTAGCGCCTTGCAGATAGATTGAATCCAGGTCTCAATTCAACAGATCAGTTTCTCTGTTCATCTTTATTTGTGATGTCATTTCCTTTAGGTTTCTTTTTATGCTGCTATTTAAAAAAATCAGTTTTCTTAAGGTGTGTGTTTATGGACTATTTCTGAAATATAGTGTTATTATAAATATCACACAGGCTCTTTCTACAGTTCTCCTTGCTGCTAAGCTTGTTGTTTTTCTTTGAGGGTTTTTCATTGCTTGAACGTACTTTGCATACGTTTGGATTGTGAGGGTGTAAGTACAGTAACTCCTCTTAAGAGTAACAGAGGTATCATCGAAAGTATTTTTTAAGAAGAGGAATTCACTGCACGTGTAGGTGATTTCAGTGTACAGAACTGCATGTTTGATTGTATGTCTGTAATGTACTTCAAGGCAGGGGGTAGCCTTTCATTGCCCTTAATGCCAGCATGTCAATCACTCTGAGATTTGTGGCGTGTGAGAGTTCTGGAGAATTTCTGTGCTCCCCGTCTCTGACTGGGACTATATTATGTCAGGGGGGGAGAGTCGGTAAATAAATACATATATAAAATGGGGGAAAAAAGCAAAAAAAGACACAACCTCAGATTCAGTGTTGTAGTGCAACGGGTCAATCGGTCTGTTTTGAACTGTCTTTATTGCCACGTGTTTGTATGTATATGTATTCTACCTTTAATCTGCGGTGCTCTGCTCTCAACTTGTTTTTGGGCCTAGGCGATGGAATCACGAATTATATCTGCTCCTTGTTTTGTTTCTGAAGTTTTATTGTATTTATTTATTTATTAGAGTTTCTTTCTTTGTGGGGGGCAGGGCTATTAGTCTTTTAACCAGACGACAGTGTTTGAGCAGTCTGTGAGTGTCGCAGCGGTAATTTTAGCAGGAACAGAAGAAAGGAGAGAAAAAGCCCTCTGTGTTTTAACTGTTTTAACCACAGGAAGAATTCTGCCGTAGTGCCTTCCAGTGGGAAACGCGGCACACGCGCATGCTCGCGTAGCTGCCGAGGTAATGCAAAGCATTTTTATATGGAATCTGAAAAGCGAAAGGGAAAATGGCTGTCATCCTCTTTGCATTTTTTCACCCCCCCCCCCTTTTTTTCCAGTCTTTTTTTTTTTTACTGAAATGGGAAGCTTTACCTTCATGTTGAAGTCTGAAGCTGGATTCAAGAGGGGTTTTGATCAAAGTCAGTTTGTCGGTGGCATCAATCTCTTTTAATTTGGGTCAGTTTTCAATTTTCTTTTTCTGTCTTTTTTTCATGCTCCAACTCTCTCGGCAAAACCTTTTCCTTGTCCAAACCACTTGGACCTGGTCTTCAGAGAGGAAGAGGGCTTTGAGTGGAGGGCAATGGCATGGAGAAGATAGTATGAATAGCTCTGTGTTGCTGAATTCTTCATAGAGGACCTGTGGCGTCCAGGTTTCATATTTAACTTATGTTGTAGGAGTTGAGGGGGAGGTTTAATTGTTTGATTGCATGATTTTAAAAGTGTTTTGCTGACAAGTAGCCTAGTATCAGTCTATGTGGGGTTATGTTTGACAGCTAGATTTGTTGCCACTAAATATGTAATTTCTAGTGATCATGTTTACTCTACATGACTGTGGTCTTGTTCCTTGCAGTGATATATAGTATATATAAAGTAATTATAATGTTAGCTGCTGTTAATTTCCATTCACTTATTGATTTAAATGAACCATCAATCATATTTCTCAAAAGATAATTACAGCTTCCCCTACAACAGTGCCTTGGGCATCAGCCATTGTACACTGCGCTTAAGAGAAACAAGGCTAAAGTGAAAATAAGGTGCCACAGAACGATCAAATCAATTTAGAAAATTTAGAGTATCTTCCCCTAGCGCACGAGGCAGCCGATTGTGTCCGTCGTCACGGCAACTCCCGCCACTGGCCCGCCTCCATAAGTTGGGGAAAGGGGATGTAGGCGGGACAAAGGGCGTAGGGCAGTCTCTCGCCAGGCCACAAGCGCGCACACCTGTCGCTGGTGCCCTTGAATCAGTACAGGGGCGTTTCCACCTCAAAAAAGCCTCTGTTCCCATTACAGGCCCGCGAGACAAAATGGTGGCAGAGTACCCGGCCTTTCGCTTCTGAACAAGAACGAGAATGACAAACATACGAGTGTTACGTTTGCGCTGTTCTGCCGAACTACACATTGTAAACCTTTTCAGCGTTATAATGTGAAGTTTTTTGGAATTTGGATTTTTTTTTTTGTAACATTTTTTCTATTTATTTTAAAGTTTGTCGTTTTTTTTTTTTTTTTAAAAAGGGACATTTACTTGTGTGATTTTTACTGTATCGATGTAAGTTCAATAAAAAAAAAACGTGTGGCTGGTTCTGGTCTTTGGTGTGGTGATGCTTCCTGCAGGTGACTGTTTTCTCTCCCAGCCGGTGCCGTTCTGGCTTTGAGAGAGCTCGTTGGGTCCGAAGGGCAGTGTGAGGAACGCCGCGGACAGAGGCCGCGCGCTCCGTACTCCGCAGGTGTCAGGTGATCTGCCGGCCGTGGGAGGCGATGCCCACGGCGGCGGGGCTTTGAAGTGCGGTGGGGGCGGCGGTGACACCCTGACAGTCGGGGCCTGGCGGTGGTGGACCTGTCCCAGCTTCGCCGCGCAAACACACGCACACACACAAAACAGGTTACACCTCCCTGTTTCTCTCTCTCTCACACACCCATGTGCACACACATTTAACCTCCTGGCCCATCTTCCAGTGTCTCAGTTGATCTCACACACACACACACACACACATACACACACACACACACATTTAACGTCCTGGCCCATCTTCCAGTGTCTCACTTTCTCTCTCACACACACACACACACACGTTTAACCTCCTGGCCCATCTTCCAGTGTCTCAGTTGATCTCACGCGCACACACACACACACACACACACACACACACACATATATAACCTCTTGGCCTGTCTTCCAGTCTCTCTCCCTCACACACACACACACACACAGGATACGCCCTGCCATCTTTCCCTCCCTCTTGCCTGCAGGAGAAAGACAGCCAGGCTCACCGGTTACGCTCACAGCCGTAGCGGAGGGGATCCTTCACACTCGCTCGACTGACCGGGAGAGAGGGGTGACCCAAACAGGGCAGATTCGGGGGACCCGGCTGCCCGGCCCATAGGCTGAGCCAGGCCCAATGCCTGAGGCGGGAGGAGGACTGAAGTGAACCGGCAGCTAAGGAGGGACGGCGCTCCCCAACCCGAAGGTGCGCCGTCGCTCTCTTCGCCTCCGGGGGAAGCGCTTAACCTGAATAGCTGCAATAAATCCCCGCGTTCGCCCCTGTAGCAGCCTGGGATAACGTGAGGCGCCTCGTATGAGACTCTGTTAAGCACACAATGTGACGAACATCGACTAAAGCGGAAGCGGGGCGCCGCGTTGACGCCAGCCGTGACCGAGCGCGTCTCTCTCCTTTTCCCGTCGTAAATTTAAACTCACTCGCTAGCTCGTTTGTGCGTCTTTTCATGCGCTGCTTTGCGAAGTTCCAAGCAGTTGCACGTGATGCGTAATGAACTTCGCCCTAAATGGGATCGTTTGCAAGTTCCGCGCAGCATATCAAAAGTGAAACTTATTGCAAGGAAATTCGCAGAACCTCTACCGACATTGGTATTGCTCTCTCCCCCTTCTTCATCATGGTGACGTCATTTTCCTGCACCAGAATCAAATCTGTATTAGCTCTGGTTATGTCAGTGTCAGTTGTTTAAACAATGATGCATCATTCGGGGAGAGAGCTGGGAACACTGGTTCAGGAGGTTGAATTATCATGCTGGCCGATGCAGGCAGTCGTCTGGGTAATTCTAGGAAGTTTTACATCTTAGCTACGGTTCGAATGGAGCTCTTTCAAAATCCTTTTGATAGGTCACCACAACAACAGTACAGTAGTACAGTTGAAAGGGATGTTTTTCTGTAAAAGGTACAGAACTAGTTGCTTTTTGTGGACCACCGGTAAACCTGTTAATGAAGCAGATTAGGTGAGAGTTTGAGGGTGAAGGTGAGGCTTTCCTCCCTGTGGCCTTAAGGGTTGCCAGTCTGCTGTGTGTGTGTGTGTGTGTGTGTGTGTGTGCGTGTGTGGGGGGGGGGGCGTGGGTGGCCAATGGGTTGTGAGTCCCCCTGTAGCCCGAACCGTGGCACTGACATGAGCACGCGGCCCTTCTCGACTCTTCAAAAAGCTGTGTCAGATGGTTTTGCTTTTCCCCCTCTTCCCCCGGTTATATTTTCCAATATAAAAAAATAATGACCTTATTCAGAGACCACACTGTAAAACCAGAAAAAATAGAGCCCTCATTTTGGTTGCTTTTCTGTGCTCACCCTGGCCTACTTTCAAATCCAGGCACTTTGTGTGTGTTTTTGTGTATGTGTGTCTGTGTGTGTGTGCATGCGTAGTGGAGGTTGCTTGGTTTGCTGCCCATCTAGATTAGTTTGTACTGTCTATCCTGTATTGGGATGCAGGCATGCACCGAGAGTTTAGCACTTTTCAGGGTTTCCTCAAAGTTGCGTTACGAATCAGTCCAGGATTCAAACGTGTGCTTCTTTCCACAGTGGGGTCTCAGAGACCAATGAGAGAGAGAGAGAGGGCTGAAAAAATGTTATGTTTGTTTTCTGTGTTAGTTTATTGTTTTTACCCGGAACCTGTGAGGGGGAAGAGTGATGGTGTTTGTTTATTTGTTTTCATGTTGGTATGGGTGCTCTCTCTCTCTGTGCGGGAAATTAAGGTGCAAATCCGGAATTGCCACACCTGCCTCCCAGGGGTGTCACACGGCAGCGTGACATAAATGGTGCCGAAACCAGGGAGGGAGCGGTCTCGGCGCGAGCCAAATTAGCCTCAGGCTGCATTCTGGTGGCGGAGGAGTCCAGCGAAACGGATTTGTCTCGCCCACGCCTACCAGCGGAGAGAACACACGCACCTGGTGTTGCGCTAACTGGTCGGCCCAGGTTTAAAGATGTATTCCTCCCCGCGGTGCGCGGCAGAGACCGGGAGCGCGTGCCGAGGGTGAGCGAGTCCGTTTGGGAGTTTTCGTTTGTCAGGGCACGGGAGACGCAGAAAGAAAACGCAGCAGAAAAGTGGACGAGCTGGCCTGCTAAGAGTGGTGAGCTGAAAAGCTGTCACTGCTTTGATTTCTTCTGTATTTGTTATCTTATTTTTTTTTTGGTTAGTTGATTGTTATTGCCCAGAACCTGTGAGGGGGAAGGGTGAAGCTGTTTATTTAGGGGGGAAGGGGGTTATATGTTGGTGTGGGTGTGCGCTTTCTCTGTCCATGTGGCAAATTATTGAGGATCTTACACAATTTTTTTACTGTTTAAAGATCTGTTTAAACAGTTTTGGAGCACTTAAAACTTGCTTAATCTCTTTATAACTCCTTCATAAGCAATGCATAGGACCTTTATAAGTACTGTATATACAATCATAAATTCTTATGAAGCCACTGTGAAGCAGTTCCTCAAATGGACTCTTCCTCCCCTTTTGTTAAAAGCAGGGCTGCCCAGGCCTATTCCTGGAGATCAACCGTCCTGTAGGTTTTCACTCCAACCCTAAGATAGCACACCTCATTCAACTGCTAAGGATCTATGTTGACTAGGATTCAAACATCAAACCTCCTGAGTTTTTAGAATGAGTATCAAGCATAATTCATATGAGTCTTTCAGTTATCAATATATCAATGAAGTTTGGCACAATGAATTTCAGGTGAAAGCCATTCATAGATGATGATTAGAAAATCTGTCAAATGAAGTTGTAAAATCTCCGGTACTATTTGACATTTTGTTTGGATTATTTTTTTAAATGTTTAGAATCTGGTAGTATACCATCTATGTGGTTTGAGTCTGTCATAATTCCAGTCCCTGAAGCCCACAGTGGTGAGCCTATAGTTCCACTGAATTACAGGGCTATCAGCTTAAAGAGCACAATCTGTAAATTATATCCCGCTATACTCAATGAAATGCTCATATCATACCTGGAGAAAGGAGGCATTTTTGTTCAGGAACAGAATGGATTTTGTAAAAATGGGAAAAAGGGATCTTCTCACATACAGATTGTAAGATTAAATGAGTACCTCTCTGGTTTGTTCTGAAATCCATTAGAAGTGATGCAAGGAGACACTCTGTCCCCTACCCTATTTTCAATTTATGTACTGATTTAGCAAGAGAAATTCAGTTCTGAAACTATGGGGTATTTTCTAGAAGAGAAATGTTGAGCATCCTTCTATATGAGGATGACATTGTTTTATTGTCAGATTCAGAGCACAAAATAAAAAACTGCTCTCCCACACCAATGAATGGTGTAAAAAAAATTGAGGTTCATGAATACAAAGAAAACTGAAATAATTATCTTTTAAAAAAAAAAAAAACATGCACTAGTCTCAGTAATTACCATTTCTGTTTTGCAAGTCAAAAATGAAATTTCACCAACTCATAAATATTTACGTCCTTATATTGACACGTGAATTTCATCAAAGGTTATATGGTAGCCAAATCAGCAGGTAAAATATTGGGGGGAATCATTGGTAAAAGCGTGAATTTAAAAGATATAGGTTTTCATACTTACTGCAAACTTATTCCTGGCCTGTGTGTGTCCTGTACATGACATTCGATATTTCTTCAGTGTATAAATATATGCCTACTTTAGCAATACCTGGAGATATGAGGTGGGAACTGGGGTGCATTGGAAGGTCTGCTTTGCTCAGTTATGGAACAGGCTACTTAACATGGAGGAGAGCTGGTTGACCATAAGGATATTTAATTTAAATGAGTATGTCAGTGGGTCTTGGTCAAGAGATGTAATATGTTTCAAATATTTGGGTTTGAAGAGTTATTTTCTACTGATAAAAAGGTTGACAGTGTCAGGTGCGGTGGGGGGTTAGGACCCAAACGCAGAGTGAGGGGAAAAACTCAAAACCCCAAAACGGAATTGAAACAAAGACTTTACTTGACAACTCCAGGACAAAAGAAAACAAAAAGCCTCGCAGGGCAACTCTTCCAAAAAAAAACACAAAGTAATCTACAAACCTCAGGAGACAAAGAAAATCCAAGAATGCGTGGGAAAACAGAAACACACAGGAAGCTACTTAAAACATGACCAGAAACATGACCAGAAGTGCACACAAAAACACAACCAAGGATCCAGCACCTGAGTCCGGGAGAAGGGAACTTAAATAGACAAGACACTGACGAGACACAGCAGGGCACAATGCACAATCAGGCCACAGAGAGGGAAGGGAAAACAAGACGACCAAAAACCAATAATTGAACAATTGAAACCAATAATGCAATTAAACAGGGGGAGCAGGACACAAAACAGAAGTACCGCCATCTGGCGGCCCAACAAGGAAAGACAGACGGGAACATAGAACCATGACAGACAGGTTCAACAAGGCAGCGTTCAGTAAATTTAAAGAACAACTAATTAAATATGGAGCAAATCAAAATTGTGTATATATAGTGAGATTAAACATGAATATGTTATAGAGAGTTATGTTTCATATAACCTGTCTAAGATGGCTAGATCATCGTGTGCTCAATTGAGATCTTGTATATTGCCGCTTCATTTTCAGACAGGGCCTGGAGGAGGGAAATCGGATCTGTTTAATGTAATATGAAATATTGGAAATTGCTTGATAATCAGTTTTGTAAAATCAAGAAAGAATATGGATGATGCACAGTAGTTGAGTTGGCTATTTAAATATGAGACATTTAAGTTTGCTTATTATTTAGAGAAAGCCTGGGAAAGAGGGAGAGCTCTTTCATTTTTGTTCTTGTAGATTTAATGTGTTTGTATATGGTATTAATTTATGCATGTTCACATGTTGAATTCATGTTTGTTCTTGTATTGTGTACATATATGTAGGTGTGGTTGTGTCAGTGGATATACATTTGTCATATTCCCTTTGTTTTAAGGTGTGACTAACATTGGAAGAATTTGGTTTTTGGATAACGTCCCACACTGGCCCATGGGCCATCACACGTTGGATATTATGTACGTGAAGCTGCCTTGTAATCCGATGCAAGATGGGTTAACTTGTTTGGCATGACACTTGAACAAATATTTGATTCAGTTCAATTCGTTCTTTTGTCAATAACCTCAAATCAGCATATGGTGCGTCACATAGTACCGTCACTGCATCAATGCCTGGTTTCAGTTGCTGATGTCGGTGTTCTTGTTTTTGTAGTTACGGTGACCTTCGTCAGAGGTTCGATGCCCGGGTAAGGACACTGCCATTGCACCCTTGAGCTAGGTACTTAACTGAAATTGCTTCAGGATAAATGGATGAAATGTTGTGTAAGTCCCTCTCAGTAAGAGCATCTGCTAAATGCCTGTAATGCAATAAACTGCAAGGGAGTGTATTTTTTTTTTATATATAATATTTTAGTGGACATCGTCTCATTCTTTTGTCCTGCACATGGCCATGTGAGTTGAATGTGCATATACTCCATTTTTCTCAGAGATGTCTGTATTTCCAGAAGAATGTTTGTTCCTGGTGAGCTACCTACGTATGTGTTTTCTTAAAGTAATTGTCTCTCTTGTTTTGTCTCTTCTGTTGCCCAGTGGTGGATTTGATTTTGTTGATAATGATTTAAAGGCTGATAGAAATAGCTTTCTCGTGGTGTGGAGTGGACCGTGTGGTCTCCGTCTCCGCCTCTTTCTTAACAAGCTCAAACTGGACTGGCGGGGGGGTGGGGGGTTGGGTAGAGGGGTTGGGGAGCGAGGGACGGGGGGATATCAAAACCACGTTTGCCCGACTTTGCCGAATTGCGCGGCGAGTTATATCAAAGCGCGGGGCGAGTCTGCTGCCCCCCCCCCCCCCTCCTCCACTGGCTCGCCGAGAGGGCCCGGCCCATCTGAGTCGGATTAGCCTAATTGGCCGGCGGTGGGGCGAGGCGCGAGGTGATCTATTTCCTCTGATACGCCGCAGCAGAAGAGCCAGCCGCCCCCGCGCCCGTGCGTCCGTCCGTCCGTCCGCCGGGCTCGCCGGACGCTAAGTGGTCGGAGCGCGGAGATTCATTAGCGAGATCAAAGGTCTGACCCTTTGCCAGACACACAGGGGACCTGCTTCCTAATTATCCTCTCCCGCGGAGGTTGTTTTGGCTGGCTGAGGGACTAAAGGCCTTGTGGACCAAGCTGTAGCCTTCAACATGTGCCACACATTTGTGAACCTCTTACAACGGCTTGAACTGGGTAATGGCACGTAGTAAACGAAGAGCAATTAAGACTGAGATTAAAAAGTTGAAGCTGGTGTATTCTGAATATTGTTGGATGCATTGTTAGGTGCTTTGCGCAGTTGGAGACATGTATGTTTAGATGCTGTGGTTTCAGTGCAAAACAATGCATTCCAAAATATTGAGTTAGAGACCTGTGATATAAGGAAAGAGAAACCTTACACAATTTAAGGTTTCCCTTTCCTTACATCATAGATTTCTAACTCATTTATTTGGAATGCATTTTTTGGCACTGAAACCATAACATTGAAACATACAAACAGCCCTGGAGAGCCACATTGTCTGCAGGGTTTTGCAGATTTAAATAACGTAGTTCAATAGCTTACCACTGTATACCTTGGACACCAGGTGTGTGGACTCTTCAGTGAACCAATCAGTGATTTAAAGGAAGTACCTAATTACTGAGACAAAACAAAAACCAGCAGACACTGAGTAGTTAAAATTGAATAAAAATTTAATTTCACAGAGTATTTTTGAGGCAATTCATATGGTTCTTTTTTACCAAAAAATGTGTAACACTTCATTCTTTTGAGGTTTCTAGAAAAATGGAAAACAGCACGTGGCTGTCTTCAATGTGCACTCGTATGTAAAACAGGTGCATAATTTCCCATCTATAGTTTTTACAAAATGAGAAAAATATGAAACTTGGCGACATCACAATTTCTAAACTTAACTTGGCAGAGGTCGCCGCAGACTTCTCTCCAGAACTGTGCTTGGTATCCCATGATTCCTGCGAAAGGGGAAAGGGGTGGATTTTGTGGAGCAGAATGTATGGAGCCTGAGAGGCGGATGTGTGGAAGAGAGAGAGAGAGAGAGAGCAGGACAGCGCTGCGCTCTTCCGGGGCGGGTCGGGGGGCGGAGACCGGCGCTTCAGACAGGTGCGGCGACCCCGCGCCCCCTCGGAGGTGCGACCTGCCTTTTATTGGACATTTACGGCCGGCCCCACCGCCTTTTAACCGAGCCACCTGCAGGCAATAAAGCCCCGGCTCCTGCTCCACGGCCGTCCGCAGGAATTCCCAGCAGCCCCCGGGGGAGCCCTGGCCCCGTTAAGATGTTTATTGCGCTGAAAGTGGTCCGTGGGGGAAAGCACTGACAGGTTCGGAGAGCCATTTCGGGGGGACGGATTTTCCTGTCATTTGTAAACAAACCCGAGAGGTTTTTCTTTTTTGATTTATTTTTTCAGACCGCTGGAGTCTATTTGAAGAGACTCGGTTGATGAGGATGGATTTCTTGAATTTGTGGCATTATGTTTGATAATGTTAAGTCACCAGAGGCATTCTGATGCATTCCTAAATTGACAGAGGCACTTTGACTGGGTGATTATGCATACGCGGGTGTATTTATTTTTGTTGTTGTTGTTTTTCTTGCCTTATTAGATATAACTATGCATTTTTGTGAGCATCTTTGCTGTACAGCAAAAATGTTGTTAAAGAAGCAGCATGTCAGATTCATTTCAAATAGCCCGGCCAACTGTTCCACACCGTGCCTGAAAACAAAAACTTTTTTTTTCTTTTGATTTTATACATCTATATTGTAATTCAAAGGCAAAAATATTTTGAGAGATTTTGAGAGAATTTCTGTAGTGCACAAAGGCCAACTTGGTGTTCATGTAGTCACTCTTGACTACGAGGGATACGTACATCATGGGCAGAGGTGAGGTCAGTGGTCTCTCTCTGTTTGAGTCTGACCCGTGGTGAACTACGGGTTCAAAGCCCTGGTGTCTGCCCCCAGGCGTGGGTGTTGGGAGGGAGGGGTGGGGTTGGGTGGGGTGGGGTGGGGGGGGCTGGGGGTTCAAGAACTTCATATAGGTTGTGTTCCTTTACTTTGAGGGCCACTGAAAAGCATTAATGCATTCATTAGGCTCATGGTTGTGCATTCTGGGGTTGTCCTTCCTGACGAAGACCAGGTCCCTTTCCTTCATGCTCGCACGCACGCGCGCACACACACAAAGTCACATTATTTTCTCCCTACTCAAACAAACAAGCACACACACACACACACACTTGGTCTCACTTTTCTAATTTTCCACAACCGTCTCAAGATCAAAAAATTCCTATGACAACCAACCACAAACAACAACGATGCTTCATTTCGTAGGGGAAAGCGGCGTAAGAATAAAAGACGGAGATGAGTGATTTATATGTTTATGTGCCGGGGAGCTCCACGAAGACGGTTTTGGCGAAGCAGGTGCGACTCGCGTGGAAGCGGCGACGCTCGCCATGGCAACCTGCGACGGGCGTAACACCCCGTGGTCCGCAGCCCCATAAATCACGCCCTTTATCTGAACAGGATACAGGCTGACAGCGAGGGTTGATAACACGCATCTCGCAGTTCATAAGAGAGCTTCTTTGGTGGTTGGGGGGGGGGGGGAAAAAAAAACATTTAAGAAAAGTGAGTGACTAAGGGAGAGCCTGGAAGGGTTGGCAAGTGAAGTCGTATAAATCACCGTGGGGAAAAAAAAGAGGTAATTCATCCGACGCACCCAGATTGCTCAATAGAGAAAATTGTCCAGGTATAAACCAACGGCTTCCAACTGGAGGTGGTAGTTAGCAATGACGCCTGCATGAATCCGTTGATAATTACAGAATTAAACTACAATTTGTTAAGATAAGTTTCACGACAAAGACACTAAAGGCTTTTATAGGCTTGTAATTATCTTTAAGCTGTAGTTTCACCTTACAAACTTTGACTTTAAATGTTCATATTATCAGGAAGGTGTGTATGCATAAATTGGTCCTGTCAACTGTGAACAAAGGCTTGTTTTCGTGTTTTCGTTCCTGAATAGCTTCTTCGAAAACATAAATCATTGAGAAACCACGGGCCTTCAAACGTGCCCAATTGTATTACTGTGTGTAGACAATAAACTAACATAAAATGTGACCAGAGATATCAGTCTTCTCCTTTTGCATGCTCCCTTTGCGGTGCAGTTCTGTCGATTTTAATTATTTTCTTTCTTTTTGATTTACGTGCACTACCTACGCAGAGTAGACATCCCGTCAGTTTTTGGAGGGGAAGGGGTTCTTTATGGGTCCTGGCCTGCTCTTTGGGGGTTACACGCAGGACTGGGGGTCCGCAGATGTTTTGCCGCAGTAAGCGTCGGAGAAGGTCTCCGGCCCGGCTCTGCCTAATGTTCCGGACAGATCGGGAACGCTAGCCCTTGACAGACGGCGCACAGATCTTCATTCCCAGATACTCCCAGCTGAGGAACATCTGGCGGGCTGGCTCTTTCTGGGTAAAGTGTGCTCTAGTGACGCACTTCTGGCTTTTCCTCATGCTGCGGTCGGTTCTGTGTGCCTGCCTCCGCGTCCAGTTTAGCATTTCAGGTTTTCAGGTCGCGTGAAAGTTTCGAGCGTTGAAACTTTTGCCGATTTATCACGCTAATCGTTTTCAATTTAGAAAAATGAAAGTTTATATTTGAGCTGTAATTTTTTGATATGGAGGTTAAATGCAGTTTGTGACTTGGGTGTTTTTCTCCCCGTTATGGTTCTGCGGATATGAACTGCGTCGGTGTTTGTGTTGTTGCGCTCGGCTGCATCCGCACTGTAGGAGGGTTGTTTTGCCATTGCACAGTGAGAAAACACGAGTCTGTCGATGGTTTTTAACTTTGCAGTATTGATTTATAGTAATTTGTGATGTTGAGGGCCATCTCTGCCATGCATCTGTCCCCTGTTTATCGCAGTTTATTTTCAAACAACATAATTCTATGGCACAGCTAGCTCACCGTTTCCAAAAAACGATTCTGAATTTCTTTCCGAATTTTAGCCACAGGAGGGGTTGCGTGCAATTTTGAGAACACACAGCAGATTTATGTCTTCCACACGAGAACACAATAGTGCATACCTGTTATAAATGGCAAGTATCCTAAATGAATACTATAAGCCCCCTCCTAGAAATCTACAGAAATCTTTTTTTTTGTTTTATTTGTAGTTGTTACGCTCTGGCATGGCAGGGTACATATAAATCATCTGGGAGACGAATCAAATGGACGGAACAACCATGGGATGAAAAGCGCGTGATCATAAATCTCGTCGTGGCCGAGAAGTTTTTGCCGTAACCACGGCAGCAGTTCAGGCCTAACGGGGAGTGCTGTGCAGTTTTTTTGGGCTTTTTTTTCAGGTGACTACTTTTATTTTTTATTTGCTTTTTTAAAAAAATTCCTAAAATTTATTTGGTGCCCAACGTGGGGCTGAATATATAAAATTCCCACCCTAATTTTGAATGTCTAGTTATCTGTGACCTTTAGTTCACGTTCGTGCGTGAGCCCAACTGCCGTTTTTCTGGGAGGGTAGACAACCGGGGTTTTCCTCCTAAACACTTGATGCTGCCAGCTGCTTCTTTTCACACCACAGACTGCAGCCAAGTTCACACAGAATGGAGTCGGGGAAACGTCTTTCACGTGCGGCTTCGACGTGCTGCCCACAGGCGCGTGATCAACCAGCGGGGGGTCGAAACGCAAACCGGCCGAACCCTCCCGTACCCTGCGGAGCCCCGCGCGCCGAGCCGGCCACTGGCTGCGGTCGAATTCATACAAAAACGTGGGGTTCGTCCTCGCAACCACAGCGTGGTGCCTTAACCGAATAAGCCTCCCAGCAGCCCTTATTCTACTTTTACAACGTTCTAGTATTCCATGAACCTTCCCAGGATGGAGGACGTGCACGTGCCTCAGATGCAGCAAACGTGGCAAAAATCCAATGTGCAAAAAAACAAAAAAAACATTCAACTGAGGTCATGTGACAAATTTCCCCCTCCTACGCCCGCCCCCTGGAGAAGTGGCTCCTTTGATCTGGCATAACTGGCGTTTAGTCAGGACTCAAACAGAGCTGCCTGCTTTCCGCCCTTGGTGCGCTATTCTCAGTCACACAACTGCCTCACCTGCCTTGATGTTCAGTGAGCGGCAGAACCTGTTTTGTTGTTGTGGACCCATAACCGAATCACCCGGCCCACCAACTTTGGTGGTGGATCGATCCGTCTGTACCGATGGATTTCTGCCCCAGTTAGGAAGACCTCACCCACACAACAGAAATGAAACCAAGGGTCATTTGCAAAGCAGGGAGGTACTTAACGGCAGTGCTGGTGGTGTGCGATACGTCACTGACTTATGGAATGCAGCCTTCTTTTAAACCCAGCTGAAATCACCTGGTTGTTGAAGCCCTGTTACATTCCTAGCATTGCCATGCATGCACCAAACTGCCTTACACTGCACCAGGGCTGCCTTTTCCTCTTTTTTTATGGTGACTGGATCTGGGATATAGCCACTGAACGTTCGGGCCCTTACTAAAGTACTGAGGGACAGGTTCAGTCTAAGTGCTTAAAATTGAGTAACTTTTTTATAGGTGTTCAATTATTGTTGTGTAACACTTAGAAATGGTGATCAGAGTCTTCAGACCCAAACAGTACTGTGGGTCGTCCCTCTTTGTTCTCAACGTGAACCATTTGCACAGAAATGAGTCAGTAGCAAAGGCTTTGTCAAAAGGCAGAGTGATTCCGGTGATTCAGAGGGAATTGAAACAGAATACAACTCTGAACCAACTGGGGAAAATAACCGATTCAGTATCCCCGGGGAAAACAGCCAATGACAAACAGCCAGGAGTGTAGCTGTTTTGTTTCAAATAAATAGGAGTCGTGTCCTTTGTACTGCGTGTGCGCTTGGACGGATGCCAAAGCTCTGTTCCCAGATTCTGTTCGTTACAGGTTCTTTTTCCAAAAACCTTGTAGGCATGACACGCAATTCATCTCCTGAGCTCCGTGCTCTTAGACAAGTAATGACTCATCTTTCTTGTTGTTGCCGCGTCTTCGCACGTGCTAAGCCGTAGCGTCCCGCTCGGCTAGGGCCGCGCGGAGGTCACGAACGCCAGACGAGTGACAGCCAGCACCTCAGCCTGACAGGCGAGGAGAAAGAGCAGATTTTTTTTGGAGAGGTGAGCGGGAGCGAAGCGCAGGTGGCGAGGCCGACAGGTGAGGCGGCGGTCGAGACGCGTCGAGCGCGCCCTTTGATGCGGAGGACCGCGGCCTCATCGACGCCGCCGGCTTTCAGAGGAGGCCGCCGCGGGCGCGTTCCCAGAGTCCCTGCCGTCCGCTTGAACCTCTGCTCGCTCACTGCTTCATCTGCGCGCCATGCAAGGTTTTAATGGGTTTTTTTCCATTACTTTTGGCATCATGTATTTTTATTTTTTATTTTTTCACCCAAAGATAGCAGGCATACCGTGAATAGCCAACTGTCATTTTCTGTGCATTCACTCAACCTGGGTGGTTGAGAGAAAATGTATGCAATTCCGTAGGGGGTGGAAAAAGGTTCAGCGTTATCTTATTAGGGCTACATTTTCAGACTTTTAATTTGTTTAAGAAACAAAGGTGGTAGTGAGTTTCCTGAAACAATTCCTCTCAAATCAGCCTCCTTTTTTTGAGTCAGGAGGCAGATATAACCCCTGCTCAGACTGCAGGCCCATAAGTTACATCAACCTTCTGCACTGTCCTTTGCATACCACGTTTGTAAATACCAGAAATGGCGACTCTGTGTGTGGATTTACTTCAGGCAATGAGTAGGCCCTCAGCCTTTGGTTGATTTGTATGAATCCTGGTCTGCTGCCTCTATTAGTAGGTGAACTGGTCGGGAGATGAAGTGTGTGTCCATCTCAGGCAGTGGGTGGGGCAACATGCAAGCCCCGCCCACATGCGGGTTACCATGAAGAAACCCCTCCATTAGTCTCAGATATCCATGCAGGGTCTCAAGTACGACAGCGACTTGTTTAGGGACTCATAAATCTTCCTAAAACGAAGGCAAGCCTCTTATGTCATCGCCTAATTAGACACAATAATTACCCCAGGACCACTTGATTGAGTAACCTATTAGTTATGTAATTACGTGCTTCTCCTATTAATTAGCCACTGTACTTCTGCAGCAGCCACTTGTATAATTTAAAAGGTGATCAGGGGGTTTGTTTGTGCTCCCCCCCCCCCCCAATGGCAATCAGCCAATCAGAACCTTATGTCATCCCCATGATTCCGCCCTCTCTTCACGCAAAGCCAATTAGGAAACTTTGTGCAGCAAATCCAGAATCCCCCAGAGTGACCCGTTACCCATTAATGTCAAACTCATTCCATTCACATGGCTCACGTAAGGTCAAAAGGTCACTGAACCCAAAGTACTGGATTGGAGTTGGTGTCAGTGCAGTGCATTCTGGGCTTTTAGGATTGTGTAATGTATTAGCCGTTCCTAAACTGGGGTCCATGAAGGAGTGACACGTCGCTGGGGAGGTCATTAGCAAAATGGAAAATAAATTATATTTGTCTTAAATTTCCATAATACATATTTCTGATTAAGATGTCATGGCATTATGATTTAAACATGCTTCCACATACTAATGTATGTGTTAAGTAGTCTGTGCATTGGGTGTTGAGTATATTCTGAATGTTCATTTATTGCAGTGAGGGCCTGCAGCCACAGAGTTGTCATATATATATTCATAGATATTCATTCATTTGTCAGTGTTTTCTTTTAAACGGGGGCAAAATATGAGTGATGACGTGCCTGTATTTTTAAAGGGTAAAGATAATTTTGTTCTGTAAAAAAACCATGTATTATTACAAAAACATGCATTATTATTATTATTATTATTCCAACATGAACAACAAGGCATATCTGGTACAGAACGAGTATGCACCTTGACAGACGGAGTTGATACACATTAGTCTCAAAAGGAATTATGATAACGCACTAAACTAAACTCCATAAGGTATGATATGCACGCATGGAGCAAAGTAAGTTTCGAGTAAGTTTCAGGCTGCATAACATTTAAGAATACTTATTCGTTTGATATTCAGACATTACTACTAAGCTAAAATTGTCTGGCCACGGCATTAGTGCTCACGGATTGTAGGCCGTGCTTTTTCCAGCTCTCTTGAAACGCGTTATTTATTGTTTCGTCTCGGATGCAATAGTTAGATTTCCTATGCCTTATTTTTTATTTCTATGCTTGCTCGTTTTTTCTCATATTTTATTGAATGTTGCCGACTAACTTTAAAAAAACACGCATTACTTTGCGACATTGCTTGTCTTCACCCTTCCGACTTCAGTTGTAGTTCTTACATTCTCCAGCAGATGGAGACAGCGCGTTTCAAGTTGTGAAGTAGCCTTACAGTGAGCAATTTCAGACCTGCAGCTAAAAGTTGAAGCAAATTGTTTATTTAGAACTGGACATTTGAATAAGCTTTTTTGTTGTTCTACTTTCATCGGCTCAGAACATACTTTCTGTATACTTATGGTCCTTAACATTACAAAAAAGTTAAGGACGTGTGTTCATTCATCAAATTTCAAGATGACTTTACTATCATAAAAAACATCATAAAAAATTGATGACCAATACTCAAAATGAGAGTTCATAGTCACACTTTTATACATACATACATGCTTTTATTTGTGTTATGTGGTGGCATATTTTAGATTTCACAGTTTACTTTGAACTTTGACCTCAGAACATATTTAAGTAAAAACAATATATTTTATATGCAATTTTCAGCAGCATCCTTGCTTTGTTTGTAATTGCATTTTAAATCGAATCTTTGTATAATAAAGTCCAATGCTGGATATATGTAGCTTTACACAGAAAAAAAAACAGCACACTTTATGTACTATGTGTGCATGTTGATTTTTCAAGTTTTAATTACATAAAGAGGTAAGGAGAAAAAAAAATTTAATTGAGCAAATGTGTATTTTAATAAAGATATTTATACTATAAAAAAAATTTAAATAAGACAATTCAATGGCATTAGCAATTCTATGAAACTAAAGACTCAGGAATGTCAGTTTTATGCGGCCTTGTTTCAGAATAAATAATCACGGAATTCAAAATGAGAAAATACTTTTGATCTAATACTTTAATTTAATTTTTATTATTTACTGCAGTGAAGACACCTTGAACTTATCATCTGTTGAACAACTGGGAAATGTCTAATATCTTTGAATTTTTCTTTATTTTTTAAGAATAATCTTTTTGTTAAACAATTTGGATCTGGTAGTTTTAGACCATTGTTGGACGACTGGGAAGTGTCTCATTTCTTTGAAAGGTTTTTTTTTTTTTTTTTTTTTTAAGAATAAATGGTGATTTTTTATTGCATCAAAAGCCATCAAGAAGTAAAATAATGATTAATAATCTGGAAAAATCATTTCGTAAGTTTATTTCCCAGATTTGAAGAAAAAGCATGCATTTTAGCTTAAAGTAGGCTACTGCATTTCTGAATTAAACAATTATTGTATCTGGTAGTTTTAGACCAGTGGTAACCAACCCATTTCCTGGAGATCTACCGTCCTGCAGGTTTTCATTTCAACCCTAATTTGGTGTATCTGATTATACTAGTGGCAGCTCAATGAGATCTCTCACTGTTGAATGAGTTCTGCTTTGTTAGGGTTGGAGTGAAAACCTACAGGACAGTAGATCTCCAGAAACAGGGTTGGCTACCACTGTTTTATACCATTGGCAAATAAAAGCATCTTCATTTTTATTTATTTTATTTATTTGCAAACTTGAATATGAACATATATTGTAAAATGAGTTTCTAGGCCTACCTTGTTGACTGGTCTGTTGTGCCACATTTCAGCCAAGCCATTTCTTGAGGAACTGCGTGCACGGAGGGAGTCAGGCCTCCAAGAAAGCTTTTATCCTTAGCTTTGAAGAAGTGGTGGGGCAGGGGGACGGGTTAGAGAAGACTCATTAAAAGATCAAAGTGAATTTAAACATAAAAGACCACTTCTTCAGTAACTCACTGTATATCCACACTACACACTGCTGTGAGGGGGGTTTGTTTTTCCGGAGGATTTGTTAAGACAGTTTAAGTCTTAACATAATGTCATACAAGGCCAGGCAAGAGAGGAGAATTTTGAGGTGGGGGGAAGGGGAGGGGGGCAGGGGGGGTGATCTTTTTTTTAACTGAAGTGTGACATTTTTCCAGTCTGCCTGTAGCTACTGTCAAACTGTTGGAGCAGAGAGTATTATCCTGACAGATCTAATCCGTCCTTTTCTCCGGAGTCAACAATGTGTGCACCCAGAAGTGTGAGCTTAAATTTGCCCTCTGCAGTCATCATTGTTTGTTCTGGGGCACGAGCTGCACAAACGAGTTGAATTTTCTATAAAAAATGAATGTATTCATTCAAAGGTAAAATCTTTCATAATGTTATCAACCTTTTTTAAAATGTTTTTTTTTTTTCAGTCCTCTCTAACTGGAAAGAATCAGAATATTTTGTAGTATGATCCACTATTTGCTTTTTAAGGCAAAGCATTTTGAGCACTTCATCCTGAATGTTAACTACATTCATGACACATTAAAACTCCAAGATACGCATTAAGTTTTATAGTTTCATTACCCAACACTTACAGCTCAGTAGTATGTAAATCCAATCCAGGCACCCTGCAGTTGAACTATCAAATAGCCTTAAATTTGCACTTTTAATTTACCTTTCCCAAAAGACAAAAGAAAGGCTGTAATGAACTGCAATAAAATTGAGTTTATGTATGTGAAACTTTAGGCACAACACCAAGGAAGATGAGAAATATTTTGGTATTTCAATTGGTCGTTCAATGGCATTCCATTCCAAAAGATAGATCATTTATTTGGAAGGAATTAAAACTATTTATTTATTTATTTATTTATTTATTTATTTATTTTTTTTATTTAATATTTATTATATTTATTTATAATTATTTATTTTTCATAATAGTATGCTTAATTTCCCCCCATGATATAAAAAGGTTTTATTTTATTTTGCATTTTTCATTCTTCTTTACTGCGGTTTTACCACACTCTTCAAACGAACCTCTTATTTTAAGATTCTGTTTCATGTAATGGCCTCCTACTCCTGAACTAAAATACATGAATGCAATGCTGTTACACATATTTCAATATTCCTAGTTGTTATGCTGAATTTAGTCAGTATGACATATGATTAAGTTGTGAATTAAGCGTAGTTAGATCCGAATTTGAGATCCCACGCAAATTCCTCATCACACTAATCTTATTTATTTATTTGTTTGTCCACATTCCACAGTGACACAATGACATAATATTGTCTGGAACCGGAGGTGCCCTATTGTAACCTGTAGCATTACTTTGAAACGCACCTAAGATTTCCCGGGGTTGGGATGATCGTAGATTTGACCGTAACAATAATATTCAGTGATTGTGTAGCTTACTGTTAAACAATTTGTAGTTCTTCATATAAGGAGGAAACTAAACCATCAAGCAATGAATTAATACTAAAGGTAAGCTATGCATGGGTGATATTAATTACACTAGTTTTCTTTGTTTATGTCTTTGGGTGAAAAGGGGAGCAAAAGGTAAAGTTAGTACTGTAGGCCGACTGTTGAACTTGAAAACATCCATTGTGATTCCCGTTCCCTTTCGTTAGGGGGCAGTGTAATTCACTTAACCTCACAGCGACTCCCTTATACAAGTACAATATAACGTATTCTAGATTTACATAGTTTTCTTTCCCCAAAAATCGTTAGCTGAAATGTGCCATTTGTACATCAGGTAATGTGGGCCTAAGTCATAAATGTTACCCCGGTGAGACAGAAAGTTTTCAGTTGCTGGTGAAAAGTTGGGGCTACTGACCAAGTTTGAGTTTTAAATGAAGTTCTTGCAAGTATTTCTATGCAATTGGCTTGATACAGTCCATTGAAAAAAAACATGTAATTGATCAAATGCTGCTTGTAAAATGTATTAATAATAATAATAATAATAATAATAATATTGTTGTTGTTGTTGTTGTTGTTACCTCTGCTGCTGCTTATATGGCCTAATATCGTTTTTTTTCTCTTGTAGTTTACATTAACTTGACTTTAAAGATTTTCGTCTCAGTTTAAACCGCTTGACTGTAGCTAGAGATGCACATCTTAAAACCTATTGTGCTTTAAGTTTGGATATTGTTTTATGATTTTTTAAATGTTTAATTTCATTTTTACATTCTGTTTTTTGCTAATACTTAGCCTACTGTTGCACCTATTTTACTGCTTTACATTTTCGATATTCTAAGTATAATTCGTCCAATGCGAAGGTTTAAATTCGCCGCTATGGTACTTAAATTAACGAAAGGCATTCTAAGATGGTAATACATTTACTTTTGAATAGGCATGTTACTTGTGAACTGGATGACCGCGCTTTGCGAGACTAATTCAACTGTCCATCCGTTTTGAATGGGCTATAAGATAACGTTTAAAGATAATATAAAAATATGGCATAAATGAGACATTTTCGAGGTTAGTTTCAGGCGCATACGAAGTCGTTACAACGGAAACCTGAATTAGGCTATGGCTTTCGAAATGACAAGGCAAAATACAGTTTTAACTTGCTGATCCTTGGAATACCCAATGGGTTTTCAGTTGAGAATGGATATGCATCCCTTTAAATATTCCCAAATTATCTATAGCCGTCCTATATAGGCTATCTAGCAAAATGCAAGTGTCCCAGTGTCTTTTGTTAAATAGGTTATACGCAAAAGGCTGTAGGCTACCATTTGTCGTGCGTATTTTGATAATGATTTAATTGATAATAAATTAGAAATGGAACAAATCCCCAAAACCGTTATCAGGACTACGGATGTTATCTCATCTTATTTAATACTGTATTTACACACCAAAGTTTAGTATTGTACTCAGTTTCATTGGCTGTAAATTTAAAAGAAAGTATGGATTTAAGGTTTTGTATTAGTTTATGTTATTTCCATAATTTAGCCTATATGTACTTTGACCGTTGTTTATGTTATCTGTATGTATATTACAGGGACATTTTAGTTCAGTTATATTTTATGTCGACGATCCATTTTTCAGAATAGTCTTATCATTGACAGAGTTAATAGCTTAAATATGCATACATATCCCAGCGATTTCCGTCGCGCTGCACTGATTGGTGCCGATTAAGGTTTTGGCCCATAATATAGATTTTGTCAGATTGACTATTTCATTTTTATGCACTACACTTCTCTTTTTTTACCATTGAGATCATATTATTGTCTAATATAGGAATATTTCGTCTCATGCATCATCGCAATTGTAGGCGACATAAGCATGCCTTAAATAGTTATGCTTACCAAGGTCGGAAAGCTGCCTTGTCACTGAATGTATCAGTTGCGCCTCGTTTAACCAAATCAATGTAGGCTATGTCCGAACTTCTTTATGTGTTAATTAAAAACGTTTCTTTTTTTTCTCAAGTGAAACGCGCATTCCAGGATAGGAGCCCTGTGCGTAGAATGACCTTCATTTGTTGTAGAAGGTTGCACGTGCTGCACACCTGCTGCTTTTATCGGGTGGAGTATTGTAGAAAGTACTGGAATCTTAAATATATATATATATATATATATATATATATATATAATATCATGTTTTATATATATATATATATATATATATATATATATATAGCCTACTTTCAGTGATTAGGCTACAAAACATGCAATCTTGTTGATCACGTTATCATTTATGACGATGGTGCTCGTTAATGAAACGGCAGCACGGGGATTATGCTAATTAAATTCTAATAGTTAGCTAATTAATATTGTCTTTGTGAAAGAATGTAGTTTTCATTTTCCATTTTGTATGTAGGTTCAGTTTGAGTTTGTTAGGAGTATTCGTGAATGGTGTATTTTTTTTATCTTCGTCTTATCACCACGTTCAGCCGAGGCTCTCATTCCTCGCTTTGGGGAACGTTTTGGCCATATTACTAACCATTAACATGTGATGCATTTAATTGTGATGCGAAGACTTTTTATGAGCATGTAACGAGCCCTATTTTATGAAACACTTCGAGAACCAATGAACATCCTAGTTTAAAATTCATATAAACGACACAGGCGTATCGGCGCCCCCTGTTTCAGAAGATCAAACCGCCTTGCTGGAATCACTTTCAGGTAAGGCTTTTAGATAATGTCCTTAGAACGACGCTAGTGTGGCATGAGTCACCCTTCCACAAAGCGTCTAGAAGTTATTGCCTCAGTCGTTTCTTCTGTTAGGCATTTTTTGTGTTTTGAAACAGAAAGTAGCCTAATGCCATGCTTATGAGAAGTAGTAGGGTTGTTACAATATTGGATCCGCTAGTTGCTCAAGGTAAATTAGGCTAGCCTGGTCGCCAGCAACATCAAAAAGATATTATCACCAATTCCTGTCCCCATATATTATTATTATTATTATTATTATTATTATTATTATTATTATTGTTGTTGTAATAGTGTAGCCTAATGTTTACATGTTGCACTTCAAATTGACCTAGGCCTATAGTTATCAAATGAGAAACATAGTTGCTTCTTTTAATTTGTACTTTTATGAAATAGGAAGCACGATCCCAACCGTCACTGACTTTAGTATGATCTGATCCCTGATTTAATATGCATTTGCCGAGAATTAAGACAGAAAACTGGCTTAACGAACGCATAATGATGTCGTTTTATTCCCACAGAACAATGATGAATGTCATTCACTCGAACTCCACCAATATAGCACACCACACACTCTCTGACGCTCTTAGTACATAATAAAATGTAATAACATTACATAACTGATTGTTGAAAAGTACGTTGCCGTCAGTAATTAAATAGGCTATATATAGTATCTGGACATTCAGTATTTTTCTGTCAGGAGGAGTCGAAATGCTAAACTTGAAGACTTGTGTCTAAAGTAAGGGATACATTGCTGCATATGGTTTAAGATGGAGAGTGATATGTTTTGCTTTACGAAAGTTTTTTTTAAAACTATCTTACTAAAAATTACAATAAACTTTTAAATCGTCTAATGGCTACGTAAACATGGGATGGGGTGGGGGCGCTGGCACGCGCCAAATAAATAATGATTTAAAACAAACGGACATACATATCTTGTTGCAGTTCCGCCTATTCACACCAGAGGGAGACATACACAAACCAAGAGAACATTTGCATGTTCGAGTCAGGAAAGTGGCGAAAGTGGTACAGTAGACTACAGCTCCGTGCACCTCCCAAATGCACTACAAAGGAAATCAAGCAAGCTTATGGATACAAGGTAATCTTAAATGTATCGCTAATGTATTTACAATTACTTTATTTTTTTATCTGTAAGCAATAATTGTATAATATGTTGTGTTTTCATTAATACATGCTTTTGTCTATTGGCTATATATTTTACCGCTGTGTAAACTGATCATGTAATTTTAAATTGTGATTTTTCGTCGTAAACTTGATGAGGTGAGAAGTATCTTTCATCATTTGCACCATATTATTTATTAGAAGTTATCGAAATTTTAAAATTGTATTTGTTTCATAGTGCTAATGTAGACTAACCTTGTAATGTAGTCGTATCTGTCGTCGCAATAATTTTAAAGGGTACGCACTTGATTGTGTGTCCTAAATATATATATATATATATATATATATATATATATAGTTTTTAAATCTTGTTTCATGTGGCAGTTATATTTGTGATAGACTGTGAGCATTCAGAAGGTGACTTAGAATAGCCTATATGAATTTGGCCGTTTGGGAGATTTCACGTGTTATTTTTCTCTTTCTTTTATATTTACAATATGCCTACTTTTATTATTTTACTAGTTATTGCGTATGCTGGTGTCGCCTTTTTAATACATGTTGACTTAATCAATAGCCAAGTTGAAGCATGTAAATACATACTAGAGTAATTAATGAGATTATTGTGTATTTCGTCATGAATCAGTACGGAGCTTGCATGAAAATTGCCAGCTGTGAAACTTAGGCCGACGACTGTGTGTATACACCCTTCATTGTGCTATATTCGCTAGTTTGCTTTGGTAGGTTATTGTCAGTCTCTTGTTTTATAGCGCATCACATCCTTTCTATTTATTGTATCATTATGATGAGAGCAAGGTTTAGGGGAATATCAATTCAGATTTTGTCTATTGTGTGTGTATGTATATATATATATATATATATGCCTGTTCACGCATGATTTGTAAATTAATTATATATTGGACAACAATATTAAATAGCCTACCATACACTATCGAATCACATCTTCTTCAAAAAAGGTGTTTTTTTCTTTTTTTTGTAAGTGGAAAATAACGTCTCGGTAACATAAAAAGCAATGAAACAGTTGCACCCTAAATACATCTGTATATAATAAATCGTTACAACTACAATTCGATGCATTTAAGCTATTCAGACGATTTATAAAATAGTTTGCTTAGGCCTCTCATTTCTTGCGTTGACAGGATGGTTTTTGTTTGATGTATTTATTTTGCTTCATGGACATTTTATCCGTTGGATTTAGACGCCGGGCGATAAATAATAGCCGATCCGAGTAATTAACTTTAGCAGCGGCCCTCTATTTCGGCCCCGAGTCCTTTCCTCGATTTTATGCCTGATCAGACTGAGATCTGAGAGACATTAGCACCAAGCGCGCGGAGCAACGGTGCCCTCATTGTTAGCGGGGCTAGGAAGGGTTTAAAATATAGGCTGTAAGCTCACTTGAACTATGAAAGATGCGACAGCGAAAAAGGAAACGTTTTACAGTTGGAAAAGGTCTAATCAACTGAAACAAGTGGAGTTATTTGCAGCAGCACGTGAAAAAATGTATTAATAAGTGAAGGATTGGACGGAGGTATAACGAATCAATAGGTGTCTCACTTGGTGACGGCTTGAAACCTCTGAAATAGCTAAGGTATAGATTCCCTGAAGGAAATCCCTTGGCGAGGCTTGCGGGAGGGGGCGTCAGTGAATAATTATTCTGCATATTATTGTGCCTTATGATTTTGAGTAAGTGGACACCAGCTAGTGCATGCATCGAATGGTGCACCAGAAACTTGAATGGTTCTTATTGGGTTTTACTCTGAGTAAACGACAGAATTCTCTCTCTCTCTCTCTCTCTCTCTCTCTCTCTCTCTCTCTCGCGCGCGCGCACATTCTCACTCTCAGATAGATAGGTAGATCGGTCGATAGATAAATAGATAGATCTTTCTTAATCTTTCGATGGACACTCGATAATTACATTTGTTCAGCTCTCGCCTGTATGAATGATATGGCCATATTTAATTGATGTTATTACTTTCTGTTGTATTATTATTATTATTATTATTATTATTATTATTATTATCATCATCATCATCATCATCATTAGTAGTCGTTTTACTAGTTGTTGATGCACTACTGTTAGTAGTAGTAGTAGTGGTTGTAGTAATAGTATTTCATTTTTGCATTCAGCGTAAGGCATTTCTGCATTCTGCGCTTTTATGTTAACTTAGGCGTGGTTTGATTATGTAATTATTTCATGTCATGAAGTGCAAGGAATTAAGTTCTTAAAGATAAGAAAAAACAGGTCTTAATTACCCCTGAAATGTGCTTGTTGTGCTTCCCATGGATTTAAAAAAATCTGACTTTGAGATCAGCGCATCTCAGCAACAACTGAGGACACGTGCGATTAATAAAGCTTGGACAGATGAAAGGGACATCAGTCGTGGCAAATTCATTATGGTACGTTGGGCTGAACCCTTGTATTCTCACGATTAATACTTAACTTTCAGCAAGGTACGTGGATACATTCTGCATCCCCATTTTCCCGTTTATAGTGTATGTTCAGAGCGTTGCATCTATGACCAATACACCTATTCGTATATAAATCCGCATTGAGTGCCCACTCAGAAATTATCAGCGAAGATAATGGAAGTTTTCTCGTGGCGTTTATTATTTCTTTTTAATTAAATAAATATGAATTAAAATAACTAGCGCGTAGTTTTTAATTCACGTTATCCTATAGCATTGGCAATTTGATTTTTGCCGTGCCCTTGGTAACCAAATGCCTGTTCAATACAATTTACCTTCAGTTTTCGTCTATGAATCCAGGACTTTTTTGCCATAGCCCTAAGTTATTTTACGTATACGTCTATAGTGTTTATTTGAACTAACCGAACTTTAAAAAATCTGTCTTAAAGGAGAGTCGAAACAACTATAATTTGATTATCACTTAAATAGACAATTATAGCTAATACGAAATGCATAGGCCTATTGTTTTTCAGACCACGTTGACGCATTTGCCTTCTTTCACTTTAATTACAATAAGAGGAAAATATAAAAGGGAAAGGCAATAAAACAGACAGAGCCATGCCTGCCACTTGATAAAAAAAGATTATAGATTTCTATCTTCGAAATGAATTTGAACGGTGTGTGTGTGTGTGTGTGTGTTGGGGTGGGGAATAGACGTTACTTATGAATTTCCAATAACTTTCTAGAAGCATAGATATAGTATCCATGCGGAGGAAAGGGGAGATGAATGATAAATAATTTAATTTCAGCTCAATACTATCTACCGTTTTATCGATGGATTTATTAGTCAAGTAGAGATAGCATTCTATATCGCCCGAGGCTGAAGCGCTGGACTGGCATCCTCTCCCGTCAGCGGCCACCGCCGAGGCCAGGCTACGCTCGTGGTTATCATCATCCATCGCCAGGTGCTATGGCGGAGGGGGTCAATAGGTCCGAGTCTTTGTAACAGACACAATGCCACAAAGCATGCAAACGTTTGCGGCGTGATGGTCCAATACCTGATTTCAAAGCCCCCTTTTTTCCAAAGAGACCAAAAGAGGATATTTTTTTAAAAACCAAGCCATTATATAGCCAACGTACTCTTATTGAATGAAAGCATTTCGTTGTATTGGAGTGTGTTGTCGCACAATATAGCCTGCACTATTTAAATCTTTAAATATCAATTTCACACATAGCCTGCACGCTAGCATATAACAAATGTTAATGTGTGTCCTTTGTATATTTGTAATCATTTTTGGTTGTCATTTCTCATTTTTGTAATTTGTAGTCATTTACAATCATTATTGTAATAATAATAATAATAATTATAATACACATTTAAATATATTGCCTAAATATTCTAACAGCAGGAAATGCGGCCTCGCAAATAAAGTACAATTGAATATAACGGTTCAGCTAAAGCAAATAAAAATGTAGTATTTTTGAAAATTTTAAGTACTCAATTTATCTTGAATAGCCTACGTAAGTAGCAGGCACTATTTGTTCTTTTCGTTTTCTACCACCTCCGTATAAGCTGCAGCATTGCTGCCAAATAAGAATTTTACATCTAATCATACATATTATAGGCTACTTGGAATTAGTCATATAATCTTCTTTTTTCTTTCTTTTGTCTTATTTTTTGGTATTGCTTTGGGGGAAAATCCCCTCAGAAATACTGCATGATCATCTATTTTCTAAATTTAAGGGTGTTTTTATTGTTTTTCTGAACTGGTATATTGTTTTTTCCTCTCCCCGTATGTACGGCATGGCACTAGTTGACGATTTTGGAGGCGGAACGCTTAGTTCCACTCCGTAGAGCGCACGAACACTGCGCACCAATAGCATCCAAATGTCAGTAAATAGTCTAAAAAAGTGACGCGGCTTGAGAAGGGGGAGGGTGTATCCTTTCGCCACAATCTCGGTTTCGGACTCTTCAAGCAGCGGGACTCTGCATGGCACATTAATTTAAGAGTTCACTTTGGAACATCTCCACTTATCTTTCCTGGATTTACTGCAGTGTCTGATCACTTTTCACCTTTTAGCACATATTCCGAGCGAGGATTCACCAGTAGTGACCCAGCGTGGCGCGACAGCTAGACCATCCGTATTCAGCGAAAGGAAACGGACGCAATCTAACCAAATTAACAGGTGACTGCGTGAGACGGTGTTTATTGAATTTATTCCTTCATTACGACCTGGTGTACCACCTCAGGGTTTGCGTTTGAAAAAAATAATAACAAGGCGCCAGTATAGACTAACACAGTGCATAGTTTGAAAGCAGTCTTCTGTAAAGAACACTTTTTATGTGTCAGTGGAGACTTTTTCACCAGGTTCTGTGTTGTGCAATAAGTGCGATTTCTGAGAGGAAGAAGTCTCTGACAAAACATTGTTATGGATATTGCAACAGGTCCAGAGTCTCTGGAAAGGTGCTTTCCCGCGAGAAATCACTCCGATTACTCTAAGATGTTGGACGGTATTAAAATAGAAGACCATCCCCTACGGTCGGGACCGGCTACATTGGGAGTTATGCTCGGTAAGTTTTCGTCACGTTAACAGAGTCTAAGTGCAACGGCCGCAGAAACACTTCTCATATTGTTGTTCGCACGATAGTATAAATAACAATTTGTTGTATCGAAAGTTGTTTCAGCACGGCAATCCAAAAATAAATAATTCAATGCGGTGCAGAAGCTATAGCCAATGTCGAGCTCACATTGCCTTGAATCCCTGGAGCAGCTTTCGAGCAGTCCTGTTGCGGGCTGCGTGGTTCATATCCCCACAATGTGGGTATAATTTCAGCAAGTAGCTGACATTAAAGTCCTGCAATGAGGCTAAGAACTGAATATTGTCTTATTTTGGGTAAATGAGTTTATGTCGGTGTGGTGTCAGTAATGCAGTTAAATTACAAAAATCAATGTAAATGTTTTCCCCAAAACACCACTCATTTCTTTAGAGTTTGTATTAGTAATAGTTGGACTATAAAATATAGACATTAGTATACAAATATTTGTGAATATGTACATGGGGCGTATGATTTTCTAAATGTTTTGGGCTTTTGAGAACGTACCTGTTTGACTTCCTGACCTGTCATTGCATTTTCGGGTCTCAGCCTATAGTTTGAATGTTTTGGTTTACTTCTGTGGTTGTTTCCATTAAATACATTTCATTATTAGGCTGCGATTAATTCAAGTCAAAGTAAGAGCTTTTCCATTTAATAAACCACAAACACTGAGTATACACTCTAGTCATGGTTTTATATTTATACTCTTCTAAGTGAATTCACTTCACGCGCCTTTATATATAATATTGGTAATCGTCCGTCCTTTGTGATTTACACGGTATATGCACCTTGTTTTCCTTCACTTTTCAAACATATTAACTCTATTTCACGCCTTTCAGGGACGGAGTGCCATCACCAGGCAGTATGCGAAGGGTGCCAGCGACCCATATCCGACCGTTTTCTGATGCGAGTTAACGAGTCTTCATGGCACGAGGAGTGTTTGCAGTGCGCTGTGTGTCAACAACCGCTCACCACCAGCTGTTACTTCCGGGAGAGGAAACTGTACTGCAAACACGACTACCAACAGTAAGGGCCACGGATACATGTTTATTATAATTTTATGTTTATTTATTTATTTTGCTCTGTTGTTATGCTGTGTGAAACCAGCTATTGTTTTTTTTTTTTTTTTTTTTTGTATTATCATAGCTTTAGTTTCGGTCCAGCAGCAAATTATGGACAGAAAATTCTGAATTGCATTTGATATATATCAAATGCAATTAACAATTATATATATATATATATATATAAATGCAGGTGGTCCATTTCGCTAATGCTTTGGGAATTGATTAGAATTTTGTGCCAAGGTGTAGTGTGACCCCAATGTTTTCAATAGGCTGTTAATATACTGATTTCGCTTCAAGATTTCGTTTGAGTGTCCAGGCCCCAAACATTTGTTTTTTGAACGGGTTTAGCTATTTTTGCTCATAATGCCGTTTTGATTGTTCATTTAGTCTAGACTGTGCCTCGATTGATTTACAAAGGGTAAAGGGTTCTACATTAATTATAGTCAGTATAGCATGCGTAAAAAGTATAATAATACAGATTTTATAGAAGCACTATCTGCGAAATGAATGATAAAATGAGCCTACTACATATTATTTACCATTTTATTTAGCCTATTTATTTATTTGTTTATTTATTTATTCATTTACTTAGTAATTAATTCCTTCATTCATACAGATATTTGTGCATCGCATTTTATTCTGTATATTCTGTATACCTGTATGCTCTCATGCCCATTAAATGATTTACATTCGGCCCCAAAATAATTGTAGCGTGGAAAGCATTCGGCCTATGTTGCTAAATATTCATATTAATTTATTTATTAGTTCGTTTGGTAGTTATCTATTCTTCTCCCTATTTAAGTACTTATTTTCCCGTATGCTTTCATGTCATATAGAAACAATTATTTCCATATTGTCGCATTCTAAATGCATGCAGTGTTCTAGTTGAAAGCGCAAATGTAGGCCTATTTTTTATTTCATGTATTATTATTATTATTATTATTATTATTATTATTATTATTATTATTATTATTGTTGTTGTTATTATTATTATTATTATTTACTTTTGTGTTTAAAAAAATAATAATTTCTATAGTTGCCGAGTGGGCTACAGGAGGCTTCTATAGACCATTAAAATAAAAAATACATGTCAGGATGTAGAATAATCATTGACAATTAAACCGCTTTAAAATTAACGTGTTATTTAGGCTATGACTTTTCATAATATTGCATATGCCTTGATGTTAGGCCTGCTATCTATGAAAGAAATGGTCGGCAACATGATGCTCCCTCTTTATCACAAGCCAAAACTGACCTCTTCGTAAATGCCTTTACATTTTTCTACTGCGGTGCTGCAAGCAATTTTCCGTCAAAATGTGTGTAGCTGGTTGCTCATTTCTCAAGCCTGTCATCAGTACCATTGCTTATAGGTGAACACGAGAGGTTATATTGACCGTTTGATCGTAATGTGGACGCACTAAAAGATTAAAGACAAGATATATAAACCTGTGGTTCAGGTACACATCCGCATGTGTGGGCGCGTTTAGATTTTGGGTATTTATACACAGGAGAAAATGCGATGTTATGAATGTAGGACGTGGTTTTAAATGCTTGCCGGAAAATATATAATAGCAATGCCTCGTTTTTTAGAGTATTTTTCCAAATGGAAAAACATTCCAACGTACCACTTCGCTATATATGGAGAAAATGCTTATTACTTTCTCCGGTTATATAGCTTACTATGCGTGTGGGTCGATATTTGCAATCGCTCGAGGAAGACGTTATGGAATGTGGATCTCACAAAATATCGTTGTCCTATAATAATCGTTAATTAAATGCAAAACATATTAAATGAAATCATTCAGAGGTTTAAAAAAAATGCTTTGTGAACATTTATACGTAGGTCTGTATTTTTTTTTTAAATTAAATTTGTCATCACCTGAGAAGGGACTTTTACAGATAAGAACAAAATGGAAAAACGAATGTTTTTGATCAATGCCATATATGTAGCCAACAAGTATTTGCTGTTCGGCAATTTAGACTTAAGCGAACTCTCCACTCTTGGATGACAGAATACTGTCTTAGAACGGAATTTTTCTTTGGTTTTCAAACAGATAGCCTAAGCAGTAGGCAAACACCAGGTCCTGGAATTATTATTATTATTATTATTATTATTATTATTATTATTATTATTATTATTTTAAATATATTCCATATATAATTTTAAATTATATTCCTTTTCACTTTACACATTTTCACATTATATTTATGCTACTATTATTATTATTATTATTATAAGACAAAATAATATTGGGAAATATTACTAGATACAAATTGTGCATCATATTTACTATTGAACAGTTGCTTTGTATTCCTGCAATTACAATGGCCTACAATAATAATAACAATAATACAATATACAATAAAAGTTAATGCATAAAGTGAAAGAAGTGCAGTCACGCTGCATTTTTTTCAGCTGTACATACAAGTTTAGTGGTGTTCATCTATCACAAAGCTGTCTAAGAAAAATGTGCATTGATTGTGTCCTCTCTGCATATATAAGTCCTGCATTGCTATCAGAGTGTCATTCAGAATTGATATACACTGTTGGTATACTGTAATTAGATCAAATACCGGTAGTAAAAGAACAAGTGAAGGAAGTGAAGAGGTAGGAAAGCCTCCTGTCCTATTGCTGTGGTGCTTGGTCAGACATGCAAAATTCGTCAGGTGTCAGGGAGGTACACCGATGCCAGTATCCATTAAAAAAGACCATGCCACATCAACTTAACCAAATGCAACCGTTATCAAGATGGGCAACATTATACCCCTCCCCCCAACCACCGCCACCACCACATTTGAATAAGCTGCGCCCAGCACATTGTACGATATGTAAAAACACTTGAGTAAGATATCAACAAGTGCTGGTAGTGGAAACTGAGCAAAGGCACTGATTGTTGTGAAATCTTTGGAAGCGAACGTGAAAAAAAAGATGATAATATTAAGAGCGATGGATCTCGGGGCCAATAATCTCCGTGCTGTCTGTGGGTTGTGTAAAGGGTGTCGTGTAAATCTCCGTGCTGGCCGTGGGTGTAGTGCATGCTGGCTGGCTGGAGCCCGCGTGTAGCCTCTCTCGGCGTGAGTGCTCTCCATGCTTGTCAGTACACTTTAAGGGCTTTTTGTGTCGGGGGTTTAAACATTGCGACTTCAATCACCGGGACATTATAACTCCCCGTGAGATGCCTGGCAACAAACAATGAGCAACATCTATTGCTTTGCATCACTTTTTTTGTCTGCTATTCAGTCGCCGTCCCTGACATGACCGTTAGCAGTTAGAGGCAACAATGTGAATTTCATAGCTACGGACCTGAATTCCATCGCCCGGGAGACGCCAGCTTACGCTGACACTGGGCAAACGGCGTTCGGGTCCACAATTTTGGAGAGATCCTTCTTTCTCTGAAAAGTCTTACTTGTCTCACCAGCTTTTTCATGTCTAGACTGTGTGTGTGTGTTTGTGTGTGTGTGGTAGTGATGCTGGTGTTAGATGTGTAGAAGACATAAGCTCACTCTGTACAGAGGTGAATCAGAGCGGACACCTGTGATTATTCTTATCATTTTAATTTAATATTTTCTTCAAAATGTTCTTACTGAAATATTTTGGAAAGCTGTAATTTAACACTTTGAGCATTGCATAGCATGGTCTTTCAATTTGTTGTGTTTGGTCACAAAATGTGTTTGCTTGCGCGTGAAAGCATATTTGTGAGGCGTGAAGACCACAGTTCTAAAGTTATTTAGATATATTTGTAGATGTGTGTGTGTCTGTCTGTCTGTGTGCTTTTCACAAATGAACAGCAGACAAAATACATCCAAATGTTTCTGTTGGCGTACAGATTTATGATTCTTTACGCTTTGAGACACTACATCAGTCATCGCTGCTTCTGACAGAGATATACATTTCTGTGAAGGTGAATGCTCGAGAGCCGTAATGGCTCCCGCGTTGCTTCCTCGCACGCTCTGTGTTTGCCTCACTCACCATGCCATGTTTCAGCCTCCCCCGCTGCCACCGCCCTGTTTGTGCGCTGGCTGCAAGTCCGTTACCAGAGAGAGCCTATCGTGTGTAATCTCGAGACAATTGTCACACTCGCAGCAAGATTACTATCAGACACACAATCACACGCATTCTCGTGCACGTTCAAATCCACCACACGCACGCAGGCGGCTACACATGCCTGCACACACCCATACACACATGCACGCAAACTAGTGTATTTAAATGAGCTCACTTTTCCTGATTTACAATAAGGTTCAGTCTCAAATGAAATGGAATGTCTGTAATTTTTTTAACATTTATTTATTTATTTTTTTTGCTCTTGTTTTTTTTTTTTCGTGAATGCATTGTTTATTTGAGCCAATGGGATACTTAGATGTGTAATTCACACCTTTTTGACTTTTATGACATTCATTTAGGACGCATTAGCCAGCCCACGAACTGCCACGGGCTCAAAGAGAGGCTCGGGGTTACGGAGGCAGCCCTGCCTAATTACATTCCGAAAGCACCCGAGACGTGCCCTGTAATTATCTGCTCGCTAAATCATCAAATCGACAAAAGCGCTCAGCCTCGCACCTTCGCCGTCGTTCACGGCGATGCCTCAAGATAGTGTGCGTTTGTATTTTCTTTATTTATTATTTGTTTTTGTTGTATTTTTTTCTTCTTTTTTTTGTTCTTCCGAGTTCTGCTCTTCATTACTTTTCTTTTCCAGCCACTCGGCTGAATAATGTTATTATAGGATTAGCTGCCGAAACATGACGTTGGGTTCAATATGTTACAAATGTCTGCGAGTCTTTCTCGTGTTAGCGGAGTAAGCCACTGGATCTAATTACTGTTGTGTAAAGGTTTTATTATTTTTGGTAGCTGTCTAAAGATATGGAGCAGACGTGATTGATTGATGAATGTCTGCGATTATGTGTGTTATATGGGTCTCATATATCATAAATATTTTTGTAAACTTCTTGTACTCTAAGGGGTAGGCAGAGCTGTGTGGGTGTGTGAGAGTGAGAGTATGTGTGAGTACGTGTGTGTGTGTTTCTGTACAGATTGTCCATCAGTGAAATTCCGCACTTCTTCACATAGGCCTATTAAAGAAGATAGCCTATAAAATGATCGTTTTAACGTTCTTGCAATTAAAATGTTTCTTTACCGAATTTTAGAATTTACAATTATTCAATGGCCAATCTTGGGCTAATCTTGGGGTGTTTGTCGATTACCATGGCAACCGAGAGACCATGTGGTAGATGTCGTGAAAATTAGAGTGGGAATGCGGGTCGGCTCCAGATGGAGATTTGGTCCGGTATCATGACCTCAGTTATGTGCAGTTTGGAAGGGAGCCTATCCTTTCAGGTGGAGTGGGAGTTATAATTTTTCGACCCCTCCTTCCCATTTCCTGTCTCACTGCATAAATGTGGGCCAGTTCAGCAGAAATTGCTCGAGACCCAGTTCTACACAATGTGAGGAATCGCAGAGGCCGTGCTAGCGGACTTGTAATCCTAAATGTACAGTGATTCCCAGCTGTGCTGATGGGAGTTTTTTTAGGACCGTTGGGGCATCCTCTCGCGGTGTGTTGTTTTTTAATTAGTCGTGCACTGGATCCCGGGTAGATTAATGCTGACAGGATTTTTTTTTTTCGTCGGCAGTGTATGTGTGAGACGCTGAAGTGAGTGTCCTCCTGAGTAGCATTCACATGCAATGCGCTGACACACACACACACACACACACACTCAAACGCTCACACACGTACGTACGCACACACACACATGCATACACACACGTGCCCACACACACACACACACTCAAACGCTCACACACGTACGTACGCACACACACACATGCATACACACACGTGCCCACACACACACACACACATCAAACGCTCACACACGTATGCACACACACATACATACACGCATGCACACACACACACATGCATGCACACACACACACACACACACACACACACACACATGCATGCATACACACGCACATGCGCACACACACGCACATACTCTCACACATTGCATGGTCTTCCCAGGCAATCAAGAGCACTTTTAACCCCTGCAATATTTGCAGAAAGAACCCCCTCCAAAACAAATAAATAAATACCATGCATATATCCCTCTATCTGCTCCCTTAATTCTAAACCTCCTAGTTGCAGGGTTCGCAGGTTTCCGTTTCAAAGGTTCAAATTTAGCCTTCACGAAGCGAATGCTAAAGCTGCCTTCTCACACAACGTCTAAAAAGCAAGAGGAGTTCAGAAAACAAAGGGGAAAAACAGAAAAGACGTGTGCGGAGCGAGCGAGTTCGAGGGCCCCGTGTAGGAAGCGGGGCTCAGCTCGAAGCTGGATAGTGTTGCTTCAGCTTGCATGGCTTCTGGCTGGACGGAGACGGCGCTGGCCGGGTCTGGCCATGTTCCTCTGTAAGGAAGTATTAGGTTTTATATCAACATCTCCAGCTCTGGCCCAGGAGCCAAATGTGATGCAGTCATCTGCCGTATCGTGACACGCATACCCTTTTTTTTCCACCTCTGTGTGTTTTTTTGGCTCTTTGAGAGATTTTTAATATTCTGTTTGCTCGGTTCGTTCGTAAGGCTTCCGGTAATTTATTTATTTTTCCTTGCCCTGGTGTAGCCAGCTTCAAAATGGCAGCCGCGCATGTTCCTTATTTGTTCGTAAATGCATTTCTCCACAGCAGTTTGTGCTTCCATTGATATGCCGCTTTTCCGCTGCATTATTGAATAATTCATGCTTTTATTAAACAGAACTTAATGTACAGGGCCCGTAAAGTTGTAAGAGTCAGCATGTGCGTACTTATATTGATAAACTTTTAGGTTACAGGCGATAATTCTTTTCGCTAAGTGCCTTTCTGGTGTGCTTAACATTTCCATAACTGCTATGAATTATGGCACCACAGTATATAGTTTTCGGTGCCTTTCAAAAATATATCTCCAGTTTCTAATTCTTTTGTCAGTTATGTGCAAAATATTTTTACTATATTTAAAAAAACATTTATTTAATTTAACCACATTCTTTTTACTGTGCGCTTACTAAGTATTACAAACCCAGGTCGGAATGTTCACAGAGATTTTACCAAAGGGGTTCTCAAGAAGGTATCTTGCCATGAATTTTTTTAAATTTGTTTTGTATTTAGCAACAAGAATGTGTGTACTTGTGTCAAGTTCCAAAGCATTTAGTCCCTGGGCCACTGTTGCAATTAATTTTAATTTTATTTGGATACACTTTTAGCACTCTCCTCTCTACACACCGCACCCCACACACACCGACCTCTTGCTAACCAGGCTAGCCTCAGCCTGGAGGAGGAATCGACAGGGGAGACGCCTGGGCTAACCAGCCCAGAAACTACCTCTTATTAGTGGACCAGGAGCACTGGGCCTCCCCCTCCCGCTCCTCACATGTCTGGGGGAGTAGATGGAGTGGTTTCTAAACTTCAGCGGAGGGGTCTGTTAAAACAGTAGGGGGCTACACCGAGTGGGCAGGCAGGTGGTCGGACCGAAAAAGGGCTCGCGAGGACCCCTGCCGCAACCGTGGGCTGCAACCTCTGCTGACCCACATACGCATATGTGTGCAGTTGTGCGCGCGTGTGCGTGAGAGAGAGTCGATGTACAAACGAGCAGTGAATACAGGCAATTTGGAAAGACGGAGGTTCGGCCGACTGAAAAACCCCTTCACCACCAACGGGGAACCTGTCGTGGGCGGGAGGCAGAGCTGGGGGGGGTGCAGAGTTGGGTTTGTGGTGCCATGTTTAACTACCGGCCCGTGAGAGAGCAACCTTCACCTGGGCCTGCGGGGAGAAACGGGCTGGGTCGCACTCTGATTACACAGAGCCGTAATGGAGGATGGTGGAGGAGGTTGATGGCTGAAGCTGTCCATCTCGTATCCAGATGGTTTCAGGGGCCGCTGGGCCCCGTCAGTCAGGAGGCACTGCTGACGGTCCGTGCGCTGAAGGAGCACCCCTGGAAACACGAACAGTGTGATTTTTATCACCAGCTCACGGTCCTCGGGGGCCAGGATTAGCACTGGACCATTACGTTCCCAAACACCGCCTGTCCCTACATCATAATGACAGCATGCAGAAAAACCACTTCTGCTTTCCTCATCATTTTCCCCTTATAGATGTGTGCTTATGGTGCGATGATGATGAGGACGAAGAGGAAGAGAAAGGCTGTTATTATTTTACATCATTATCAACGGTTACCGACAAACTATAATTAATAGTTCCATATTACCACGTGAAAAATGAATTAGTGTATTTGAATAGTATTTTAAAAGAAGACATTAGCGAAAACAAAATTACAGTTAATGAAACGGGGGAAGGGGGTGCTAATGTGGGTTATTAGTCTTTCGTATTAAGTGGGGTTATTTAACTGACCGAGAAAATGAAAAAGACAGGACCAAGTGATTGCTGTAAAAACAGAGCACTGAGAAATGGTCTAAACTAAAGTGTGGGTTCCACAGATGCGGTGATATCCTGCATGTTTCCAGTGAGCTTCTGCCCTTTCCTCAGGAATACGGAGCTTGGTCTGTGTCAGTGATGTATTTTAAATGTCCCCATCCTGACACCTGCCCCCGAAAGGAGGCGTGTGCCAAAGGTGGGGGAGGAGGGGTGCAGTGAATGTTGAGGTGAGGTGCTACTGGTGATGTGGTCTCAAGTGAGGGGGGAGGGGGGGGGGTGAGTGGTGGTGTTACTCTGCAGCCTGCAGCACTTGGTGCCCATGCTGTTCTAGTTTTTAATTATTGGATAACAGATAATGAGGTGAAAGATGTGTGTGAGTTATAAAGAGCGATACTGAACTGAGGAGAGTTTAGGCCAGTTTGCCGGCGCTGTCTCTCTGTCCTTTCTCTAGGGCACTATGGAACTCTCTGCCCTCTGTTGGTTTCTTTTTCTCTTCCACTCTTCTTCAGTTTCTCTCTCTTTTTTGAGAGGGGTGTTTATACGGTGCGTGCAGAACGGCGTGTGCCGTGGGGGTGGGGGGTTGGGGGGTGGTGGTGGGGGGGGCTTCGCGAGCGGGTCCCATCCGCCCTGGTACGGGAGCGTGTCGCTGGAATGCTTCTTCTCCAGAGCGTTGGCTTTTTCGCGGTTACCCAAGAAGAGGGTGGCACCCATGTGGCAAGTGCTGCGTCCCGGGGGGGGGCCGTGCGCCCCGGGCCCCCTCCTCGCACGGGGGTCCCACATTCCACCCCTGCTCGGGACACGCGGGCGCGGCGCTTTGTTTGTCCGCAAACAGGCCCCCTCTCAAAACTTTTCCCCTCTGAACCCCCCCATCCCGCTCCTGTCCGTTTCCCCTGCCACGTGTCCTCAGCGCGACCAGGCCGCAGAATCCCACGCGCAGCCGCGTTCATTAATTTAGCTTCGTTAATTGTGCTAAAGAAAAGCGCTCAAACAGGGCCGGACGCGTCCGACGTCCGAACCACACGTTTCAGCGGGGAGACGGAAGGTCCCGAGCCTTTCGCCCCCGAACGGCTTCAGAAGCGCCGTCCGAGAGCCTGGATGATGAACGGGCCAAATGTCATTAAATTCACTTTAGTCTCATTCTCCCTCTCTCTCTCTCTCTCTCTCTCCTCTCTCTCTCTCTCTCTCTCTCTCTCTCTCTCTCCCTCTCTCTCTCTCTCTCTCCTTCTTCATCTCATAATGAGATTAGTTCCCCAACACCAGTGTTTCCGCACTGGCTGACTGACAGAGATCCGCACTTTTATCACCGACTGTGACACTAAGCTCTCCGCTGCTTTGTGCTCACTGCTGGACTGACGGAAACCCAAACTCCTAATCCCCTTATTCGTGTCAAGCACGGAAAAAAAAGAAAGAATAGCGCCCGGATCGGATGGGGCTCCATAATGCCCCCCTCACCAAAGCCCACACCGCCCCCGAAACCCTTCGCCACAGTCAAACGAGCACATAACTTTTCTTATGAGCCCCCTCCCCTCCATTTTAATGGTCAAAACAGCCCCCGCTACATCCTTTTGTGTTTTACCTTTGTGACTCAGGGCCAGGCTTGTTGTTAGCTGCAGGCTTCGGTTGGTGAGTTCAGTTCAGCTGTCAAGTTTTTTATTTTTTTATTTTTTAAACCTCCCAATAAGGTTTTTTTTCCAGATATTCGCTGGTTTTATATTGCTTTTGAATTATGAAGTGTAATTGCTTTTTCTGCCGAATGAAGAACACGCGCCGTGAAGATTAAAGGAATTTGCTCTCTTAGCTTGAGCAATCAAATTATGCTTTATGTTTTTTTTTCCCCCCCCTTTGTTTTGTTCTCGCATATTTGTGAATATGCTGTGAAATATTAGCGGCGCGAGGCATTTCTTTCCCGCTCTTGTGCAGGCTCAGCCCTGCAGAGCGAGTCTTTAGATGATTACCTTCCTTAAGGTGGACCGGAGCCAATTTGAGGGAGTTCAGAAAAAGTGCAACTCCACCCTGTCATGGATCATTTGAGATCGGCTGAAGGGAGGAGGACGATCGAGACCACTTTAAAAAGATTATATCGATAAAATGAAACGTGTGGGGGGGGTGGGGGTGGGGGTGGGGGGGGCGGAGAGGATGAAATGGTGCCGAGCCACTGGACTGCCAGTAGTCCCGGCAACAGGGTGAGAGGAACCGCAAGGCATGACATCATTGTCATTCCCGTAAAGTTATTGGATAACTTTTTGTTGTTGCCATTTGTTTAGTTTTTTTTTTTTTTTTTTTTTTGACTTGAAATAGGCTGGAGGGCACAGGCTGGAATGAAATGAATAGAAAGCCTCTTGTGGAAACGCCAACACTCAACTCCACAAGCGCCCCATAAACCCACCTCCCACCCCCGCCTCTCCCTCAAACCCCCTCCCTTGTGTGCTCCCAGAGCCCTCTGGGGCCTGGATTCCTTTGTGCCCCCCACCCCATCCGTGGTAATCCCCCCAGGGGCATTATTTACTCCTCCGACTGTTTGGAAGTCTGTTAGACTGGAGATCAGATGCACTGAAACAAATCTTATTACTTTAACCAGCCACCGCAAATTCTTCCACCGGTCCTTTCTCTCATTAGCCCCTCCCCCTCACCCCCTCCCCCCCCACCCCCCTTCAGAACCAATGAGGCAGATGGCAGGTGGGCATGCTGGGAAGGCCCGGCTCATCCCTGCAGTGTCCCACCAGCCACCGGCTCCAGGCCCGTCTGCAGAGCACGACAGATTACCCTCTTCTCAGTGGTGATTGAAAAGCTTTACGTTTCCACTGCCATTATGTAGCCAACATTCCAGAGGTGCTGCTCGACCTTACCAGCCTTATCTGCTGGGGACTCTAGATTTAATAAGGAGGGCCGTGTAAATACAGGTCTACACATATACAGGCCTATTTAATATGTATTTACTGACACTGAAATGTAGCCTGTACTTTCCACATATATTTTATTTAAATATTAATATCAATTAATGTTAATTATATATAATATAAAATATGTAATTACATTAAAATATTTTTATCTCTGCCCTGGGCTTCATGGTCACATGCACTGATGAGGGTTTTTTAGCCGATTCGATTCTTGACTCCTGGCCGTCCTGCACTAAAGGAGGTCAGGGCACGTTTTCTCGTTCTTTTTCTTTCAGTGACCGGCGTCGTGTTTTCGTTTGCGCTCGTGAAAATGAAAGGAGGGCCTCAGATATTTTGACCCCTTTCTCGCCGAAAAAAAAAAGCCCGGGCCGCAGTTCATCAAAAACACGAGGAGCGGCGAGCGGGGCGCCACGCCGTAAAACGGAAGGGCTCCGCTTCATGAGAAACCAGGAGACGCGGCGCGCTCGCCGTCCATCAGAGGGGGACGCCTGAGCTGCGTTTCCGGGGGCAGCCCGCGGGCTCCTCTGCTGCGGGCTGCCAGGGACTCTAAACATATCTCATCCATTCGGTGGGGGGGTGGGGGGTGGGAGGGGGAGTTTGTGCGAGAAGAAGGTTTAAATAAAGTGAAAGAACAACAGCAGGAGCAGCACGGGCCCCCGAGCGCCCCTCTCTGTTTGGTTACCTCTCAGCTGATCGCCGCGCGCCGTCGCAGCGAGGGGAACGGCCCTCTGAGAGAGCTGCAGATAGGGTTTCAGCGTCTCTGAGCCTGCATGTGCTGCTCTCACAGAGACACGCACGCTGATGCACACGCACACGCATGCACACACACAACAGCACACATACACACACACACACAGCACACACACACACACACACACACACACACACACGCACACACACAGACACGCACGCTGACACAGGAGCGCACACGCATGCACACACACACAGCACACACACACACACACACACACACACACACAAACACGAGCGCACACGCATGCACACACACACACACACACAAACACGAGCGCACACGCATGCACACACACACACAAACACACACACAAACACGCACGCATACACACACACACACACAGACACACACACAAGATTGCATGCATGTACGCACACACACACACAGGCACATCACACTGATGTACTCACGCACACACACCACACACACACATACATACACACACACACACACACACACACACATCTAACTGAAATGATTTGTGTCGGAGCTCCCTCGGTCCGTGGAAGCCTGAGAAAGAAGCGGGGGGAAATATTTGTGAGATTTACGGAGGGTGGGGGGGGAGGGCGGGGGCTGGAGGGCTGATGAGCAACGCGAGAGAAAGGCACGTGTCGCCGATCCGCGGGGCCTTTCGGCGGGACAGGAAGCGAGCGCGGCGCTGGACCGCTGGACCGCGCGGCCGCCCGCCCGCTTCCCTTTGATTCGGCCGCCGAGGGCCCGCATTCCTGCAGCAGCACGCCGGGATAAAAACGCCGCTCCATCATTGGAGACCGCCGTACCCGTCGCCTGCCTCCCTCGTCTTCCCCCCCACCCCCCTCTTCCCTTCCCCCCGCCGCCCTACCGCCACCACTTCCGGATGCTTCTCAGAAAACAGCCACAGTGCATCTTCCTGGGAAATTCCAGTGCGCGCGAGGGCTGCAAATGATCTCTAAATAATAAAGTGTGACTAATAGGATGGGTGAATGGGGGGAGATTTCCGAAATTAAATTAAAAAAAAAAAAGGTTGATCCCTGACCGATTTGTAATGTTGCATTAATGAGCAGTAATGCCCCTGGGGGCAAGATCCAGGGGCAAAATGTGAAACATAACATTAAAAAAAGCAAATGAGTGCAAAATTGCCCAACTAGCCCGTTATCCAGCACGTTAGCATTGAAGAAAGCCGGAAGTCCTTCTCGAGCTAACGTGCATTTACGCTAGTTTTGTGGGCGCCTCCCTTCTTGTGGAGTTAGGTGGGCTATTAGGCCTGTGCCTGAGCGTGACGACCGTGGGAGGACCTGATCACGTGACCCGGCCTTTATTGCTGCTGTAGATCAGACCGCAGTCAGGAAGCAGAGCTTCGGCAGAGAAAGGAACGAGGGAGATTTTCGTGAACATCCGCGTAAGAGGGACCGCAGCGCGTCCAGCAAACAAACACGTCCGCGGGTGTCGTCCCAAACCCACCCGTTCCAAACCCACCCTTTGCGGCCTCAGTCTTTCCTCAGTACCCGCGTCATGTTTGGGTCCGTTTTTAATTTTATTGCTTTTTAATTATTACCGCTATTACTTCAGAGCTTCGACCGTGGCATCAAAACCTCGGCCGCGTTCTGGACACAAAATGAAAGCGTTTGAGCTGCAGTCAGGGCCGGGAGAAAGGGGTGTGAGCACGCCTGGTTTCTGCAGCTCTTATAAATAGCCACCTATTCCCGCTCTGTTAGATTTGAAGATCAAGCGTGGAAAATGTTAAGTACGTCAGAAACCGAATTAATTAAATTTCGTGTGACGGTTTCACCACCCCCACCCACCTCCCCTCTAGCCCCCCCTCCTTCCCCCAAACCCAGCCAGCCCCTGGGGTGGAGAATGCGGGAGTAGGCGGGGTCTCAGATGCACGGCCTGGCAGTCTGAGTGACAGATGCGAATGAAGCTGGAAGTAGATTCCGTGGGGTTTCTCTCTCCGCCCTACACCACAGGTGGAGAGGGAGCGCCGCGTGTTTACTTACCATTTTTACATTTATTACATTTTCTGCAGTTCCATCTTCCCCTCTCCCTTTTTTTAACACTGTGTTCTTTTCACCCTTCCTCTTGCTAGTCTTCGGGGTCATCTTTGTGCGCTGGCTCTGGCTCGTCAGCACTTTCTCTCCGAAGACTTGCTTCCTTAGCATTTCCTGAAACTAGTAAATATTAGAATTTTGCGGGCTTTTAAGTTGTGGGAATTCCAAGGATTCCGGCGTGCCAGGGTGCCGTTACTCTGTAGCCGCGGTCTGAAGCTCGTGAACCTTAAGACAAATTTGCGCCGCGCCCGCGCGGTAGCGGTACCCAGGAAACCGCGCGGCTCCTGATGCGTGTCCAGTTCAAACAGGTTTCGCAGTCGTTGCTTGTGTGTGTGTGTGTGTGTGTGTGTGTGTGTGTGCCAATGGCTTCTCTCTGCCAGGCCTGTGTGTCCAAACGCCGGCCAAACTGGGGGCCTGTAGAGCGTTTGTTTTGGAATTCGGTCGCAGGCAAAAATGCTTTCTCTAATTAGCCGTTCGTTTCACGCTCAGAGCTACGCGACCGGCAGCTTGCTCCTTCCTTTACGGGGCGTCCGTCGGCCCGCTTAACGTCACAGGAGCGCTTAGGTAATGTTGCAACAACGTTCCACGTGAGTGAGCCGTGGCATCCATTTTATTTTTTAAAACACTGGATGAATTAAAGCAAAGTAAGACAGACAGCCGCTTGTCTAAATATATTAATAAAGAGTCCTTGGCATATTTCCAGTTCTTGAGTTTAGTATTTGCATTTTTACAGCACAAAGAAAAAAAAGCTGGGGGGGGGTGTTTCCATTTTGGCCCCTTGTAGGGCATCACACAGATGCAGCATCGGACCCACAAAGCTTTCTGCGCTTAAGATTGAGCTTAAGCTTGTAAGTGTGAGCTGCACACATCAGTGACACGGGACTACAAGAGTACAAAGCGAACACTTTTTTCTCTTTAAAGGGGTGAACTTGTGGCCCGGCCGCTGGGCCAGTCAGTTTAGGCGGGGCTGTCCCCGCGCCGCCCCCTGCTGGGCGGAGGGGGGGGTTCCTGTCAGGAGTGCGCCCCCCCTCCCCCCCCCCCCTCGGGGGCAGGGGCGTCTGTCTGATGTCAGGCCCGACGGTGGGTCCCCCGCTCGCGCAGCGGGCACGCTGGAGCCGCGGGGCCGAGCGGATACGGCCGCGGTCCGGGGGCCCTGTAACTCTACCCCCGCTCTAGCGTTGTGATCCCAGCAGGAGCGGCAGCGATGGCCTGACCCGGGACGTGTTTGCAGCTTTAGGGGAGGGGGGTGGGGGTGGGGGGGGGTCATCCAGGCGCTGTTCTCTGCATGCCACCTCAGAGAGCCTGGAGAGCTCAGTCTCTTCACGTTACACGGCTAAGGACAACACAGTTTGAGAAGGTTTTTTTTTTTTTGAAAATATGATTGTCTCATTGGTTACTCAGCCTGTTTAGAAGATGAAATGCTACAAAACAAAGTAGCTCGTTTGTTTTTTTTTTTCATGAACATTTGTGAGGGAAATCTGTAAGCCTCTTTAAAAAAATCTGCGAGAGTCCTAGGAACATTTTACAGATGCATTTAGGAGGAAGGGAGTAAGAAAAAAAAACAAAAGTTTTGTGTAGTTGAACCCTAGTCCTCAGTACTGATCATTTAGTCTTTCTTTTTTCTCTCTGAGAGCCAAAGTATCACGTTTCAGCTGCGGCTCCCCAGCGCACAGTCAGTTAGCTTTTTTATGTCAGTGAACTGGAGTAATTCACAGCGTACGCTGGTACGCGCGGTTGCTGTCTGGGCCCGGTCTGCTGTTCCTGTGCCGTTGATGGGAGCGCGGCTCTGCTTGTCGGTGTCGTCTGTTGGCGCGGCCGGGCCTGGCGCGTCACGTGTGCGGCTCCCCGCGGGAGCCTCTGCACTCGCTGCCCCTGCAGCGCGTTCACCGGAGGAGAAACCGCAGCACGTATGACCGCACTGTGGGCCTGTGTGCGAGAGCCTGTGTCTGTGTGTCTGTATGACTGTGTGTCTGTCTGTGTGTATGTGTGTGTGTGTGTGTGTCTATCTATCTGACTCTGCATGTGTGTGTATATCTATCTGACTCTGTGTGTGTGCATGTGTATGTGTGTCTACAGTATCTATCTGACTGTGTGTGTGTATGTATGTGTATGTGTGTGTATGTGTGTGTGTGTGTGTGTGTGTATCTATCTGACTCTGCATGTGTGTGTGTGTGTGTGTGTCTGAGTGTGTGTGTATGTGTGTGTGTATGTGTATGCGTATGTCTGAGTGTATGTGTATGTATGCGTGTGTGTGTGCGTGTGTGTGTGTCTCTGTGTGTACGCTCGCTGGGTCTGGCGGTCCTCCAGGCGCTGGACGCGTTGTTGGCAGCGGCGCAGGCTGCGGCTTCTCGTCCCGGTCCCGCCGCGCTGGGAGGCGGGAGCTGTGCGTGCCGCCCAAACCGCCGAGGCAGGCCGGCCGTCGGGACCGGGGGGTTAGCCGGGGTCCCCTCCCCCCCCTCGCCCGCCCCGGCCCGCGCCCCTCGTCCGTCAGCTTCGGGGACGGGCGGGGAGGAAAGCGAGGCCTCTCGGACCGGGGGCATTCATCGCCCCCGCCCGTAAAAACAAGGGCCGCGCTAACGCTAAGTGAGCCGCTGTTGTCACGTCAAATGGAGCGAGAAGGCTTCGACAGCAGGTCTGCGATTTCACTCGCGGTTTGTGTGTGTGTGTGGCTGTGGGCGCAAATGTGTATGTCTATCAGACTGTGTGTATTTTTGTGTGTTTTTGTGTGGGTTTGTGTGTTTGTGTGTCCTCTCATAACATTTAAAAGTTTGTCTCTCTAACCGACTTGCAGTCATCTGGGACCCAGTATTTTCATACAGTTGCAACTTACCTAAAGTCTCTAAACACTGGCAGATATTCTTTTAAGTGACATGAATGGTGGAAGCATGGGGAGGGGATAGTACGCTCTGTGATTGGTCCACAGGAATATAGCCTACAGCACCCAAGCCCCAAGCCCTCTGCAGCTAGCTAAATGTTCTTTTTGGTGGTTTCATCAGAGGAGTGTGAGCTCAGTGGAGGAATGTGGTGTGTGGCTGTGGTGTGTGCAGTGTGGGTGTGTGGCGCGTGCTGTGCATGCGTGTGTGTGTTTGTGTATGTGTGTGTGTGCACCCTCAAAGAACCTACGCGCTGATTTTCCTGCAGTGTCAGGGAGTTTGGAGCAGCTCCTCATTGGCCACTTTCTCATCCAATCAGCAGAGCTAATATACAAGACCTGTTAGAGTCTCCAGAAATAGCCCGTCACCTGTCTATTGTGTGAGTTAAGGCAACAGGACCCACACACACTCGCATGCACACTCACATATTTACAGACACACACACAGACACACACACACGCATGCACACTCACATATTTACACACACACACACACACACACACACACACACAGAAAAAGTGAGTGAAATCATAAAGCTGCTGTGGAAGCAGGTTTACACACAGACATATGCACACCACATGCTGAAGCTCAAGATTACACACGTTATCAGATTTGAGCGCAATTAGCTGGGCCGTCTTTCCTCAGAACCGTACATCCTGGTGGACAGCATTTCTTCTGCTGCACAACCAGAAGTACTCAGATGCCAGGGTTCACAGAGGACCTGTCCTGGTCTCTATGACTATGCTGATCTGAGCCAGCAGACATTACAGCTACAGAAGAAACGGGCAAATAAGAATGAGATAAAACTGTCCTTTTTTATTCACGTCTAAGACTTTAAATAAATAACCATTCATTTATATAGAGAAAATATGTACACGTCTGAATAGGTAGGAGTATGTCTTTGTTCCTTTTGAACTCATCCAGGACGTGTCCTATAGAGAGAAATGTTCCCATTGGCCTTTATTGAAGGCATTGTGAAGCAGAGGGTGTGGCGTCTGTACTGCAGGAACGCAGCCAGGGTGAAACTCGCCATCCATCGCTAAGAGGATGTGTGCCACGGTCGGAGTGTGCTTCTAATCCTTATTAACCTTCGCCAAAGTCATGCATGAAATATAGGTTTCAAGCCACGCCATTCTGCATATGTTTTTCTTTTCCTCCCGTAGAGTTTGTCAAAAAGGGTTCTTGTACACACACACACACACACACACACACACACACACACAGGCATGCATGCACTCACACTCACACACGCACACACATAAAGGACGGATACAACCTTACTACTAATCGTTATTTTACCGTGGGTTGAAGTTCACCAGCCTTCGGACGGGAACTAATATGCAGCGAGTGAACATGAGCAAGACGACAGCGCATTTTCGCCCTCCTCCCCGCTACCGATTGCAAATTGCTGCTCGTTTTTCAAGTCCTTGTATCTTTTCTGTTTTTTTTTTTTTTTTTTTTTCCGGTTGTGTCTTCAATTAAGTAGGAATCAGGATCCCCGGTTCTGAGTTTCGTACGGTTGAAAATGCTTACTAAGGCCTCACAATTGTCAGAAAAAACTGGCTTTGGTTAAAGCGCAACTTTCCCAAAGTGACCGCAGCACGGAGTTCTCTCTCTGTTTTTTTTTCTATACCAGTCTGCTTCGCAAATGTGCAGAGAGAGAGACTTCACTCAGTATTGTAAACCGCACTCCGTTCTCCTTCAACATGCTATTGATACCACTTCAAATGAGATGTTTTAAATAGCGATTATTGTCTATTTTTTCATCTTAGGGCCATTATGAATGAAATCTAATGTGCTTTTTTGTAAAGAGCAGGTACCAAAGTAACACTGTTGCATGGGCTAATATTGTCCCATGGTAATACTGTCCTGCAGTTAAAGGGGAAGAAACCGAGAAATATATATTATTACCTTTCACGGTGATGTTGGCGACGGTATGGCGAAAACACTGATTCAGTGTAATGAAACACCGGCTATGTTTTTGTTTATCGCTCAGCGCATCTCTCTCGCAATTTAAGTAGCGAGACGGCGAAATCCTGAAGCCTTTTTCCTGGAATGCAGAAGGTGTGAAGCATCTGCCGCACTGGTCAGTTTCACAGAAGTATGTCTCTTATGCAAAGTGCCGGGTTGTAAATTTCGGTTAGTGCGTTAATTCTCTGGTGGGGGTGGGGGTGGGAGGGGGGGGGCAGCAGAAAGTGTAGCCACGCCTGATTTGTTTTCGGGAAGGAGATCCAGCAGGGGCGCAGGAGCCGTCTGCAGAGCCCTCCGCATCCATCTTGCTTGGAGCGCCGAGGTCATCAAAGTGTTGCCGCCGCCTACCGTTGGGATGCCCCGCGGATCGTAGCGTCCCCTGCCCCATACGCACACGCACACACGCACGCACACACACGCACACACACACAGCGTGCGGTCCGTGAGCGGTCTGTGGCGCCGGGGCCGAGCAAGCGAGCCCCGTCCATCATCCTACTGAGATGCAACAAAAAAACAGAGAGCAGGAGAAGACCGACCGCCTCCCTCAGCCTCAAAATCCATTCCAACCAAATGTGACCTATCAGGACCACATAGAAGGGGCTCTCCTTTGATGCCAGAGCCTCGGTTGAGGTCTCGGACACAGAATACCTTGTATTTATTGAGCTGAGGGGCCAATAGGAAAGCTCGCTTTGAGAGGGCGAAGAATGTGGTATGGAATGGGGGGGGGGGTGGGCGGTTGGGAACCTCCAAATTGAATTACTGAACATTTTTCTCTAAACTGTTTGTCTAAGGTTAGATACTTTAGCTTTCTCTCCACAAGTGTGAAGTATCCGAAGACTCATAATACATAGCTATTCCATGAAAGCAAATTCCAAGGATTAGAAATATGTTTGAAAATGAATATCTGATTTGCTTTTCATTTTAAAATGCCAATTCTTTTTTTTTTTTTATTGTGTACACACATGCAAAACAAGTGCAATGCAAAAATAGAACAGGATTACTAGGCACTGGTAATGTTCTTTTTCATTGCACAAAGTTTGATCACAAACACCTTTTTGTTCTAAATAAAGCGATTCACATGCCTCACAAAAGATGTAGGAAAATGTGATGTATGATAAGGACCAGCACTCTTATATTGCATTAATTATAAAAATGAGTGTGCTCAGATTTATGACTTTTTTTTTTTTACTCAACCTTGGATGTTGACATGCGCAATAAATAGGCAAGCTGAGGGAGAAGCAGTGAGGAGGCCTGCCGTGGCTCCTTCTCTAGATCCAGGGCCGCAGATCATTGGGAACAGCGTGGGACCCTGATGAAAGCATTCCAAGAAACGGGCCTACCACCAGAGAGCTGGCCAGTGCCTCCGCATCTCCAGGTTGGAGGTGCAGGGTGACTATTTTGCACAGGTTTTTTTTTTTTCCCAGTGTTAATTTCCAAGTTGTGAGCAATTGCAGAGTGTATGTGTGTATGTGTGTGTCAATGTGTGTGCCAGAGCAAAAAGGTGTATGTGTGTATGTGTGGTGAATGTGTTGGGAGAGAGGGAAAGAATGTGTGTGTGTGTGTGTGTGTGTGTGAGAGAGAGAGAGAGAGAGAGCTTGTGTGTGTGTGTGTGTGTGTGTGTGTGTGACAGAAAGAGAAAATGTATATGCATGTCTGGTGAATGTGTGTGTGGCAGAAAGTGTGTGTGTGCGTGTGTGTGTTTGTCTTTGGCTTGGCTCTTTAAGGCAGCTTTTGGAACCCACTACCATAAAAATAAGCACAGCAGACTCTTGGCAGACCTGAGCACTATAACTATGAAAACCGCTTATGGTTTGAAATAGTATAAGAGCTGATGTGAAAATTTTCAAGTCCTCTCGCAGACGATGCGTAATGAGTGAAGTTCAGTGGTTACTGGACTGTGCACCAACACCAAGACCAACAACGACATTAAAAAGATTTACGCTCTCTGGGTCATAAAAGAGTTTTCTTTAGCTGCTGTTTTTGTAGCAATATTCCAGGGAAATCACAATGTAACTACAAGTGTTTTCTGTCTTTGAAATGTCCCTGAAGGGCCATCTTTCATTTTTATTTGGCGTTTCAGTTTCTTGGTTTGGATTGAGTTTTCTAGTGGATGGTCACCTTTGGTCTTGGTCGGATATTTCATTGTTGTTGTTCTCGCTGCTTCTTGCGCCCGAGACAATACAACAAATGACTTCTGAAGGACCGTTCCTCATTGATCTCCAACTGTCCTCTCCTCTCGAAACTCATTCTGAATGAGCCCCTTTAAAACAAAATACAAGACACCGTCTTCTCAGGGGTTTCACCTGTCACTCTAAAAAATGTCCAAATGAAAAAATTAAATGTTACCAAAACGACACCTGCCAATTTCGTCGTGTTAGCGTCAACGTTCAAAAAACACCAAAAATAAGCTTTTCACGGGGAGCCAAATAGTTCAATAAAAGCAGTGATATCCACTTGTGTACCATAGAACTTGTGTACCACACCTTATTTGCTACTTTTGTCCATTAGCATTGCTAGGATCTGTTTGAGCGGAGGTCGGCAGTTGGATGCTGCCTGCTCATCAGCCAATCGCTGCTCCCCTCTCAGTATTACCTCACCGATGCTGGGCCATTAATGAAACTGCGAGAACCACCATTCAAGCTTCCAAACTCACAGTCCAGCCCATGTATCGTTCTACGTATCATTCTGTGTCTTTGAAATGAACGTGCGTACATTCTTTCTTTTTGCTCTTTCAACTAACAGTTTGTCATTTTCATTTTTCAGAGAACAAGATGGATAGTATGTCTTTTCTTGCTAACCGGTGTCACCTACTAGTTGTGGGCAATTCTTATGGCACACGCATACGTACCGGGGGTGAGTTGTAGAGGTGGAGGTGTACTGAGCCTGTTCGGACATTTCAAATGAGGAGAACGAGAAGGGCACATTAGGTCAAAGGCCAGTATTAGGCCAGAGAGGTATGGCTCATATCTGCTCTGCTGTATGCAGCCCCTGTGTCTCTAATTGTGCCACGGAGCGAAACGCTCTGTTCTTTAGTGGTCTGGAGGTACTGTGCGTCTGCACACTCGCTCTCATTAAAGGCCAGAGCCTCCGGCGGTGTTCTAGCCTGGAAGAGCGCTCCATCCGATCCCTCGTTTTCGGGATGCCTTTTGAAGCCGCTTGCTCCGGAGCAAGGCCCTGCGCAGTGTAAGATGTCACGTCTGGTCTCCGGCCTGCCCGCCCGCCTCTCCGCACCCTGATGCGCCCGTATAACGTTTAATGGAGCCTTGGCAAACGGCAGTGGAAACTCTTAGTTGCAGGCCCTGGAGAACATCGATCGTTTGCTTTGGTTTTGGTTTTCGCCTCTTTCGTTAGCATTTTTTTTAGTTGTTTTTTTGTTTCTAGCAGTTGCTCATTTAGGTCCCTGACATGGTTCAGGCATGAACGCAACAGCAGGGACAAAAGAAATAAACAAAGCAGAAAAACATTAGAAGAGACCGTACGAGCTTTATCTGTTAATTATTAAGGTGGCCAATGGATTAGGTAAACCGGAACAGAGGGAACATTTGTCTCGAGTAAGGCACGCTTGCACCACTTGCTGCCCCTTCGGCGTCCGTTCTTTCAGCCGCGCCACTCGCCCAAACAGGAAAACATCACAAAATGTCCTTCAAGGGCTGCGGTTACCATCGAAATGGGTGGGGTTAGGGTAGGGGGCGGAGCTTGGGTGGAAGGGCAGGTCAGGAGATGGTATTGGTCTGAATTTGGCACAGAAAAACCACACACATCACAGACAGACACGCTGTAGCCTCTCTTAACTCCTAACAGGTTCAGGAGTCGGGGCCTGCTTTCGATTAGACATTCGGATTCCCCGTGATAAACAATTCCTGCGGTATCCAGCTAGTAGCTGCTCTCTGAGAGCTGTTTGAAATCCGGAGGGATCGATGGGCTCTCTTTCTTGCTCTCAATCCATTATGTTTCTGTGTGCGTGCATGCTTGCGTGTGTGTGTGTGTGTGTGTGTGTATGTGAATGTGTGTGTGCGAGTGCACGTGTGTGTGTGAGAGAGAGAGAGTGTGTGTGTGTGTGTGTGTGTGTTGTACGCGTGTGTGCGCCATATTACGACCCTGTTGCAGAATTGAATGCTCGTGGCTCTTAGTGTTCCTCTGCCATGCATTACCACTTCTGCGTTCCCCCACAGGGAATTCTGTGTGAGATTTGTCATTTAGATTTTCTTTTTTTTCCCGCTGACAGTTTTGTAGGGAGATGTGATCTTTGGAACAGTGTTTTTGGAGGGTGTGTGTGTATGTGTGTGGAGGGAGGGTTGGTGCTGAGAGACTGAAAAGTGTTAGGTTTTAAGACCACCCTGCACACTGGATCTGGTTGGATCAAATGTGGGCAAATCAAGGCAAAAAAAATAAATTCAGCACGCGTCGATCCTTAGGCAGGAGCTATTGATTGCCACTGTACAAGAACAAGCTTTTTACAGGAAGATTTCTTTTTTTAAATCAGGAAATAATATTTTCCAGTGATTGAAGTATTTCTGTATGATCCACTAGTCAGGTGACTAATTACTGAGGTTTGATACACAGGAGTCATAGCCGTCTACTGAAGAAAAAAATGACTTTGGGAAAGTTAACCGGCGGGCTAGTTCACAACTGTGATATTCCAGCTCCAGGCTAATTTCGGGGAGGCTGACAGCTGCCAGTCAGCCTTAGCCTCTCGAGTAGCTCACGTTCACACGCTCGCACGTAGCACACGCGTGTGTGCGCTCGCACTACGGCTCCCTAACACCGTTCGCCCAGGATTAACACGCTTTTGACCTGATAATGGTCGGCTAACACCATTACTTCACCGCAGCGCCATTACTGAGTTATTTGTGAAAGCGTCTAATGCATTATTAATAAGCTTCTTCTCCCTTGTGCGCTTTCACCTCTTTAGAGACAGTCATGTGTGGTTGCGCAGATTTAGCCTCCCTATTAGTCATAATAGTAATGTAAATTCGGCCATTCCTATCCTTCCTTTAATTGGCTATTCAGGCCAGCGGATGCACGCGCCTATCGTGAGTTAAATGCAGCATCATGTGACTGGAGGTGGGCAGCTGCATGTAGTTGTGATGTCAGAAATGGGTGTTATTTGGTCACACATTCCTATAAGCAAACCGGGAAAGCTTATATTAATAAAGATAATGCGTTACGTTTATATAGCGCCTTTCATCTCCTGATCTCAGAATACTTCGCAGTGACAGGCGCCCCTCCTTTCACAAGTGAGGACAGGCTCCGTGGTATGTGGAGAAAGGGGTTGTGGGTAATTGCAACGCTTGACATTTCATAGCCCACAAATAAAGCGCCGTCCCCCGAAAATGCGTTCAGGTGGCATTTCTGGTGACGGGGGAGGCAGGGGCGCGTCCGTGGCGCAAGTGACATTTGAGAAAGACGGGAGACGCGAGTCTGTCTCCCCGTGACTGGCGTGTCTCCCGCTTTTCAGAAAGCGAGGCGCAGGGTTTCAAATAGGAAGAGGGAGAGAAACCGCGAGACCTTTCCCGAATGTCCTTTAGCCGTCCGGGGAAATGCAATAACCCCCCGCAGACAGGCCGGACGAGAGGGGCGCGGGCAGCGTTTCGTGTTCGTCTCCGTAGCTCCTGATTTTTATCTCTCATCCCCGACTTCCGCGCATATATGCTCGGGTCCGAGTCCGCGCGGCACTAAAAGTGTCCCTGGTAGGCAGGTGTTTACGAGGAAGATTCATCTGGCTCCGGAGATCAAAGCCTTGTTAAAGGGACAACGAGCCATGAGACTGGGGGGGTCGAGAAGGAGTTATTTCATCATGCGTGTTTTATCATGTGACCAGCGGATTTATGACAGATCCCCTCGGCAGGGGAGCCATGTTGCGGAAAAGCAGTTTTGTTGAATTAATTATTTTAATCTAACAAACGAAAAAGAGGGAAAATAAGAAACAGACTCTTAGCTTAGGAACAATAGCATTTGAAGAGAAGAAGAAAAAACGACGACGCTCACGCCACACACACACACTGTTTCGTTGGCTTTTGTTCTTTTTTTTTTTTATTGCGCTGCGGTGCGGTCACGGGTTGAGCTCGCCGGGAGTAAAAGTCGCATTTGACGACTTTTTAGGTTTTCGCCGTGGGTCTGTTTTTCGGGTTTGAGGACAGGGCGGGAGGCGTAGGCCTGCTCTGTGAATAAACCATTTTAACGGCGGACTGGAGGACTGGGTACCGTGCGGTTCTGCTACTCGCCCAGCTAAAGACCGTGGCCCTCCGGTTCCAGCAGGCTCCAGAACATTTTAATTGGCCTGACGTTTTCGCAACGGAGTCTGTTTGGAGACCTGCTTATTCCTTTAGCCTGATGATACTCCAGGGGTTGCACGGTACATATTTTTAGCAGTCCTGTTTTCAAAATTTTTGCAGTTGCACCAGTACGAAGACAGCAAATGCATATCTCCACATGATTTAATATGATAAATATGAAAAATATAATAAATTGAGGTATAAAAAAATGCACCAACACGCACATGTATTTTCATTCATTTCATTCAAGTCATTTATCCCCCATTTTGCAGGTGGTACTTGTAATATGTTCTTCTTTCACCGTGTCCATTAGATGTCTGTCTTGTTTATTAAAACGTACACTGTTATCTCGTGAAGGCTTGCCGCGCATTTCCGTGTCCTGTCAGACGGCTTTTAATCGCGCTTTTCTGGGCAGCGTTGGGAGCGCGCGTTGGCATCAGCGCTGGCCACTGTTTGGACCGCTTGGACCGCGGCCTCCGGGTTGGGGTTGTGTGCCGGGTTCCCACACATTCAGGGTGCCCGTGAAAGCGGGGATCGGGCACGGCGATCTGTGCCAGTCCCCGGACCTGCGCGCGCTGGTCCTCCATCAGGGGCCTACGGGGGGATCACTGCCTGGGAGATCAGAGCAGTGATAACCGCTACAGTGATGACTTCACCCCTGTGCAAGTATGAGCTGTCCGCTCACTCAGGGAGGTGCACCTGATTCAGGGGGGTGTCATGTCGGGCTCACCAAATCTTTGTTTATAACATACAACAAGCACGGTAATATTTTGCTACTGGACTACATTTGCTTTTTCAGTATGGTGTCACTATTTAATTTCAGGATCAGAACTGACTCCTAGCCAGAGGTCCAACACATTAACATTTCTTACACTGTGTTATACTATGTGATAATTATAAACTTGTATTTTTTAGATTATGGATACAATATAAAGGCGATGCTGCAATGCTACTTTGAATTGTTAATAAGAAGGCATTGATAGATGACTTGACTAGCAGAAATCCGATGGTGTGTAGTACAGGGAGTGGTTTCCATGGGATTTCCACAACCCTGAGAATAGGGAATTTCGGGGGAGGCATGCCTGGTTTGGTGGTATGTTAATTCACTGCTTGAGGGCCCGTTGCAGAATGCCTGTGTCTTTTGATGTAGCTCTATGTTGTCTCCCTCTTTCTGTTCTCCACTCTGTCTCTCTTCCTCGTTCTGTTCCTCTCTCTCTTACCTTCTCTCTCACCTCTCCCCTCTCCGTATTTCCATCCCTCTTGCCCTCCCTCTCTTCTTCCTTCCTCTTCTCTCTCCCTCTCTCCATTATCTCCCTATACCTCTTTCTTCCCTCCTCTCTCGCCCTCCCTCTTCCCCTCAATCTCTGAGTCCCCCTTTCTCTCTCTCTCTTTCCCCCTCTGTCTCCCCCCTCACCTCTATCCCCTCCTTCCTTTTTCTTCCTTTCCTTTACCCGCTCTCTTGCTCTCGGCCTCTCTCCCTCTCTGCTCTCTCTCCCCCTCTCTGCCCTCTCTCTCTCTCTCTGCCCTCTCTCTCTCTCTCTCTCTCTCTCTGTCACCTCACTTCTTTTTATTTATTGCTCGGCCCATCCCTCACCTGTAAAAAGATCAGGAGGATGACATACGAGGCCTGTCCAAGCACGGCTTGCCATTGTTGTACATGGATTAATGGCAGGCAGGGATGGTAGCAGTCCTCCTTTAAGCGCAGGCAATTATGAAAGGAAAACTCCGGGACTCTTAAATGCTTTTTTGATTTTGCGTATTGGCATGGCTGACAGCCTGTCATTCAGGTTGTAATTTATGCACGTGCAAAAAAAAGGACACAGTTCCGCACTACTATAAATACTTTCCCCTGTGTAAAAAGGGTAAATAAGGAAATGCATGCCAAGCCCGCGTGCCTAATTTCTCTCTTCCTTATTGGGGTTGTTGGAGATGCGTGACACTCAACAGGAAGTATCCCCTGGCACTATCATTTCCTTGGTGCAACCTGCAGTTATTTCAGATCCAAGCCTGAATCCAGATTATGAAGGAGGAATTTTTTTGGATTTTAACAAAGGTGTAAAATAAAATGCCCATTTGTCATGTGACCTCGGGTGGGAGTTTTTAGTGGTGCGACTATGTGCATGAGTGCTATTCCTCAAAATGGCATCCAATCTGACAGGCTAGTCTATTAGGCAGTCAGGCCAGTTTTTCTTTGGACTCGATGTTGCATGGCCCACTAGCGCTTTTTTGGACTGAAATTGTTGTCGATTTTTTCCTCCCCCAGTACCTCAGCTACAAGTAATTAGTTATTTTGAAAAAGACAGTGCGGGGAACTCAAACTATATTTTTATATGTATTTTTAAAAACAATATTATGGAAAGTGTGGACATTTACAAAAAAATCTCATTTGCTGTGTCAGTTTTGATATCCGGAGGTGAGGTAATATCAGCGCGTGAGACCTGCTGGTGATGGGTAGTTTTTGGGGGGGGGGGGGCAGAAGGGGGGTGACGGACGGACTGCTGTCTGCATTTGATTTGCAGGGGAGTTTTCGACCAGGCACTGTAATATTATTTCAGCGTGAGAGCCAAGGCTTTGAACCTGCACAAAATCACTTAGGTGGGGGCTGCCTGCTCTGACAGGCAGGGGGTCTTGGTGTTGGGGGGTTGGGGGTTGGGGGTTGGGGGGGTGCTATGATTGCCAGTCCGGTCTGCCAGTTTTTTAATCATTTTATCTGTGCTGCGGGCCTCTCCGGGGACCCAGCCAGCGTTTAGCAGTCTGCAGTCAGGACCCGGGGGCTCGTCCAAGCCGTGCCTGCTTGGAGCTGCCATTATTAGCTCTGCTCACAGGAGCGTGCGCCTCATCTCCCCCCCGGGACCGGCGGCTGAAAAATGAAGAGAGGCAGTTCGCCATGTTACAGTAATTACTCCATTGATATTCCTCGCACAATAACGCTGTCATCGCTCATTTGCATAACCCCGCTCTTTCTGGGGCCTGCAAGTGGGGTGGGGGGGGGGGTGCTGGTGGGCTGGCGGGTGTTTGGGAGGGGGTGGTGGGGGTGGTGGGGGTGGGGGGGGTGCGCGTTTGGGGGAGGACAGATAAATGTGTGCGATCTTGTCGGGTGCTTCCACAGCATGCATTATTTATGGGCATATATCTTTTCTCTGGATTTCTTGTGTGTTTGCAGTTTATTTTGAACACAATGTGGGATGCGTCAGAGCAGATGATTGATGTTGGACAGGACTAATTGGGAGGGGGGTGGTGAACCCAGAACTCTGGATTTGCCTCAGTGACATCAGCGACCCATACAGTACTTATGGGCACTTGAAAATTGTCCTTTGGTTTTTTCTGCGTTGAGATTTTGGGAGTTGGCAACAGGAGGGATGTTCCCCTCAGTTACTCTCTCTTGCATACCTGTGTGCTTTTGTGTTTTGTCTGACTAATGCTTTCACAATGAGGACTCATGCAATAAGATACTCCTTCTCAAGGTCTTGAACATTTTAAACTATTCATGTTTGACATAGCATGTTAAGTGACACATTAACCTTCATATAAGTGCAATGCAACTGGCATATAAGTAACTTTGGCAACGCATTTTCACTTCAGCTAAATGTTTCCTAAATGTTAAGCTAAATTAATTTCATTCAGTATTACTTGGTATGCTATCAGTAATCCATATGTGATATTTTTTTAAGAAGCACCTGAAATATTTAAAATCTCTTTTCCCTCTAATGTTTTGCATTGTTTGACATTGCAGGCCTTGAACTCTGTTAATGTTATCTGCTCTGGTATTGTTTTCGCGACTTTAGGTAACAGGTGGACTGTGCTTACTGTAGTGTGCATTCTTAGCTTCATCTTTACTTTATTTCAGCACTCAGGAGGGGTAAGCCCTGAAAGACAGGGATATGGATGTGTGCGAGTGTGTGCGTGCGTGTGTGTGTAAATATCTATGTGCAGTTTGTGTGTGTCTGTGTGAGTAGCTATGTGTGTGGTATGTCTTGTTTTTACATGTATATATGTGTATGTGCATGTATAGGAGTACCTGTGTGTTTGTGTGTGTGTGTGTGTGTGTGTGTGTGTATTTGTGTGTGTGTGTGTGTGTGTGTGTGTGTGTGTGTGTGTGTGTATTTGCGTGTGCGTGTGTGTGTGTGCATGCACACACCTGTCACTCATCTCTGGGGGTGGGGGCCCAGTGCATCTGCAGTGTCCACAGCTGATGATCATTGGTCATTGGCTCCCTGCTGGTGGCTCTGTCTCCCTCAGGCCCCTCCCTGCCACCATCCCCCCCCCACCCCCATCGCCCCCATCTGAGCTCTGGCCCTCAGGGCAGAGTATCACTTATTGCTGTCAGGAGCCTCAGAGAGAGGAGACAGGAAAGGACCCGACGTGCTGAGGGGGCGTGGGGGTGGGGGGGCGGTGGGGGTTGGGTGAGAGGGGGGTGCGTCCGATGGGACGGGGGACGCAGGCGTGTTAGTCAAATTTCAGCTGTTGAATATTTAATGAAGCCCGCAGTGTTTATTTAGTTAGCCTGTCGATTTTTAGCGTTCTGTCAATAGCCTCTCCTGTGCGGCGCGCTCGCGATCTTTAGTGGCGCGCCTCCCCAGAGCCCAGCCACTAAACCCAATTACGCCCTTTTCCTCCGCAGCGTGTTTGATATTTTTACTGATCTAATTTGCAATCTGGTAGTTTATTGTTTGGCATTTTAGTGCTGCTCAAGTGGCGAGGAAAATTAGATTTTCCCTCATAATTCTTTATAATGTCATTAATGCTGTTAGCACATTGGCACAGTTTTTACATAAACGGGGAGCATCTTTCCATGAATGCTTTTTTTTGCCATTTCCTCTGCCCCCCCCCCCTTTATTTGCTTGATTCTGTATCTAATTAAGCATCTTCTCCATGATTACTTTCCAATGTGAAGCGTTGATTTTTATTTAATGTGATCTGCGGTTCGATGAAACGCATTGATAGAGACACAGAGGATCACCCAGAGAATACATTAGCTCGGAAAGGAATTTTTTTTTTTTTTTTTTTAAAGCCGTGCATTGCAGTCAGATTCAAAACCTTTCTTGTTGTTAGATTGGGGGGCTTTGGAGAATTCCTGTTGTTTTCATCGTGTGTTTATTATACGTCACTTTTCGTGCGTGTCTGGTGCTGCGCGCTGAGCGTACCTGTGGAGTTTTGAAGATCTCGGCACTGGAGATATGAGTCAATGCCGCTGTAACGGTGTCTGTGTGCTGCAATGTTTATGGTGTCATTGTGCAGCGGTGTAAATGGCACTAGTGCTCAGGAGTGTTAATGTTCTCAGCGTGCGGCTGTAGTAATGGTGTTGGCGCCGGGCTTGTAGCCGCGTTAACAGTGTTAGCGCCGGGCCCTGTAGTAGCATTAGCAGTATTAGCGCAGGGCCTGCAGCGGTATCAATGCTATCACCCTGTAACAGTGTTAATGCCATTAGCACCGGGCTTTGTAGCTGTGTTTTATATGTTATCGGTATGTAGCGGTGCGTAGCAGTGTTAGCGCTGTTAGCGCAGGGCCCCCGTAGCAGTGTTAATGCTATCAGCGCGCTAATGGCGTTAGCGCCGGGCCTGCAGAAGTGATCCATTAGCCGATGATAGATGAGCGCCTCGCCGCGCAGACCCGCTCCCTCACTCAAGGATCTGTCAGGTGCTTAAGTGGACGAGCACAATTAGCCAGCGCTGAAATCAGAGCCCGGCTCCTGCGGCGGCCCGTCAGAAGGGCGAAGGAGAGGGAAGGAGCGAGGCCTTCTGTTTACACATCGACAGGGCAGGGGAGGCTCTCTAAGATAGAGCGGGGACGATAGCGATCTCCGGGCCTCATTACCGACGCCGCGTACGGCTACGGAAGCGACCCCGCCTCGCGCTGTCAGTCTCCCCCCCGAGAGGGCGGAGCCGGGAAAGCGAAGCGGATCGCTACATTCCGGCAACAGCGAAACAATCGAGCCTGTCGGCGATTAGCCGTGAATGCTGTCACCTCGAGCGTGAGGCGCGATATTGAGGGACTCGTGTGTGTGTGTGTGTGGTGTGTGTGTGTGTGTGGCCCTTTCCGGAAGAAACCGCCCACACATGAAAGCGGGCGTGCCCGCGGCCTATCGCCCCTTCGCTCACATTAGTGGCACTTAACCTGAACACCCCCCCCCCGCCCCCCCAACACGGTCCTCTCCGCATACCTGTCTGGCCAGATTAGCTGGCTGAAACTGAACACTCCTCTTGGCCTTTTTTTTTTTTTTTTAACTTAGGGCTCGAGGAAAGAGTCGAGTTCCGGACTCATTAAAGTCACGACACAAGCATTTTAATGTGGCCTGACGTGGGTCAAGTGCCCACGGGTCAATGGGACCATCTCTGACCACCACCTCCGTGCTGGAGAGCCCCGCCCAGCGCCACCAACCACGTCCTTCCCCCCAAGACAAAAAAATCTCCCGCTCATCTTTTGAGCAAAATAAAAAATGGACCCGTTTACAGGGGCTCGGCCTAAAACTGGTTCTTTTCTCCCTCCCTCCCGCTCCCCCCCCCCCCAAAACATCTTTGCTACTTCAGAGCCATCCCTCCCCCCCCCCTCTTTTTTTTAAAGCATTTGAAAATAATTCTGGAGATTATCTGATTAGAGTGTCAGAGGTTTATTTGGTTTACCGACTGGCAGGCTTGACCAACTGTGAAATTTGAAAATGATAGCCCAGAGGGTTTATGGACGGGGCCCGGAAAGGAAAATAAATAAATAAATGAATAAACACCCACGAGCCCCCAGAATTCTGCAGATCTGAGGGATCATTATTCACACACATTCTGTTCTTTTTCACGATCTGTTTCACTGAAAGTATATACTGTACAGTGTTTACAGAGAGAGAGAGAGAGAGAGAGAGAGATGTATTTTATATATAGGTATGGTTGTATATGCATGCAAAAATATATGCAGAGCGAAAGAGAGATGTATTTATATGAACCGTAGGTGTAGTTGTTATATGCATGCATATATATGCATGCTTAATCCTTTACTTTCACACACACGTTGTTGTAAAATTTAAAGCCGCATATTACACAATACAATGTGCTTGTAATAAATGAAGCCATGCGACTGAAAGATGTTTATTAGTAGACACTGCACAAAAGAAAATGCGAGCGGCGAAACATGTTGCATTCATTTAGCAGTAATGCCAGCGATTGCTACTGGTTAAGACGAGCGCAACGGCGGTGCTTACTGCTATAAGCACGTTTAGACTTTTCTGACGATGAATAAAGCCCCCCCTCAATTAAGCACTCGCATCAAATCGCCCTCAACGTCCACTCTTCCGTTAATAGCGGTTTTAGCAGGCGGCTGCAAGAGTTCTCGCATCACCCCCCTGTCTGCCGGACCGTAGCCGTCTGCAATGAGGGCAGTCTTCTCTCGCTGGGTCCAGGAGGGGAACGAATAGAGAGAACCGGGGTTTGTCCCTCCCTGTTATTTCCAGAGAGATTGGCATGATGGGTACCGGAGTCGAGCGAGGATTTTACCCGAGGGGGAGGGGGGTGGGGGGGGGGGTGTCATTCACGCGTAATCTTTTTATGATTCACCTTTGACTAAATAACGAGGGATGACAATTGGAGCAAGCTTTCGGGAGCAGGAATCAAAGGGCCGAGGTTCCCCTTGGGGAGGGCCAGGCCCCGTCGGGGAGCGCCGGGCGCGCGGCGGCGGCGGCGGCAAAGTGGAACCAGATGTCGGGGGGGGCCCGCCGCTGCGCCGCCGCCGGGCCGCTGCCAGAACCTCACAGCGGGGTCGCGCCGCCTCTCTCTCTCTCTCTCTCGGATCGTCCGCGCCGTGCTCACGACGCGAAACCCGCCCCCCCCAGCCCCCCCGCCCCCCCGCCCCCCCCGCCCTGGAGAGACGGGCGCGGGCAGACGGGGGCCCTCTCCAAATGAAAGAATTCTAACGCCCTGCGGAGACCCTCCGGCTGCCGAGCGCGATCTCTGCCCACGCTGTGATTTATCTAACCCTTCGCGTGCGTGCGACGGGGGGGGGGGGACGGGGGGGGACGGGTGTGTTTTCGTGTGAGCTCGCTCGCGTTTCTGCGCGCGTGTATGAAAACACACAGCACACACACACACACACACACACACACACACACGTTCGCGGGCCGTTCGGTCTCCGTAGCGAAACACAGGCCAGACAGAAATGAGAAATGTAATAAAGCGGGGGATCGTTTTTATTAAAGCGGGCCGGCGTAAAGACTGCACATGGAAATACGGCGGGGTTTATGAATACTGACGTAGAGGAGCGGCGCTGTACACGGAGAAATGACGCGTGGAGGAGGAAGGTGCGTGTTGGGATCAGTGCCGTAATCTCCTCTGCCTTCTCTCCTGCTCCTCCTCATATCTGTGACAACTGGGCAAATTGACACTGAAGGCAATTATTATTAATGTTGCGGGGGTTTTATTTGATGAAATGGTTGAATGTAGCTGATTTTCCTAAGGTGTTGTTTCGTGTGTGTGTGTATGTGTGTATGTGTGTGGGTGTGTGTGTGTAGCATAATGATATTAATATTGGTTGAGTGTTGTGCTGTTGTACCGAATCAATACAAATCGAATCACCGCATGAAAGATTGACTCCCATCAATAAAAAAGAAAAAAGGAAAATCGTCCCCGCGAACGGCGCCGTGGCGCAATGATTATTTTATGAACAATATGTGCGCCGCGCGCTCGCTTATTGGATAAGTGCGCCGCCAGTCATCAGCTGCTAATTTCGCGGAGGGGAGCGCGCGGCGGGAACGCCGGGGGAGGCTAAGCTAAGCGTCGATACCCTTCTGGTGCGAGCGGAGAGGGTAGGGGTGGGGCGCGGGGCCCGGGGCTCTCTTGACGCAAACTGGATTGAATGCGTCGATGGGCTCCACGAACCCGCGGAAAAGGCCAGGGGAGCGCTATTGATTTGTTTAACAAATTAGCCATGATGAAGCCAGGTGGGATTTTTATTTATTTATTTATTTATTTATTTTCTTCCTGTCGCCGTGGCACCCGGGGTCAGCCCGTCGTATGGCCGCTAACAGACAAGATATTGCTTGACGTCTTGATCTCTTCATTCCCGCACAATGGCATCGGGGGCCCCCCTTGGGAAATAAAGGGACCCCCCCCACACACACACACACACACCCCCCAATTTCCAGCGTACTTCAAATTAACTCCCCCAGAAGGTTAAGCTCCCTGATTCATAATTATTCAGGCTGCCCCCCCCCTCCCCACCAGTCTTCTCTCTCTAGAGTGTAGCTTGCTTGCCTTTGCCAGGGTAGTGGGAATTAAATTAGCTAAGCCTGACCTGTGAAGGCCCAGCCAGCTGAAGGGAGAGGGATTGCCTGTGATCTCTGCCTGTCTAACTGTCTCTCTATCTAATCTAGCTGTCTGTCTGTTACACGTCGCATATTATTGCTTGTAAACCTCTCTCTGCGGACAGTGGATCTTGCGCCTTATCTATTGTGTGGCTGAAATGACTGGCAACCAGAAAGGAGGGGGTGAGGGGGGGAGGGGTGGTGGTTATAGATACATTTCCCATGTATGAATATTTTTAATGAACCAAAGTACCGAGGCCTCTGCACACGCTCAGTTCAGTGGGCGAGGAGAGGTTCGACGGCCCAGGTGTGCGTACAGGTGAGCGCCGCCGCCTGCCGCGCAGGTGCGTCCGTTTGAAGGTAATGCCGGAGCCCCAGCTGAAAACTCAGAAAGCTCCTCCCCTTTCTCCGGCGCTCTGTAAATCTCGCTCCGAGATCGGTCCAGACGCAACGGACTGAAGCCAGTTGCCAGTTTTACCAGTGAAGGAGATACAGAGGTTCATGTCGCCCCTTAGATTTAAAAAAAAAAATGATAATAATAATTTTGGCAAAGCCCTCGCAGATCACTCCCGTAAACGCAGTAATTTATCGAAAGCCAGCCGCTGGATAACCGCCCCGGTCGCTACCCGAAAAAGGCCTCAGAAAATGAGTCCCATTCAGAGACTCCGTTTTCCAAACCCGAAGCGGGGTGGTTTTACATTTATGACAAACACGGGGAGGAAAAAAAATGGAAGATTTTTATCTTCGTCTGTCTACAGTGCGCCTTTGCTGACCTGTCTGACGACTGCGAGCCGGCCAGTTTTTTTTTTTCCCCTCGTTTCCTTGCGCTTATAAAAACCTGCCAAAGTTAAATGTTTTCTGCCATTATATTCTTAAATATCATCCTTGCGGTGGTCAGAAAGTGCTGTACGGTAGTTTGAAGCTTCTGCGTTTTGAAAAGAACGATTGAGAGAAAGATTATCTGTGGTTTAATGGTTTTCTAATGGCCCCTCTGTTTTATTCAAAATGACTGTAATTATAGAGCTAATTTTGAATTGCAGTTTTATTTGCTAAGAAAGCATCAGATTAATCTGAAATGTCTTCTTTCAGTGAATATTAGATTGCAAAAATATTTGAACTGATTTTTTTTTAAATTAAGTAAGTGTGGGGGGGGGGGACCCTTTAGTAGTACTCCTTGGCAGCATTTATATGATACCTGATGGTGCCATTTTACAAAACTGCTGTACCATGGTAGAAATGGTAGAAAATATGGACCATGAAATTTGATGATTTAAGAAAGCATTTCATGAAGAGTGATTGATTATTTTGTTGATTTCAGCTTTATGTTGTGCATATACTAGATAGAAATTATGATACTTGTTTATGAAATTGCCCTTGAATATTATTGGCAAAATGCATTGCGGTTAGGTTTAATGGCAACTTAACTTGCACTGGGATCAACAGGGGCTTCAGCTAAAAGCAATTTGGCCTATATTTGCGAACTGAAAGCTTCCATTTTTTTTTCCATTATTGTTGTTTCTTCTGGCAAAGTTGATTTAATCTGATGCCTTGAAAGCTAATGCTAGTCCTCAGACTACTCTTTTAATAAGTCCAGCGAGAACATCAAGGCACCGCAGAGCTGGACGATATTCTGCATTCTTGTCAGACAGCGAAAAAAGACAAAGAAAAGGTCAAGTCTGCAGAAAGCGGAAATGACATTTAGCGTCAGAGAGGGGGAGTGATTGACAACATTAATTAAACTGGGAAAGACGTTTTCATCGAGTCTTCCTGGCTCATTGTATTAAGGGGGTCTCGAGGTGTCCCTCCTCAGCCTTTTCACGTTCTCTGGTAATCAGGGGTTAATCCTGAATCGTAAACTGCCCTGGATTAGAAAATCATACTGGATGAGATTTTCTTATAACGTGGAAGTCCTCTCACAGCCGTCTGGATGGACTACCTTTTGCGACATTTTTCTCGGTCCTTCACCCCGAAATTTCTCATTCAAATTCGTGAGATATCTCTTTCCCTCAAAAGAAAAAAAGCGCGAGCGTGACGTCCGTTGAAAACACCATCCTGAACCAGCCCGCCTCCACCGGGTCTGTGTCATTTGGCAGAAACGGGGAACCGTTCCGTAGGTTCTCACTGCGCAGGCACGGGCTTCCAACGCGGGCAACTGCACCAGAGGACTTAATTCAAAATGAACCTGTAAAAAGAGATCGCACAGATCAATCTATCCGAGCCCATAATGGGTACTTCTTCCCTGGTCCTCTAAAGCGCTGTAGCCTTGCACTTTTGAAGTCAATTGTGAGTCTCGGGAGGCCTCTATAATGTAATGAGGGAGCGTGCCGACAGAAGCTCTGCTGTGTTTTTTTTTCCGTATTCTTTTTTCAGCAGTCAGGTAATGAATCTCCCACTTCTAAAATCTGGGGATTTGCTCTCGACGTCTGAGGACAGATACGTTCGCGTTTGGTGTGTAACAGTCAAGTGTGTCCTGGCATCGCAGTGCGTGTGTGTGTGTGTGTGTGTTTTTTTTTTAAAACAGTTGTAAACACACTCGTTTATAGCCTACAGAGGGTTAATTACCAAACAGCTCAGTCCCTCTGGGCCCTATTAGGAAACTGAGAGAGAGAGAGAGGAAAAAATATCACAACACAACCAGGTACACTAATGATATGTCTGCAATTTAGGTAAGGATTGTGAGGGAGATAAACAGAAGTGTGTATTGTAGGTAATTGGATCTGCAGTGCGCTCCAAAGCGTTTGGAGGCCAGGCGAGAGTCTCTCTCTCTCTCTGTTTCTACCTCTCTGTGTGTGTGTGTCTCTCTATCTCTATCTCTCTCTCTCTTTCCCTCCCATCTCTCGCTCTTACTCTCAGTCTCTACCTCTCTCTCTGTGTATGTCTCTCTCTCTGTTTCTACCTCTCTGTGTATATCTCTCTCTCTATCTCTTTCTCCCCCCCACCTCTCGCTCTTACTCTCTGTCTCTGCCTCTCTCTGTGTATATGTCTCTCTCTCTCTCTCTCCCTGTTTCTCTCTCTCTTTCTCCCTCTTTATCTCTTTCTCCCCCCCATCTCTTGCTCTTACTCTCTGTCTCTACCTCTCTCTGTGTGTCTGTCTGTCTCTCTCTCTCTCTCTGAAGGAGGAATGTGTGTTGGAAATGGGTGCGTGACAGTCGGCAGGTCCCTTGCCCCACCGTGGGTGGAGGTGGCCCCACCCGGCCTTCAAACCCGTCTCCCGCCGCGGGCTCCGCACATCAACGCGCACGCCGCCGCGGCCCAGAGCGGGTCAAGCCCGGCCCGGGGCGAATATCTGAGCGGAGAAATAATCCTCGCGAGAAAGAGCTCGACGTCCCAGTTTTTTCGCGGTTTCGTTTCGCTTTAATCTTTCGCCGGGGCGGGTATCTCTAGCCGTCAAACCCGTTGTGCGTTTTCCAGTGCGTTTCTCTTGCGCCGCGCACTTCTGCTTTTTTTGCGTTTTATTTTTTTTTCGTTTGGTTCTCCCTCTCCGGTCTCGTGCGCTCGGTCAATTAGCGAGCGTCTGACGCGTAGCCGGGGCTGTCAGGTTGACGGACTTGAGAGGGCCCTCACCGTGGCAGACTCATAAGTGCGGATCAGCGGTGGAGGAGATCAGCGGTTGGAGGAGAGCGCCGCCGGTGCATGGGCCCTACGCCCCGGGGCCCCCGCTCTCTGTGCCCTGTAAAGAGATTACCTCTGTGGAGAGCCGTCCCCCCCCTACCCCCCCCGCTCCCCACACCTCTACCCCAGAGCAGCGAGCAGCTTGCGAAGCCGATTAGTGCCGTGCGAAGGGCCTCTTCAGCTTCATCAATCACCCAATGAGCCACGGCCTTGATTAGCCTTTAATTGCTGCTTCCATTGGCTGACTTGAGCAACAACCCCCCCCCCCCCCCACGTCCGTCACCAGCATTCACTCAGTGCTCAGTATAGACTTCAGTGTTTTATCACCCCCCCCCGTCCCCCCCCCGTCCCTATCAAACATGCCTGTGTATTTGAGGTGTGAGAGGAGATAGAAAAAAAGATTACCACTACAGGTTTGATTGACATGTGCAAGTCTGTATGACACTGGGTGGGCGGCTCTGGATGGGCTGTCCAGACAGGCAGTAACCAAAGAACCAATTTCGACTGAAGACCTGTCTCACACGACAGAAAAGCCCCAGAGTGAGCACAGTGTAGTACACAGCCCCATGAGGAGTTCAGAAGTTGGTTTTGTAGTGGTCACATAGACTTTATTTGCATACATTTCCTTCTTCCTGTTAGCATGATGAAAAGCTAATGTTCTGATGCTCGATGGGTTCAGGCTGCTGTGTGTATATGGCAACATGTGCCTCAAATGGAGAAGCCGTTGTATTTGTTTTGCACTTGGTAAACTTGTGCAAAAAGTGTACAATGATCGACCACTGTAAGGATGTCAATCATAAATGACAAACATCTGCTGTATTATAAATTGAAGTATTTTACGTGAAATAACCTTTCGCATCGCTTTTTTCAAGACGAACCTTCAAAAAAAGAAAGAAAATAAAAACACACAATCTATATATCGTTTTTAAATGCGGCTGCACCCGAGGTCAAATTTCTTAAGCTCTTAATTAGATGAGCGCCCGGCTAATTAAATCAAATTCATTATCGCCGGCTACAGAAATCAAGAGGCACTTTTGGAAACGAGGTTAGGCCGGGCCTCATCCATCATTCCCTAACTAACCAATTTACGGGGCCGGAGTTTGCATGCTCCGTTATTACCTTGTCATAACCGGTTACCCTTGCGATCCCGAGTCGGGCTCCGATAGCGCGGCTCTTATCGCATTAGTTAGCTCCGCCGTGTCAGCCTCTTTCTGCCCGAGATGAAGCACGCTCGGAGTAATCACGTTACCGACGCCGGGCGCAGACAGACCCAGCCGACGAGGGCCCCAGTTAAATCGGCCTGATAATTCCCCGTAATTAAGACATACTGTAGTGGCCTTTCCGCAAATAAAGGCCGCGGCGCGGGTGGGGGTTGGGGGGTGGGGGGTGGGGGAGATGTCGACGCTCGGCGGCCGAGTCGCGGACCCCGGCGCGCTCGCCCGGCCGGGACTACTTTCAGCGCCTTTTCAGGAAAAAAAAAGCTTAAAATGGAGCGCGAACGAATAGGTTAATGAGAAGGCGGTTTCCGTTTATTTTTGAAGCTGCTTCAAGGCGAACGTAAAAGGCGGGAAGCCGTCTGGGGGGTCAGGCCTGGGGTATGCCCCCCCCCCCCGCGCTGCTAAAGCGCCAAGGTGGCGTCTCCCAGCGCCGCGAGGACGGCGGCCTGAGAACCCGACGCGCGTTCGTCACCTCCCTGGCCCGCCAGCCGAGAGTCAACATGGCAGCGGGAGCGGCCATTGTCCCAGACACACAAAAGGCTGGCAGAGCTCCTTCCCTCCTGGGCACGGGGAGCGGCGTTTTCAGCCCTCCGCACCTCCACGCTTCCCTTTCACCGCCCCCATTGTCACCATTATCGCTCATTTATTTATTTTTCTTTCAGCTTCCAGGCTTTCTAGCTACGCGCTAGGCGCTAGCAAGATGAGCCGCACTCGCGGTCTTATTTCAGCGCGCCGAACGCGGGGTGACATACCCCCCCAGCCGAAGCTGCCTCTTATAGCATCGTTAGCAGTTAATTAAGCACGGCGTCGTCGGCGAAGCCGAACCGCTAGCGCTCAAGCTCCATTGAGCGGCGATGGCGGCGGCGGACGGAGGTTTTTTGTTTATTTTATTTACGGCGCGGGGCCATAAGGCGAGCAGGCCCGCGCGATGGGCCCCGGCCCTTCAGCGCATTGCAGCTGTCCCGCGCTTTGTGCCTAACGGTGACATAGTGGCGCTCCGATCGGGGGGACGGCCGCCGAAAGGCCAGGGAGAGAGAGAGAGAGAAAGGAGCGATTTGTCAAGGCCGTGTATATATCACCCCCGCCGTGGGGCGGTGAGAGAGGACATCAGAGAAAGGGAAGCGCGTGCGACGGGTGGGGGGGTGGTGGGGGGGGCGTTTACTCACAGTAAATTGAGTTGAAATAATGGCCCCCTTTTTCCTCGGCCGCGGAGACAATGGGGTGGACGGCGGGCCCCGGGCGTTCGCGGGGCAGGGGGGAACGCCGCAGCCGCCTGCGGCGGTGAGGGGAATTGGGAGGGGGTCCATTATGCGCCGAGCGCCCCCCCCCCTGCTGACGGGCACCTGTGAGCGGGGAGGGGCGTCCCGCCTCGGGGCCCTGTCATTAGGAGGTGGTGGGGGGGTTGAGGGGGGATGCTTGCCTCGGGCCCCGGTGACAGCCACGCACCCCAGGGACGAGACCTGGCTGGTGGGACGTGCTGGTGTGTGTGAGCCCTCAGCGCCCATCCTTAGCCCCGCGGCTACGGGAGCGCCGTCAGGTCCCAGCCTGCTCCTGTCACTGCGTGTGTGTGTGTGTGTGTGTGTGTGTGTGTGTCTGTGTGGGGTTTGTGTATGTCTTTGTGTGTGTGTGTGTGTGTGAGGTGTGTGTGTGTGGGGTTTGTGTATGTCTCTGTGTGTGTGATGGGTGTGTGTGTGTGTGTGGGTGGGTGTGTGTGTGTGTCTGTGTGAGGTGTGTGTGTCTGTGTGGGGTTTGTGTATGTCTTTGTGTGTGTGTGTGTGTGTGTGTGTGTGTGAGGTGTTTTTTTTTGGGGGGGTGGTGTGTGTGTCTGTGTTTGTGTGGGGTGTGTGTATGTGAGGTGTGTGTGTGGGGGGAGGTGTGTGAGTGTGTGTGTCTGTGGGGTGTGTGTATGTCTCTGTGTGTGGGTGTGTGTGTGTGTGCGCCTGCGTGCACGAATGTCTATGCATTAATACTTGCATATATGTTTCTCTGTATGGTTGTGCTTAATGGCAGGTGTGTTTGTATGTGGATGCTCATGTGTTTGTGTGTGCTGTCTTAAGTTTTGAGTGTGTGTGCCTTTTTTTGGTGTGTGTGTGTGTGCGCGCGTGTGTTTGTGTCGCGGGGGTGTGTGCATGTGTGTGTGTGTCGGGGGGGGGTGTGGGGTGTCTTGAGTGCGTGTGCCTTTTTTTGGGGTGTGTGTGTGCATGTTTGTCCGTTTGTGTGTCTGTTCTGTTGTGTGTGTTTCCATCACTGACTGACAGTTCTTCCTCTACCTTCATTTGTCATCCTGCAGTATAAAGCAGTGCCCTGCATTATATAAACAGCTGCTTTTCACATGCAGGGGGAACGGGCAGAGCAAGGACAGACAATGGTGAAGGGGGGGGGGGGGAGGGTACTCTTTTGGGGGAGGCGGGGGCACGCTTTGAGGGAGTGTAAAATTGCTGATGAATACGGCCTCTCTCTCCTGCTGGTGAAAGAGCTGAGGGAGGCTCTCTCTGTGGCGGGAGTTCGGCTGAGCTTGTTAAACAAGAGCGAGCGATGAAGATGAATACGCGCTCGCCCACGCGTGCAGCCGCCGCCCGCGTGCGGGAGACCCTAACCCGCTCCCCGCGCGTGCAAAAAACACGCCAGCGCGCCGCTCCGCCGGCCGGTGTCGCGTCAGCACATTCAGGAGCAAGGCCCCCGCCGCCGCTGTCTGCAGGTGTCAGTCTGCGCACGCTGCCGCTAAGCTGCTAGCGGCAGGTGTGGCCGCCGCGTCCGTAGCTTTAGAACGCGCGGCGGCTCGACACCAACGGTCTCTCCGAAGCGGGGAATCCTCTCTCCGCTCTCCCGCACCTCACCACACGCATTTTACCCTCGCTCTTCTTCCTGGTTTTTTTTTTTTAGTTTCCCCATTTAAGAATTTGCTTCAGCCACAGGCCGCTGGGACAGTATAGACCCAATTACAATTCATTTGCAGTCCCCTGTACTCATGTGTACGAAATACGGTTTAATCGCTTAAGTAGTACGTTTTTGTCTCTTTTTCAGTGAGCTGCAATGACATGTATGCAGTTCACTTCAATTTGTATCTGTTGCTCCCAATGCTAGTAACCCAGTAACAGTAACTTCTCAGTTGCTGTTTAAATGCAAAAATTACTTATTTATGTATATTTATTTATTTTCCATTTCAAAATTAATATGGGAAATTATAGTTGAAGTGACTGTTCTGGGATGAGGGCAGATGGGCACTGTGGTGTTGGGGAGACGGTAGGCCGGTGATGGGGGAGAGACGGGTGAGGTTGCCGACACCACCGCACGCTTTGAAGGGAAATCTCCCCACAGCGAGGAATTCTGTGGAACCTGTTCTACCCCACCTGGTGTGACTTGCACCTTTTCACCCGACTCGGTGAAAGAGAATGTGTGTCTGCGTGCGTGTGTGTGTCTGCGTGTGTTTGAGACGCAGAGCGAGAAAGAGGGCATCAGACAGCTTCACTGCCAGATTTCTTGGGGGCAAAACACATACTTTGAAAACTTGGAAGACACCAACAGAATAACCCCACGGTAACTTAAGATGGGAAGGAATACAACCGAAAAAATCCCCGTCACAGTGAAACAGATAAAAAGTATCTGCATCTCGGCCTCAAAACGCATGTTTCCACACGCGAGGAAAAGAAGAAAAAAAAAATGAGACAGTTGGTTTATTGTTTGGTTGTTTCTGTTGTTTGTCTCCTGTGCTCTCTGACTTTATGGCGCAGCGTCTAGACGCTGCATTGTGCGCGTTTCGTCAGCCTACCTCCGAGACACTGAGAAACATATTTCTGCCCCTGGGTCTTCTGTGCATTGCGGCGAACGCATTTTATTTCCTTTAAGCTGTTGTTATGGAAACCACATGCGGCGTTCCCGGCTGTGGGAATGCGCACGCGGCGAATGCGGCCTGGCCGCGCGCGCGGGGGGGCGGGCGGCTCCGGTCAGGTGCTCCTCTGCACCGCGGTCCGAGCCTGCGCCCCGTGTCTCAAACGCATCGTTAATTGGGATCGCTAAAAGGCCACGTGTTTGATAGCGCTGTGCCGTGTAATCTCAGTCATGAAGAAGGGAAGAATTTTGGTCGTTGCTCCTGTTAGAATGCGCGGTGTCCTTAAACGTCGTACTTTGCGTCGTCTCTAAATGCACGATTGTAGACCCTTAAATATATCTAGGAGGTGGTGCCGTTAGTCCTACGCGGGAGTCTTAGGTGGTCTGTGACAGTTATATTGCGAGGTCACATGCCCATGGAAAAAAATGCAAATTAGGGAAACACTGTTTTCAATAAATGATTCAAACGCAAGTAAATAATCTAAACAGATTGTGTAGTTAACATTTAAAACAGAGTATTCCTATGCTGTCAAGCCTCTTTAGCACTAAGCCTTTTCTTTTTAGTTTAAAATTTTTATTTTTACTATTTTTAAGACTGATGATGTTTTCTTTTTTTTTACTTATTTTAAGTCATATTTAGAGCATAGCATATGCATTCATGTATTCTCCTGATATCGAAACCTTTATACACCATGAACATGTTACAGGGTTGCATTTTAAATAAGCTGACGGTAGTTATTAAATTATTTGGTTTAAACGGTATTTTTATGATTTGCACTTTAATCTGCACCTGGGTCTACTTATAATCTGAACATTACTTCTGTGAATTTATTCTTCTGCATGCAGTTGTTTTTCAGATTGTTATTATTAGTATTAATATTGTTATGGTTGTATGAACCATATGCTATGTGATGAAATGGCGAGGCGATGTAAGTCGATACTGTAAGCAAAGTTGAAGCTTTAGCTGTCCCAGCTGGTTAGTTCTGTAGCATATAGCCACTCTGCAGTAGCATGGGGTAGGTTTTAGGACACCAGGGGGTCAGGGGAGTGGTTCCTGGGTTGGCAGCAGCTTGATGCCACTTTGCCGAAACCCCAGGGCGGGGCGGAATGGGGGCACAGCTCTGGGTGCGGGCGGTGCCAGCTGCACCCCACTTCACCCCCGTCAGACGGGTTCTTCCTTTGTCTCTCCTCCGGGGGATTTTTCCGGCCCCTGTGGTTATGAGCGTCTTCATAAAGACCGTTAAGGATGTCCATTGACCTGTCCGTGACCTGACATAACAGTGTCCTCCATTGGGTTACAGCCTGGTGATAAGCGCATTCTGGGAAGGCCTACCAGTGAGCGTTGTGGAGCGGAGAAAATGTAGGTGTACAGGGCATTCCTGGCTGGACCATATTGGCCAGGGCCTTTCACCTACATTGCAGTACAGGCATTTGGCAGACGCTATTATCCAGAGCGACGTACAACAAAGTGTATAACCATAACCGGGAACAAGTGTGTTGAAAACCCTAGAGGGAAGTACAGTTCCAAGTGCAGGGAGCGACCGCATAGTTTAACTTGGAACCAGTAGGTTAATCTGGTCAACACAAACAAAAGCAGCAACAAAGCAGTCTATGTAAATAATACAAGCAATAATTAAGTAGACCTAACTTTGACATTCCTGGAAAACAGTAGACCGTTAGGTCTTAGACTGTGCCAGCTCCCTGTCAGGTGTAATTTAAAAGCCATGATCAGCCAGGACTTTAATCAGCTCAGTTCAGTTATGAATAATAATGATAAGAACAACAACAATAATCATTTTTTCCCTTTTTCTTAATAGAACCATTAATACTTAATACTTTTTGTAGAACTATTTCTACACCTAGTCTAATGTGTCTTCTTCATCATGTCTGTTATGTGTTTCTTTAGAGTGCCATGTGTGCACGCGTGTGCAGGTGTGTGTGTGTGCATGTGCATGAGTGTATGTCTGTGTCTGCGCGAGCACATGTGCATGCTTTGCACGTCTTAGATGATAGACGGTTCTCAGTAGGAGAAGTTTGTCAAAGACTGTGAGATAAGCAGGCGCTATAAAGCTTCCTTATCACATGGCCAACGTTTTTATTAGCCTCAACCCGAGGTGCCCTTCTTTTACTTGGTGGTCTGTGAGCGAGCGAGCGAGGGAGGGAGACAGAGAGAGAGAGAGAGAGCCAGAGTGGGGGAGAGAGAAAGAGTGGGAGAGCAGTAGGCACTGTTTTTGTTCTGTGAAACAGCAGGTTTTGGGTTTACTCTAGGATGTGTGCGCGCCCCTCTGTCTGTCCCGTGCATTCCAGCGCTGCCCCTCTCTCCCGGGCCCTGCACTCCCGCGCCGTCTCCACGGTGACGCCCGCTATTCAGTGCCAGCTCTCCACGCTGAAGGACATATTTGTTTGGCTAGTGTAGCTATGTCGCGCACACAAAAAAAAGGCTTTTTTGCATGACACCTGCTAATCTGGGATTGGCTTCTTTTGAAGACGCCTGCTGGTCAGAAATTCAAATATCGTTTCTGCATACTAATCTCAGCGGTAATCCTTGGCCTCTGGGTCTGAAAACATCCTGTCAACAAAAAGCTTTTTTTCTTTTTCTTTTTCTTTTCTTTTTTTTCTTTCTTTTTCTCCCTATCCCTCTGTGGCGTTATCTTGGCAGCCTCCAAGCGCATCAGTGATAGCTGGTACCAGGAATGCAACGGTCTGGTCTAATCGTAACGTCTTAATATTTCTAAAATCCCATTTATATTACCCTCAGCTTTTTTCAGGGTTTTATATCGAACGCTTTCAGTGTTCATAGACATTTTTTGCATTGTTTAGCACTTAGTGTGAAACTCCCGAGAGGAGATTTTATAACTAAATCTCACGTCTGTCAATTTAAAGATCAGCTGTCTCAATGCAGCCCTGCCATGGCCCCATGCAGACATGTGTATTTTTTTTCGCCCGTTAAAAACTGATTTAGAGTGAAGGGTAATATGTGCTCGTGCTCACACAACTGTGATCCTTTCCCAGAGAGAACAATAATGTTTCTTTTGCCCGCGTTTACCAATGCGCTGCCCAAACAGCCACCTCTGCCCGGTGAACCTCCATGACCTTTAACCCCGGAGGCTGTAGCAGCTGGTCACAGCGCGTACCGCTGCCAGTGGACCCACACACACTGCCCTCTCCCTCAACCCCTCACACACACACACACCCTCCTACCCTGGGTTAATATGTGCCTCCTACACTTAACACATCCTTAACCAGGAATGTCTGTACACTCTGGGGTAGGCTCCTCACACTGGGTCTCTCCAGGCTATTCGTCACAGCCAGCTTTAATATTATAGAAGCCGCCAAAGCTGCCATGGCAACGAGCTTTTCCACAAAACAATCTTTAACCAGATTTTTTTTTTAAGGGGCATTACGGATGTTAAGTTGTCTGCGCTCTGGGAAAATCCTGTTTAAGAAAGGTCTTCTGTAATGGGTGTCCATCAGCTCTTTGTGTGTGAGCTGCTTGTCCTCCAAACCTCCGAACTGAGTAGTTTTTTCTTCGGAAAAAGGTTTAATATTTGGGAAAACAGTGTTAAAAAAAAACTTCCAGCCATCCGCCTTCTGTGCTGTAATTCCTGCAGTTTGGAGGGAACAAGCGCTTTTGTGATCCTCAACCTTCGGAGTCAGGAAAATGAGCAGGAGCTGAGGACGACAGCTTTGTTTTCAGGTCCTGCAAATCTTTTATTAGTAATGACGACAGTGAACAGCGGGTGCATTTCATTACTGTAGACCCCCTTGAGGAGAGAATTGTGTGTTTTACGTACAGTAGGCAATGGTGCTCCTGCACGTACTCTTAACTGTTACGTTCTGCTGCTCAGTTGTGATTTATGGTGATATTTTTACATCATTTTACATCAGTGAAAAGATGCCCGCATGCAAATGCAGATCTTACAATATTTTGCGAAACGTGTATTGTCCGTTTATATGGCTGGATGATACGTTGGGTTGTATGTGCTCTGCCTGTCTAGTGTCCCACCCGGAATGAGTTACAAACCTAGCTGCTTAACCAGTATGCTTTGCTCTCCTGCACCATTACAGCCTCAGTTAGACCGTGTGACGCTCTCAGGCTGCCGGGCCCTTGGTCCGGGGCCCCCGTCGCGGACTGCCCTGAGAGGGGAGTGCCCTCTCCCAGGGCCTCGCTGTTGACTTTAACTCCCCGAACGGCCCGGCCCTGTGCTTGCCTTGCAGTTCGCGGCCAGATACCAACTCCAAGCCGGTCCATTAAATGTTCATTTGCCTTCGCTTAGCCAGACTGTGACGGGGCAGACGAAGGGGGGGGGGGGGGGGTGTTTGCGAGTGCTCTTGCTGGTGGGGGTAGCGGAGGGAGTTGGGAGAGTGGAGTGGAGTGGAGATTTTGAAGTCATACGCAAGGCTGCGGCCAATCCAAATTCACCCCCAGCACCTCGGCCATGGTGTGCCTTGCATGCACGCATACTTTTTCCACTGTTTGCAGGACACTGGTTATAGTACCTGCATGACTTTTTTTTAATGATTTATAAAACCGTCTCAGAGGAAATGTCAGGCATAAAGTGGTTGGCATCAGCATGGCGTGGGCTGCCGTTGTGCCAAGACACATCTTCGCGTGCGGCCCGTTTGTGAGCTGCGCTCTCACCCACGTGACCGTTTTTTAACCTTTTTTTTTTTTTAGGCTACGCGCCGCTTATTCCAGTGCGCATAATCGATTCGGTCGGTTTAGCGCGCGCTACCAGAAAACCGAAAGGGAAAAAAAAAAAAGAGCAACGAGCCTGGAGCCGCGGTCTTCGTCAGCGATAATTTTTAATGAAGATGATGCGCGGGGATTAGCGACGCTAATCTCGGGCCTCGGATCGAGGGCAACGCCAGGAATAAATATCAAAATAAAGGGGGAGCCCGGTCGGAGGTAAGAGGGTTATGTTGTCGAAAAAAAGAAAGGAGAGCGGAGAGGGAAAAAAAGGGCGAGGGGTGGGGGGGTGGGGGGGGAACGTAAACAGACGTGTCGGACCCTCTCGGACAATGGCTAAGCCACAGTCGTTTCACATTCTCTCCCTCAGACCCACTTTAATTTCGAGCTTAGGCCAAATCTTTGTTGAACAAACAGGACCCCCACCCACCCGGCAACCTTCACAATAATCTGAGGATCAATCCCACTAATTAAAACTTGGACAAACACTTCCCTTCCCATCAATATCCTAAAGACGAGAGGGACAGGGCGATGGGGGGGGTGGGGGGTGGCGCAGACGGGGTACGGGGGAGAGAAACGTACAGGCTTTTTTCCAGATTTTCCCCTCTACGCTCTCATCCCGTTAATCCACTGTCTTTTCAGCGCTGGTAAACTCCTCAAGATGGACGGGGTTTGAGTTTTGGGGGTGTGCGGGGGTGGGGGTGGGGGCGGAGGGGGCGCAGACGGGTCCTCTTAGCCTCTACGCGGAGCGCTGGAATTTTTCATTAGCCAACAGCTGGGTCACAAGTGCCTCTCCAGCGGTCTTAATATTGTGTGGGCCGGCAGATTACAGGCAGGCTGAAAGGCACCCGATGCGTGATGCTCTCCGCCAGATCCCGTCTTTGCATATTTGCAGATCTGCTTCGGGACACCTCATATTACTGTTTGTTTTATTTCTTAGCGCCTGACCCTCCGGGGTCAACGGTAATTATAAAACTGTACATTCCAGATCTCCTTCCTCCTTAACCCCTTCTGCCCCTGTTTTCTTTCTCCTTCACTCTCTTTTATTTCCCTTTTCCTCTCAGCGACGGTCTGGAAAAGAGTCAAAGCCGTCTGCCGTTTAACATAACATTCGAATAATCTTGCTTTATCGCTTAATTTCTTGAAATTAGCCGAAAGTGGTGTTCTTATCCAGGATCTTTTACGCACCCTGATTGGTTGTCCCCGTCTCAGATGGAGGGCTGACGCGGTCGCGGTCGAGTGTGATGAAATAAGTGCGGTCGGCATAATTCAGGTCATCTCAGGAGCTACGAATATCTGATAAGTGGCAGGTATGTCAGCCAGCAGAGCGCTGGAGATGGACAGATGAATTTTTGTGCTGCTAGCACGATGCCAGCTAGCGGCAGCCCCTCCGCTCGGCTAATTCGGAGCAGATGACGTTTCTTTTCCGTTCGCCCTCTTCGTACGCTTCCAGGTTTCAGCTAAACGAACAGAAACGGGAGGTTTCGCTGTTTCCCGCGGGTCCAGCGCCGAAACCGCTTCCGCGCGGACCTGCGCAGGCCTCAGTCGCCGCGTAGTTCCGCTCGTTTCCATGATCTGACCGTGCGCCCTCGGGAGCCCCTCGGCTGGCGGCGACCTCGCGCGCGGAGACGCTAACCGTCGCCCGCCCCCTTCACCCCGGCCCTGGATGCGCTGGGCCCAGGCTCCGCCGCGTTCGAGCCTGAACTCTGCGTCTCTGCGGAGCTGCGGCCTGTGTGGGGAGGACTCCAACATCTGAGACTGATTACCCGCGCTTCAGCCTCCCCTTCCTCGCGAGGGAACAATGGCACAGGATCCCTGGGTCCGACGCTGGCGGAGGCTTTGACGCGGGACGCCTGCTACGCTTCACGCAGATTGGTTTGGAAGGAGCAGACAGAGAGAGTGCCCCTCCCACCCCGCCGCAGAGCTATTAAAAATATAAAATCCGGTACGGAGAAATCTACGTTAGCCTAAATGAGGACGGTCCCTTCCTCCCACCCCACCGCTCTGCGCAGGGCTGTCCTCTTTTGGTTCGCGGGGCACGTGCTGTAAAGATGTCACTCCTCCCTGGGGAGGGCAGGTGATCAGCCGTATGCACAGCTTGAGTTACACTGGGGATGGGGGGGGGGGGGGCAAGGGTAGGGGATAAGAAACAGAGCTCTTTTTATAAGGTGCATTTAATTCACAACCCCCCCCCCCTCTCCCACCACCACCTAATTTACCGAGGAATAAATTCAGGTACATTAAAATTAAGCGGTTTTGGGCTAGGAGCGGGGCAGGGTCCACAAAAGTTACAGTGCACACAATGGCAGCCTGTAATGAATAGGAATTTACTTTTTTATTTAATTTTTTTATCTATTTTTTTACAAAAAGGAGTTTAGATGTTTCCATTAAACCTCTCCCCAAGGCCTGCTCTGTATACTTTAGATCCTGCTAATGCTCAGACTCAAAGGCTTCTTTATTTTTTATTTCTTTATGTTTAACAGCGAAGCTGCATAGTCTAAAAGGAGGGTCTTAAGTTAATCTAGACACGAGGTCTCGATGGTCATCGATGCGCTGTGTTAAAAAAGGTCATGCACAGTAAAATGTTCAGTGTTAAATCAACCCTTATTCTGAATGAAGTGTGGACATTTTACTGCGTAGAACAGAAGAATATGAGAACGTCTGAATAAAAGAATAGTCCATTCAGCCCTAGGGCTTGTCACTCTGTCCTGCTTTCTACACAGCATCTTACGACTTAGTTGTGTTAACATCGAGTCTGCGCTGCAGAGGTTATCGTGTGAAGTTAATAATTTCCATTCCTAATGACACGCAGGAGAAGTGCACAGTAGCGGCCGAGCCGTCTGCCGTTTGGACGCTTTTCAAGAGCTGGCTCGTCAGACAGAGGAAAGAGGCTCTTGGAAAGCCCTCTCCCCTCTGATTGGCCGCTGCCGTCGCATGTGTCTGAAGAGCCGTCGCGGTGTGAGCGGGGTATGAATGCGCGGCTCAGGAAGTACAGCTGTCCAAACACAGCACTTGTGTACCTGGCTGCCTGATCCCCCGCCCGGCTGTGTACTCAACCTAGCCCGCCGGTCGACCGGCTTTTCTCTCGCATTTCAACGCCGGCCTTTGTGTGTGTGTGTGTGTGTGTGTGCGTGTGTGTGTGTGTGTGTGTGTGTGTTTCTGGGGGGTCAACCCACTAGGAAGTGAAGAAGTTCTCTCTCCCTACATCTTTCTCGCTGCCCTTTCTCTTCATATTATTCCTCTGCCTGTCATATTCGGGCTGTTGGAGCTGTGGAGACCTGCTACAGCGGAATTAAACACAGCTCTTAGCTTTGTGGAGCAGACAGTGGGTGCGTTTACATGCTCACTAATACTCCCATCTTACCACAATTATGGCAGTACTTTATTTATTGAAATGGTCATGTAAATACCTAATTATGATTATCAGTGTCATAATAGCCATGCTCAAAACCCAGTTAAGACACCTGGAAGCCTATGTGTGCCTCGTTTGCTCTCTCTGTGTCCATTCGGGCTCAAGCTACCGGAATCTGGTGCAGGAACGAAGATGGGTGGGATCTAAACAGTCCATTATCAACATCACGTCGTTTTTCGGCTCATGACAGCGTTCATGGCTCTGTGAGAGTCACTGGGAACGGCAGAGCATCTCAGTTAAAAGAAAATGGAGTCTTTCCCACCCCTGCGTTTTGCTTGACGTTCTTTCTTCATCTCTGCCGTGATGAAGAGTCGCGCCCGCGACCCCCCGTCCGCGTTCATGTTCCACGCGGGCCTCGGGTTGGGGGAACGCCGCGGGGGCCAAGCGCCCGCACAGATGTGGATTTCGGGAAGGCGCTTCGGCGAGCAGAAGGCATGTTTTATGGCTCTGCCTGAGAGGTTGGAAGACAGTTTGATTAGTGCTAATTTAGCTCATGAGTGTTGCTCTTGGCTCCCACTACAATCGCGCGGCACTCCAAAAAGCTTTCCACGAATCTGCAGGAACAGGGAGGGGAGGTGTTGATTTATTGTATCGGCTCTGTGGCACCCAATGCTCGGGGGGTTCGGCCTGCTTTGCCGCGACGTCCCGGCACCCAACCGCACCGTCCGCCGACCGGCCCGAAACCCCCCGGCCTGGCTACAATGACGACACGCGCGTCATCTGAAAAACAGTAGCGTTTTTCGGTCACGTGACCGACGGGGGCGAGGAGAGCCCATCCCTGCCGCGAGGCCCCGCCACACGCAGGTGTTCGCTTCGCCCCAGAGCTACGCATTTGTGTCAGCGCGAACGTTTTGTACCGTTCAGTCGGGTTCGCGTCATGTCAGTGTCTGGGAGTGAATCATTAGCCCGGCGCACAGCTGAGAGCTGACTGGCTGTTTGCCACCGTCGGGCGCGTCGACGCTCCCCTTTCTGCCCCGCCCCCCCCCCCGTCGCTGAAAACTACCGCATCTGCCAATCGCACACTTTTCCTGCTGTAATCTGAACCTCCCTCATTGGCTTTCAGAGTCCTGTGACAATCTGGTTCAGGCTTTCGCTGCCTTTCCTTCACACAATAGGACAGGAGAGAAAGCTGAAGGTTTGATGTCAGCCCGGGTGGCGGACGTCGTTGCCGGATTTCGCAAGACAAATAAGCGAGTTTGTCATCGGAAACATGCCCAAAAGAACCGGAAGGGCAACTGAGAACCGGAGGCGGGGAGGTAGAGATGGCAAACTGGGTGCGGGGGGTGGGGGGGGGGATGGTGAGTGAGAGAGCGATTGCAAACCGAGGGGAATAACTGATTGGTACATTGTCAAGTTAGCTTGTGCCATTAAGCCCTGGTAACCATGCATGAAAAAATGGGTCGCTTTTTACACTAAATGTTCAGATTTTTAAAAATAAGCCCAAAGCTCGTGATTTTCTGAAGCACAAGGCCAAAGTCGCGCTTCATAAGCGGACTGACTTGGCAACACTGGCGGTGGATGAAGAAATGCAGTGTTTACACCCTGTTATAGCAGCGATAAAATAGTTTTATTTTTACTCCAGTATCTGGCTGCCCTGAGGGGACTTCACCTTGTTCTTTGGGGCGGGGTGGTGGTTGCTAGGCAGGATGGTGCCCAGTGGCACTCATGCATGGCCTCCTTATTGCTGAAATCCACTTTAAAGCCAGTCCCTCCCCCCACCCCCAAACAACCCCAACCCCCACCCTGCTTTCCCCTTTTCCTTATGCGTGTATGTGTGTGCGAGAGTGTGGGTGTGAGTGAGTGAGTGTGTGTAAGTTTGTGGATGAGTCAGAGTGCGTGTGTGTGTGTGTGTGTGCGTGTGTGTGTGAGTGAGTCAGTGTATGTTCTTTAAGTAAACAGATCTCTACACCGCTGCCTCGGTAACTTCCAGAAACTTAATTTTAAAGGAAAAGAGACACTAGGATGGAAGCTTGTTTTCCTAACTGCCGTTGTGATGTGGGACTTAAACCCAGCAGAATCTGCTTGCTGGCAGTTCTATACCACTGAGCAAGCGCTCGATGGTTGAGGCTGCTGAACTCCTGCTGTGGAACGCTCTGTCTGCCCCCTCCCACCCAGCCCCAAAAACTATGAGTCATTAAATGTGACCTGAGTTTTGAGAGGCAAGAGCCTTGGCTTTGATCCCTTCTCATGTCGTTCCCTCACCTGAGAGAGAGGAATAAAGAACGGGCTCAGCCCAGACAGTGAATCACTCAGAGAACCATGTAAAGGGATGAGATCAGGATTGCTGCTGTCCTCATCAAACCGCGGCCGCTGTGAAGAAACCTCCACTCTCGACCTCCGCTGCTGTTTGGCTACCCGTCTTCTGGCGAGTTCTTCAGCGACACGTGACCCCGGGGTTCCTTGCGAGGGAGGGAGGGATGAGAGACGAGGGTCGGGCAACGGGGTAACGGCTTTCCGGCTTACGGCTTTTCCGTAAAAGGAGAGGGGGTGGATGATGGGGGGGGGGGGCGGAGGTTGGCGCGGTGGCTCGCAAGACCGCGACACGGCCGGAAACGCCCGGAAGATTGCTTTTGATTGAAACTGCTCCTGCGGGTCGCGGGTGGGTGCGCGTGCTCTCCGGTAATGTGTTTTACTTTTACCTGCTGGGAGCTTAATTAAAAAACAAAGAGCCTCAATTTAAAGGCCATTACTATGCTAATTTGGGATGAACAGGGCGGTGATTAAGCAGTATTTGGAGACGACTGGGGCCTCGCTCGGGGACTGTAAGCAAGGCACTTTTTATTTGCCTTCATTACTTTCCACAATTATCTACACACCAAAGAGAAACGCTGATACCAAGCAGTAATAAAACGATTTCTCCTCATGCATTATTAAAGGTGTTATTAATATATTATCATTTCTGTAATGAAAGCGCGGCCTCTTTGTGAAAGTCAGGCGGATCTTAGGAACCGCGCTTCCGCCATCTCCGCCGTCGAAGCGTTCATCGGAAAGTGAACATGGGTGTGAACATAGGAGCGATAATCCGAGGCAGCGTTTAGGTCCGGCAACAATAATACTGTCTCCATTTTAGTCATGTTTCTCAAAGGATTCTTGTATTGGGAGTCCATTAAAACATAGTTACCTGCGTAAGGAGGGTCCTTTTGATTTGTGTTGCCCTTATAAAAGGTGGGATTTTTGTGAATAAACGGGTCAGGACTGTTGACTGTGTCCATGGAGGACAGTGCGGTTCTCCTGTAATTAATGGAGGCACTGATCCTCTTTATTAGCTGACACTGTTTGTCCTTTCGCTTATCCAGCAGGGAGCAGGCTGTTTGTGGTCCTTCAGAGCAGCGTTTGTGGGTAATATCCTCGCTGAAGTCTCCTTCCTGTGGGACAGATTTCAGCAGGATGTTGCTTAGAAATAACTTACCAGGGAGTTTTTTTTTTTGGGAGGAGGAGGAGGAAACATCTTTTCCTAAAGGGGGCTCATGGCTCAAGTTTAGCTGGGTGCCTTAAGCATGTTTACATTCAAACTCATCAGCATTCATTTCTAATCCAGATGAGATCTATAATTAGAAATTAGTGTCTGTTTTGCATGGTGTGTGTATTGCAGAAGCCATAGTCATGGCTCACAGAGGCTTTCAGTGGAAACATGGCTCCCAGTAATTTCATACCCTAGGCGTTATCTGGGGCGGTAGTTATAATGATGCATTCTGCGTCCGCGCCCCACATGGACGCAAAGAGGTGTGTACCAGTGTGGAGTTAATGGCTGGTGAAAATGTCCCTCTCCTGTGCTTTATTTCAACAAATGCCATCATGGGAGTCCATAATAAAGTAGCTTCACAAGAAAAATAAAAGAGAAAGTTGAGAGGTTTCAGAATATCAAGAAATTGCCTTTTCTCTCTTGGTTTCTCTCTCTCTCTCTCTTCCCCCCTTCCTCCATCCCTCCCTCTGTACATTAGTCTGTAAGACACAGGCAGGACTGGTCTCCTGGTTGGCTGTGGAGGAGACAGTAAGCCAGCAGGAAAGGTCAGGGCGGAGATGTTGTCTGTGAAACCGTTGAGTCACCAGAGCCCTTTCCCTCCAAAACTACAAGATCCCCAGAACCAGCATTCTCCCCCACACTCCTTCTGACCCTTGCCTTCATGACTGGCATGGGAAGCTCAGGCCTGCAGGCTACACATGTTCCGGGGCCACGTCCTCCAAAGCAGTTCTCTACAGCTGTTCTCTCCTCCCTGGCCCTTTGCACTTTCTCAAGGAGCAATGAGAGAAGGCTCTTTTCTGTCCCTAAATGAAAACACCACGCTTCCTGTATCTGTTTTGTAAACTTGAGGATGGACGTGTCTTCCGTTTGGGGCTTAAACCCAACCCCCCATCTTCCTCACTCCCTCTCGCGGTCTTGTTCCCGGTCCAGCGCTGAGGCGGTGAGAGGGACGTCTGTGACGGGAGATCATCGGCAACATGTGGCGAAGGCTTAAGAAGTTGTCACACTTTAAGTTGGTGGTAATCTGTTCAAAGGGAGAGTGCATACTTGTGTATGGGGCCTTATCAGGGAGGAAAAAAGCTAAACTTTTTTTTTGGGGGGGGGGGTGGTACTCCCCAAACAGGCCGCATGATGCTCACCCTTTCACTCGACCGCCCCCATCCAGAAATATCTTCATCCCATAAAACGCATCACAGCCCACCACCAGAGAGAGAGGTTGTCGCTAATGGGTCAGCAATATGTACTTATTGTATGTCACAGCTCACCAAATGAAATATAATTCAGTTGACAGATAGAGTGACTTAGTGTTTTAGTGTATCCTCACCATGGCAGATAGAGTCTGCTCACTAGTCCTCATTTTACACATTTTCAGGTTTAAGCTCGTAATGTAATTTTTTTCCTTTTCTGCGCCTTCAGAAATGGCCCCCTTCACCCACCTCAAGCGCTCAATAATTCATGCAGTTTCCCATAATTCCTTGCATGTTCAGCAGTGGAACAGTCGCCCTTAAATTTCTCCAGAGGTCCATAAGCATTAGAGAAAGTGAGCAAATAAACACAGGAAGAAGAAAGAATGTCTGAGTGAATGATTGAGAGAAAGTGATGAAGTGACTGGAAGCGCTTTCTCTCTCTTTCTCTCTCTCCCCACCACCTCTCCCTCCCTCTCTGTATCTCTCACCTACTCTCTCTCTTTCCCTCTCTCTCTCTCCCCTCCCTCCCTCCCTCTCCACCCCTCTTTCTCTGTTATCTGCTGGGATTAACTACCCACTCGTGCTGGTACAGGGTTCGTTGTGGTGAAGCCATGAATCAACACTGCTGTTGCTGTTGCACCCCCAGCATGACCTACTGGGTCTGACCTGGGGGGTCTTATCAGCAAATCCGTATGTACAGGTGTGAAGAGGAAAACGACGTATATCCTAAGTGCAAACAAACACACGCACATGCGCGCACACACACACACACACACACAATCAGAGTCTTTCTGTACCAGTGGCAGTCACAGGTCTCCTATGCGCCTTCACTCCAAGAATTTGTGGCTGAGGGGCCTCATATGCAGCAAACTGGCAGCAAGAGGCAGCCTTTGCGCTGCCAAAATGGCCTCTTCTAAAGGTTTCAACATCACAGCACTAAGCTCCATTGTCTGTACTCTCACTGTTCAAGCTATTTATCCATTTTGGCAGATGCTCCTTTCCAGTGGCTTACAAGACTAATATAGCTAGAAGATGCTAGCATCATACTTACAGGAATTATACTGAATAGATATTGGGGTGGAAGAAATGAGTGTCAAAATAAAAGCATAACAATAACAATATAGTGCTGTGGAGTAGCATAATTATATTGTGCTAGAATGAATGTAGAGCCTGAAAATGGTACTAAAAAAGTGACATAACTTCCTTCCAACTGTTTTTTTTATGTGAATCCCGTGTTTTGTCATGTGTTGCCTCATAAAGCAACAATTTAAATCCCATTCTGAAAGAAATTTATGCAAATTGCTGTCTAATTCATCCATAAAGAAGAGCAAATATTGTCATATGCAGACTTCCATTTGGCTCTTGTATGACCGGATTTCCCAGACCTGTTGAAAAATCATACTATCCCATCATGGAAACAGAGCTGGGAAGATAGCAGACAGAGTTTTTTTTATATAATGTTTTGGTTTATGAACCATTCAGTGCAAATCTGAGTCTCTAATAGTGAAAGCTGATAGATTCTTTATGTGAAATAGTTGTGGGAGAGCAGCGGGGTTTGGCTTGCCTAACTGAGGTTTGAGGGGAAGTGGATGAACAGGGTGGCTCTCTGAATACTGTGCATTCCACTTCTGAGACACGGTTCTTCAGAAACAGTAAGATCAAGCAGTGTGAGCTATGCACTGCTTGGGAGCCTGTTCCACTGGCCATCAGATCCTGTTCCACTGGCCATCCGTGGCCCATTGCTCTATCCTGGGAGCCTGTTCCACTGGCCATCACACAGACTCTGTGGCCCATTGCTCCATCCTGGGAGCCTGTTCCACTGGCCATCACACAGACTCTGTGGCCCATTGCTCCATCCTGGGAGCCTGTTCCACTGGCCATCACACAGACTCTGTGGCCCATTGCTCTATCCTGGGAGCCTGTTCCACTGGCCATCACACAGACTCTGTGGCCCATTGTTCCATTCTAAGATCCTGTTCCACTGGCCATCACACAGACTCTGTGGCCCATTGCTCCATCCTGGGAGCCTGTTCCACTGGCCATCACACAGACTCTGTGGCCCATTGCTCCATCCTGGGAGCCTGTTCCACTGGCCATCACACAGACTCTGCGGCACATTGTTCCACAACGTGCTTCTACATTTATCCCATTTGCAGGGCGAAAAAAGCAACACTTAAATAAAAGTTAAGAATTGGCAAATGGGCGCCGTCCACTCTGATGTGCTGTCAGTCAGACTTACCCCTTCCCCACTGCCAGCTCTCCCCATTTATTTCCCTTCGTCGTGGGCGTCGGACCACAGCTCGCACCGCGCGGTACCCTCTCTTCCGCCGCGCTCCGTGCTACGCTCCCTGCTTATGGCTGTCGTCGATTCGGTTTTGCCTCCCGCCCTTGTTATGATCATTGTTTTTAAATGAGAGGCGATCATCGTTAGTGGATCTGCCTCCGGTCGGGGGCGCGGGCGAGGTCTATCGGGCGTCGGGGGCCCGGCCCCACTAATCAGGTAATGCGAGGGAGACGGAGCGGCGGGGCTCTGCCGCTCGGCGAGCCCTCACTGCTCACACCGCGGCCTTGTCTTAAAAGGGCATTCTTTCACAGCCGAACTTGGAAAGGTATTAAAGTGGGATTAGGTTCCTCCACAATCCAGCGCTTGTGTCATTCAGGGGGCCGTCGCCACCCACCCCCCCCCCCCCCTCCCCGCGCCCCCTCCTCGCCGCGGCCCCCCGCCCCCCTCTCTCCCTCCCTCCCTCCCTCCCTCCGCCTCACCGTTTGATTGTGGCTACCAGCGGGAGTTTGAGTGACTGCGCCTTTCAAAAGAGAAGGGGTAGGGTTAAATCCCTCCCGGCCCAGAGCCTCCCGCTAATTCCCCTTGTTCCTCTGAGAAGGATTTTCTTGCGCTGCCAGGGCGTGAAAGGCTTTCTCTGGCCCGCCCGAAGGCCGGCCGCCGCTTTCCTGGGGAGGCCCGGTTGCTATAGCAGGGGCGTCACGCATGGATATTCCATCTGAGCCCCGCCGGGAGCGCGGGGCAGGGGGCCGACCACGAGTAAAAAGTCCGGATTAGACCCCGGGACAAAAGCCGGACAGGAAGATTCCAGAAGGAACAAATAGGAATTACAGCACCAAAAATAATGCAAGGTGACAGAGAAGGGAAACAGAAAAATAATGGCTTACAAGATTAGCATCGGGCAGGAAAAAGAAGAAAGAAAAGAGAATTTGGGGGAAAAACCGGGGGTGGAGGATGGAAGAGGAGAGAGAGTAGGGGGCGGAAAAAAAAAGGAAGAATGTTTTCATCAGGATGAGAAGGTTTAAGTTAGCGGACTTATATAGGTGAATGAAGAAGCTGAGGGAAAAGCTCAACGCTGGACTAAAGAGCCATTTCCTCTTCCTTTCTGCTCCATTATCCCCGGCTTTTCAGGCCGGCGTGGCCGTCATTAAATAAACATTTGATTTGGACTCGCGAGGCCGGCGCTGACAGATTTATCACCGCGCTGTCCTCCGGGCCCATTATTCCCAGCATGCCCCGGTCTAATCCCGCGCACACGTGTGACGAATACCCCGGCGGTAATCGGAAGAGGCGGTAACCGTTTGGGTTCTGGTTCGGCACACTGGGGTGACCGGCGCATTTTAAGCGACCGGTGAGACTTCAAATCCAGTGTTTAGATTCGGGCCAGAGACTCTGAACAACCTTTTTGAGTCTTTGGTATTCCCGTGTGTGTGTGCGTGTGTGTGTGTAAGTGTGTTGTTACATGAGTTACTTTTCACTTGCCTTTGTGGACAGACTGTCTGTTAAACAGTCTGTCCACAAAGTCTACTATGATAAACTGGTTGTTCCTGTAAATGTATGGGCTAGCTTTGCCAATAAGAGTAAATAACCCCTCAAAGTATCACAGAGTGAAATCAGACAGCCACACTGTGCCCACTCCCTCTTCTCTCTCTCTTTCGCTCTCTCCTCTTCCTGTTCTCAGTGCACCCTGGGTAGCTGAAAAGCACCTTGGAGGTACGGAGCTGAGGAATTGGCTGACAGTGATATTGCGGATGCCTGGAGGCCATAAAAAATAAATATATAAATAAATGAAATTCAAAGAGCCATTATCAGGAAAAGGAGCTGTGGCGCTGTGTTCTGAGGGACCCATTGACTGCATCCCGAACGCGCGCCCCGATGGGCTTCCGGGCCACTGAGGTGTCCCACACTCTTCATCTCGCGTTATTGTCTGTAATTTGTGAATTATGAAAACATCATAAACTACCCCCCGTCGGCGTATCCGTTCCCAGGCCATAAACGTTCGCGGCGTAAATGGCCTAAAAGGCCTCAGCTGTTAAAATTAGCGCATTACGGAGCCCGTTAGCGCGCGCCGTTTCCCTCGTTTATCACCGATGATGTAACGCCCCAGTCATCATCGGGGGTATTGCGGGTTTTGATGCGGTGCGGCGTTCGAAAGACCGGATCCGTGGTTCCAAGGGCTGGTTCTCGGGCTGCCGTAGACGTTGGCGGGAGAGGAGGAGGGGGAGGGGGAGGGAGAGGGAGGGAGGGAGGGGGGAGGAACGCGCGTGAGCGGCGGCTTAATTGATAGGTGTTTTCAGGAGCCTCTTTCCAGGGAGTCAGGCTTGTTTGCAAAACATGCCATGGGCTCTTAAGGATTATCCCTTAGGTGTTTCCATAGTAAAATAATAATCTCCTTACACTATTATAATAAATCAAAAGATTATGGGCTCTCATAAAGCCTGACTTAGACAAAAATGTGCGCCCCCTTTGTTATTCCCTCTGCTTAATTGTGCAAAATGTGAGATTTTAAAAGTTGGGGACATTTCTCTCTCTCGCCCATTCTCCCCCCCTCCCTTTCTCTCTCTGTTTCTCTTTCTCCCGCTCTCTCTCTCTCCCTCCCTCCAAAAAATTTAGGTTGTTGTATAGTCACCCAGAACAATTTTTGGATTGGGATGTAGAAGTAGGTTTTCCCCTAAATTGCATGGTGCTGCAGTATTGGTTGCATGGTGAAACCTGAAACCCTTTAGGCCTTCACCAACCTATCATTTTTCTGTCATCCTGTGAAGACGAACAGGTAAAGAACAATAAATTATAGAGCCGGAACCCATCATGTCAATCTTTACCTCAATTATGAAGGTAAAATTAGAGTTTATAATCTATAATTACTGCTCATACTCATCCTGATCTACAGATCAAGGAAGACAGTAGAGACAGTGAGAGTGAAGATAGGTGACTTCTTCTTAAATTTTCAATGTTTTATTTTTATCATTGATTCTAGTCCCCGTTGGCATTTGTTGAACTGCAGCTGAGGAGAAGGTCATTTTCAGCAGGCAATACACAGGACTTTTTGCCTCCTAAAGGGCTACAAAGCTTGTAGGCTCATTGTTCGGTCACCCTTGGAGAAAAGAGAAAGGAGGCAGAGTCCACTCCCAAGAGCTCATTAACCCTTTAAGGTGTAGGATCACAAATATGTGATTAGAATGCTCTTAACTGAACCTTTGAATGCTGATGTAACGATCACTACTGGTAACTGAAAGCAGTGGAGTTCTAGAACACTGATTTAGAATTTGGAAACAGAATTCCATAAAAACCTACTCTTCAAAGGGTTAATCCAGGTAAAACCTGGAACTCTCTCCTCCTCCATGAGCATGTGCCTTCAGCCCTGAGAGACCCTCATTGGTGAAGATAACCATAAGCGGTCAAATGCTGGTGACCGCTGCAATCCTCAATAACTTAAACAGCGAAAACCGTTACCAGAAACAAGCGGTCTTGTCGCAGAAACAAGGTTTTTTTTTCTTCTTTTTAAAGGCAATGAAAATATTTGGTAAAGCGACCTTAATTTGAATAGGAGCCTGTCAGCGCACGGCAGTCGTGTTGAAACAAATGATAGATCTGATTTCTCACATGGTCGCTCGTATGAAAGCGACCGAGAGAGAAAAAAAAAAAGAACGCATGAGAAAGGGCTGGCTATCCAGTTTCATCTATGAATGCGGCCGTTGTGCGGGTACAGAATTGCGCCCGCCGCTTTGCCTTATCGGTTCTGCCGATCGGCGGCCGCAATAATATTACCATGACAAAACTGTCCTTCCCCTCCTCCCCGGCCCGCGCTCGTGCCATTCATCACTGTCGGCCCGTCTCCGCCCAGACGCTCGCGGACCGCCGCCGATCGCTGATCTGCGCTCGCCGCTCCTACAATGAAATAGATGCTCGCCTCAGATAGACGGGCAGCTGCTCGCGCGCACGGGCGGGTCTAATAAACCCGGGCGTGTGCCCGGCCCGGATCGCCGTCGCTTCCTGTCAACGGCGCAGCGGACGGCGCCTTTCCCAGAAACCTCCTCGCCAATAAAACGATCAGTGTGTTCGGCGACCCGCCGCTGATGGACGCGAGGAAAGACGAGCTGTCGCCCGTGCGCTTATAGCAAAGTCTGCGCTGTTATGCACATGTCCGTTTGAGAGCGGTGGGCGAGGGGGTCTTGGCTGGGTCAAAGCAAGCTCGTCCAGATGCTAACCTGACAAAATCAGAGACCTGTGTTGAGGACAGGGTAGATTCATGAGGACAGGAAGACTCCAACAGTAACTGCTTGCGCCTTGAGCAGTGAGTAAATATTGGCCACTGTGGGATGTCTCGCAGATTTAAAATGATCAAGTCTTCTTTCTAGGACCAGAAAGAGATCCCAGCCAGTTCCAAAATTTCAGGGGAGCGGTCAGAAACCTGCGTCCTGTCTAGCAGTTCCACACTCGGGAAAAAAAGGCAATGCCAAACTTACCGGCTGCAGATGCAGGCGGAACTGCTGTTTCTCTTCTGGTGGCTTGCTTCAGAATGAAATGAGTGGGTCTGCACTGATTTAGCAACTGCTGCTTTTCTCTGTACACGTGACATAAGACATAAAAATCTGCATTGTTTTGTCACATTTTTCCCCGGGTCTATATCATCTTTTTTGGGAAACAACATTTTGCTTTAACCCCGCATTAGCGAGGCGTTCGTGCATTAGCAAAGCAACTGGGCTTGTAACCGGGAGGTCTTGGGGTCCGTTCCTGGAGTTATTTGCAAGTATCTTTTTTTCTCCCTGTGCGAGTACTTGTCCTTATTTTCCTCAGTAAAATAGGCAGCAGTAAGAGAAGATAACTTGTCCAAATAAGAGATGTATCCATTGCCCTGCATGGGTAAGGGTGCATGTTCAGGAAAAAAAATTGCATTGCCATTAAAAGATGAATAATCCTTGCAAGGGTCAGTGCACATGGTGTTACTGTTGTGTAATTTGCAAGGGGAAACTGTTCAGTAAAATGGCAGATTTATGTTTTCTTTACTATGACTGATTTGTCCTTGATGTGGTTCATTTTTTCTTCATCGCCAACACAGGAATGTATACCCACCTCCAGGAGTCCCCCCCCCCCTTTCAAAAAAAGAAAACTGTAACAAAGTAACTTAGAAAATGAGCAAGCAAACCTTTAACAATCGAAAAGAGATTTTAAAAAAGAAAACTGGGAGACTGGGTGCTTCAGGGTGTTTTTGTTTTTCTTTTATTGCAATGCAAATTGACCATCTCAGATCACTTAACACCATCTTAAAAAGCTGTTTGGGGCTAAAAGGCTCATGTCTTCCCAACCACTGGGTGCCCGCAATTGAGCTTTACTGGAGCGTTGCTGGGTTATCCCGGGCACTTTTACAGATGAGCTGCTGTCAAAGGGAGAGGCTCAGTGGCTACCCACAGGATCAGCCCTCCAGCCCTCTCTCTCCAAACACACTTTGATGGACAGGTCTGATGGGTTGGGCCCAAACGCCCCACAGCCCAGGGCCTCCCTAACGTTCAGACCTACAAAGCTTTACCGAGACACTGCCGACCTAAGCGTCCTGTCATTTTGGTTTGAAGGTTGCGTTGCGGTCCCGGTTTGGGGTTGAGCCAATCCAGCTTGGCCTGGAACGCACAAGGGCAAGGGAAGCATTCTTACAATGGAGCACCATCAAAGTGCTTTATGTGTCTGGTAGCTTGTTTAAGTCAACAAATTATCTTGAAAGTGAATTTGAGTCAACAGAGCGTTTGTGGCCCCGTTTCACCCTTCCCTCCTCGCTCTCTCTCCCGTCTCCGCCAGGCTCTTCGCCACCAAGTGCAGCGGCTGCATGGAGAAGATAGCGCCCACGGAGTTCGTGATGCGCGCGCTGGAGTGCGTGTACCACCTCAACTGCTTCTGCTGCTGCGTGTGCGACCGGCAGCTGAGGAAGGGCGACGAGTTCGTGCTCAAGGAGGGCCAGCTGCTCTGCAAGAGCGACTACGAGAAGGAGAAGGACCTGCTCAGCTCCGTCAGCCCCGACGACTCCGAATCGGGTGAGTCCACAACCTCCAGCTACGTCTGCCGCTCCTGCCCCCGCCAGGACACCCAGTGCTGCTCCTATGGAGGTCTGGAAGAATCTGTTGCATACAAAAGACTAAAGTTGCTAGTAGAAATGGTGGTACCGGTATATTATTTGATGATGATGTTAATTACATAGTGAACTACAAATAATCAGCACTAAATTCCAAGTGCTGTAAGCCCCATTAGTGTTATATTACTGCTAGTAACTGCACTTATTCTTTACCACTGAAGATTAGCCACCCATGGCCACTTTCAGTAATGAAAACTGGGCATCCCTGAATCAGGCCAGAATGGTCCTCAAAAACAGAGGGTTTCATACACCAGGGGTTCTCATCCCTGGACCTGGAGGGCCACAAGGTCTGCTGGGGTTCATTTACACCTTAAAATCAGCCGCCAGTTCCATCACAATAAACCAGGTGTGATAAGTTAACTGTATAATCAACTGCTTTTAGTGATCAGTTGCACCATGTTGCAATGAAAACCAACAGAACCTGCAGTCTTTCAAGGCTGGGATTAGAACCCTTGCCATACGCAACATTTGGAGTTCCAAGATCGAAAGTGTAACTTCGGTTACATATTATGTGTTTCTCAGATAATTGTCACCAAACAGTCATTAAGCAAACAGATTAGCAAACCATTTATTTGGAATACAGTGCAGAGATTTTATGTCTCGTCACATTTTTTGATTTGCGTGAACCTTTCGGGATGTAAAATGTTACTCGAAGACACAAGGGAAAAAGTGGACTGGTGGTAATCCACTGGAAGAGGGAGAGCAGAGCTGTGAGGCACAGGAAGTGGGGAACCGGCGCGGGGCCGCCAAGCCGCGTCAGCCGCGAGGTCGGGAGTGGGCGGATTCCTGCGCTGGAACAGATTAAAGGGGGGCGGTTTGGAGGACGAGCGAAGGGAAGGGAGCTGGGCCCGACGCACACGCAGCGCGAGCGAGAGGCAGCGCTCTCTTATCTCTCTCCCTCCCCGCTCCTCGCTCCTTCGTAACGAGGCATCTCGCCAGGCCTTCATGTATGACGCCATCTGGTTTCCATTTAAACCAAAGACAAATGTCAGGAAATTTGTCAAACGCATCTGTATGCGCCTGTGTCAAGTTGAACATTTGTTATACTTCTGCGTTCACTCTGTCTTGGTGGAATAGAGGGATTTTTCTTTTTCACTTTTCCAAAATGTAAAAAAAAAGGAGTTGCGTTTTATGCGGAGAGAGAGAGAATCCTAACCCTGGCACCGTGACAGTCGAGCGGCCCTCTTGTGTGTCGGAGCAACCGGAACCCGCCCCGCTGTCTCTCGAAGTGTCGAAGAACGGATGAAGAGTCCTCAAAAAAAAACGTTGTCAAAAAAAAACATACCGGTCCAGTCATTTGCGCCTCTCCAAACGTTCATCGAAGCCCCAAACAATTTGTAGATCTAATTGATAAAGGAGCTCTCTGATGGCTGCCGGAGAGCTTCTCGCTCCTGACGACCTTCCGATCCGCCTGTAATTATCGCCCCGGGGACGAATTACTCGGCCCGCGCTTTTGTCGTCGAACTCCGCCGAAGTCGCAGGAGTTTGTTTTTTTTTTGTTATTTTTTTTGCGCGCGCGCGTTTGTGTTCTTTTTTCTTTTTTAATTACGATGATTATTTCATTACGCCGGAGCGTTATCATTTCTTAGCAGATTAAATTTCTGTCCGCCGGACAATAAACGCCGTACCCCACAGGGTCGTAATAATTACGGGAGCTGCAAGCTGTTTAGTTGAAGTGGCGCATTAGGAGGGCCAGCGGAGGGAAATTAGCGGCGGCGGAAGAAGCGTTTGAGCGGCCCGCGGTTCCGCGGGAGCCGCTGGCGCGTCGCGCAGTCGGCCCCCGTAAAGATAACGGTCACTGATCGTTTAGAAAACAGAAATAAAGAATATAGTATCTTGTTACCCTTTAAAAGGTTCTAAACGCTGTTTAGCTAGCTGTGGTCGCGGCTGACGAATAGTCCGTTTCTCTGGACTCGCTGCATTACCCTACATTCCTTTAGCCGGCTGAGTTCTCTGTTGTCTCCGTGTCTCTTTGTGTTCCTACTCGGATGTCCTGTGTACATTTCCCATATGCAGCCTTCCTGCCTTTTCAAGAATTTATACATCACGGTGGATCCGTGACGTGTGCGATTCTTATCAAAGATTTATCGAGTGCAAAGCGGTTTGCAATAAATTATTAATGACTTGATGTCCAGACCGATGACAAATGTACATATTTTGTCATCTCTTGCAAGTAAGAACTATGGTCCTCTAATTGTGCTAGTGTCCTATTCTTTTTAGCAATAAATTGATAACAAAGTATTAAAACCACATGCTTTGACCACTTACATAATGAATGTGCTGGTATGTTGCCTGTATCCCAAGAACTTGAAAAGAACAAAAACAGAAATTTATCATTTGACCGGCAGAATGCAGTTGTGATTTCAAAAACATGTCAATTCTCGCATGAAAGAAATTCGGATAATGCGATATTTTAAAAAACATCTGTTTCCGCAGAGAAGAGCGACGATGAAGATTTGGACATCAAGCCGGAGAAGGGGTCGGGGGGTCAGGGGAAAGGCGAGGACGGGAAGGACCCGCGGAGGCCGAAGAGGCCGCGCACCATCCTCACCACCCAGCAGAGGAGGGCCTTCAAGGCCTCCTTCGAGGTGTCCTCCAAGCCCTGCCGAAAGGTGAGAACAGAGACCGCTAATCCGCTAAATGCGCTCTCACCCCGCCTGGTTCCTCTGAGGAGCTCTGGCTGCTGGCGAAGTTGCTAAGAAGATCTCTTAAAATGGCTGGGACAGGTTTTTTTCAAAGAGAGGGATGACTACAGGGACAACTGTGACAATACGTGACTACTTCAGACAAGGAGGCAGACCTCATAAGAAAATAAGAGGCACGCTACCCAACCATTTTGCTCCTGATTGTATCTGATACACTGCGAACTGAGTGTACCTGTTTTTATGTTCTGTAACATTAACTTTTCTGACCTGGGTTGCTATGAAGCGTAGAACATATTGTCCTCTGACTGTAGATAGCTAATCTACATCTCATTGGCCAGCATGTTTGGCTGTCTCCATTAGCCGTTACAGGTGTAAATTTAGTCTCTTCCCCCACAGTCTCTTTCTGGGCAAGCTCAATCCATCGCAGGCTGCCAGATCAAGAATTCTTATACCAGAAGGGACTGAACACAGGCCTTATTTTTAGACTCCATCCAAAACACATGGGCTTTTGAATGAAAAGAAAATTAGGGACGGTGGGAAGCGGGGGAGGGCTAGAGTAACAGGGAGACATCAATCCAAAAGGCTATAGAAGTAATGTCTAATGGCTTGCATGTGGAGAATGACAGGATGAAATTCTTACAGCAAGAAGGGGCGATTGTACATAGAGCTAAATGCTAATTATGTACTCAGGCAGTAGCTTTAACATTTTCTCAGTAGAATTTTTCGTTCCCAAGAATTTCTGTTGTGAAATAAATATTCTGACTACGTGGCACTGAAAAACAGGGGACCGTATCGCAGGTCCTGTCTTGCTTCCTTGTAAAACCCCTCCCGTTTAAAAAAAAAAAAAAGTCCCCATCACGTCAAAGCGGCGCGTTGAAGCTGCTGGCATGACATCGGTCGGCGTTAGCCGCGGTGGCGGACGGTCCCTCCCGTTCAAAAACGCAGTGGAGGACAGGGCAGGCAGTCTCCCCACGTTCAACCCCCCTGCACCCCCCCAACACCCCCCCCAGCACTGAGACGGAGGTCCGAGTCACGGCGAGGGCCAGGCAGATTTAGGGTTTACCGAAGACCGGAATAAAGAGGGGAGTCCGCGCTCTTGAAGGCGGTCCAAATAGAAAGGCTGTGAGTAATCCGATCTGGAGCGATATATCCGCCCCCGTGGGGGCGCGGCTGAAAGGCTTTCTGGGTCGTCTCCTTCGCAGGTGAGAGAAACCCTGGCAGCCGAGACGGGCCTGAGCGTCCGCGTGGTCCAGGTGTGGTTCCAGAACCAGAGAGCCAAGGTAAGAGGGCAGCGGGGCTCCCGTCCAAACCCGCCGGACCACGTTCGGTGATCTGCGCGGTTCTGCGGTAAAAAGGGCAATGGGGGATTAATGCGCTGGGCCAAATGCAGTGCAGTACATCATTTTCTTTTTGCTTAAAAGGAGAGGCAGACAGAGTTGAAAAGTGTTGGCAAATCTAAGCAGTTGTCTCTCTTTCAACTTAACCTCTCACTGCAGTCCCCAGGACTCCCTTTTAAAAGTTAAAGTTCACCGCATACATATCCATGTCAGACTTAAGTTAATATCTGCCCTACCTCCTGTATCCGATTGTATCTTCAAAAGGGTTCGAATAATGAATTGCAGTCAGATATCTGTGTGGGTCTAGTTCACTGGGAGGTGAGAATTAAGGAGAAGCTTGTTCTTTTTTTTTTTTTTTTCATCAGAGTATTTGTAAAAAAAAAAAAAAAAAAGAGAGAAATCCAATATTTTTTTTTTTCCCAGATGAAGAAGTTGGCACGTAGACAACAGCAGCAACAGGAGCAGCAGAACTCCCAAAGGCTTGGGCAAGGTGAGCATAAACCTCAAAGACAGGCAGGGACAGGTGGGCTGGTGTGACTGCTTCGATCACGGTCGCCGCCCAGACAGCGCTTGTCTGCGCATTTGCTGCTTGACTGATGTATGCCGCACCAGTGAATTTCTGGTTTTGGGATCTAGCCTTGGTGGCTTCTTTACAAACATTCATACGGTACTGAATGCATCGTACTATAGCACGGCATGGTGCCATTGTGCTGTCACAATACTTCTTGTCATCGTGACATCATAGCAGGGAATGTCATTATTTCATTTTTGAAGTGTCATAAGAAATCGCATACATTGGGGTCTTCTGTTTCAATAGCACATATGGTTTACTCATATGGTTTGCTGGAGAGACACTATGAAGACCTCTTCACACTGAGTTTATAGAGTTAAATTGCTCACTCCTCTACTGTTGACTGTGACTTTGTGGGACTCTTCAAAAACACGGGTGACAGTGGCCTCCCTTCTTGTGTGACCTCCCTGGCGTCCTCCAGTTTCCTCTCCTCTTCGAGAGGCGAGGAGCTGGTGAGCACGGCCCCAGTCAGGCGTGGCGCAACGTCGGAAAAACCGTGGGCGAATTTACGATGCGGACGAGCTGGAAGTCCAGGGCGCCCCTCCCCTTCGCCCACCACATCCCTGCCAGACCGGCTTTGCCCTTTAAGGGCGGCACTGCATTTCACGCTGCCAGCCACCCAGCTGGACCATCAAACTCTAACTCCACCCTTCTAGCCACGCGTTCCCAAAAACCAGATGCTGCCCTCGACACTCTCAGAACACAGTGTCGGGGGGGGCGGGGGTTTGCTTGTCCTAGATAATGCCGCACACTGTCTTTCTGTGCTGGTCATTCTGCAAACCGTAACGGTTTGACCTCACCCGCCACGTCCGGAGGGAGTGGGAGCAGAAAGGCGTGGCTTATTATATTAATATGGAAAATTAGTATGCCCCCCTTCTGTAAAAAGCTTTTGGTATTACCTCCATGTTGCTGGGTAACATCAGGAGAACTTCAGGCTTTTAAAACTTGAACACTTTTTCACTTTTTCTAAAACCACTATAATTCACTCATTAATAGCATGGGGTAATCATGCTAATTATGGCTCCATTCGTGCACATTTTTATTTTACTCTCAGAATGCTATAGTAATCCAGTTGCAGTGTGTCTTGCTCACCTCCAGTTGACGCACAATACCGTGCCATTGGGACTGATAATGACCTCACATTCGGAGGGACTGCGCCTCTGTCCTTCTGTCAAGGAAGCAAAAAACGGCTCTTAGCATGCGAGCTCTAGCTGTCCCTTCTCTGTGAAACGGGAACCCCTTTTGGGGTTTCGGGGGAGAGAATGTCGTGCCGGGAGACAGACTTACGTAATAAAAAAGGAACATGGCCCAGATGAGCCACCGTCCTGGGCCGCTGGGGCAGGAACAGCACGTTATGTTTTTCTAATTTGTTTTTAATTTCGCGACGCAGATGTTTATTTTATGGACCCGCGTCGCCGGTTTGTTTGACGGCGGACGTGTTCCGCCGGGGTCGTTGAGCCGCGGTTTGCCCGGCGGCCTGCCGTTTCGCGGCACCGCCTCTCGTTGCGTGTCTGGCTATCGGCCTGGAACGGGACGATTACAGGAAATGAGGTAAAGTTTAGATAAGCCTGCGTCGTGATTGCAAGAGAGGACCTGCTGTTCCTGTTCCGTTCATTAGAGGAGTCAGGCGTGATGTGCCTTTAGCTGAAGCCTCTCGATCTTAAGATGTTTCAGTAGAATTTTATAAAGGAAAAGAGTTACTGCAGTGTTAGCGTGCACTGCAGTACAGTATAATGTACAAAAAACTGGGATGTCTGCTGTTAACATTCAGTGCAACACAGCGTAAGAAATTTGCTGATGTCAGCATGACTTAAATACAGGAACATTCTTTCATTTGAACATGATTCCTATAAGGAATATATATTATGAAATGGGATGTAGAAGTTGCCATGTTTATTTTGCCACCCTCTTTACCAGTGTGGGCGAACTCTGAGCACGTAAAGCCCTCCATCATGATCCAGGCAGATGTAATGGAAACTTCACCAGAAGCTGTTTGAAATTAATTGCAGCTATATCTTTCCAAAGGTGGGCGGTACTCTAAAGAAAATCACAGCACTGTGGCCCGCAGCCTCAAACCCACAGAGCCTCTCTTTCCTGAGCCGCTCACCCGATTGGCCAAGCACCAAGGATTACTGTGACATCATCCCATCCCTCTGCGATGTCACTCACAATGCGCTGTCTTTCCAGAGGTGATGTCCAATCGGATGGAGGGGATGATGAACTCTTACACGCCGCTGGCCCCGCCTCAGCAGCAGCTGGTCGCCATGGACCAGAACGGCTACAGCACGGACCCCTTCCAGCAGGGCCTCACCCCCCCACAGATGCCCGGGGACCACATGAATCCATATGGTGAGCATTCACCCCCCCGTCCCCCCACCCACAATTCAATGTGGGACATGTGTTTGGGCTGCATCCCCCCCAGCAAAGATGTGCCTCCTCAGAGCCCCACCCCTTCCCACCGCATACGCTGACTCAAACACACTTGTGGAACCGCTGGTTTATTTTGAAGTTTGCTTCTAAATCAGTCCAGTATGTTCTGCGTGTCTTCCCCCCGTGCCTTGCTCTTGACTCGCTCCATGGTTTCCGCCTGCGTTGGGGAGTTTGTTGGCATACGCCGTTATACTTTGTGACAGTTATGTTCCTCCGTGAGGCGAGCTGGGATGCTTCTGAGGGGTTGTGGCCGGGCTTAATAAACAATGGTAAACCATGGAAAGTGAAATAAAACTCCATGGGAAAAATGCGCAAATGCATCTTCATTCAAGGTCTGAGACATGAATCCAATTAGAAAGCTAATTCAGCTACCTCAGCATAACAATCAATATTAGACAATGCAATTCATATATTTTGTATACTGAGTGTAAGCAAAAAAGCATTTGTACTTGGGAAAATAAATCTATCTCTCTCGGCCTGTCTATGCCTTTTTCCATATATACAGAGCTACACATACATACTGCATACATGCATGCAAGTGTGCGTACAGACTGTGCCTTGCTCCTTTGCTTTACATAACATCTATATTTAAAGTGCAGATTAAATTTATTTAAATGTACCAAATCAAAATCTGAAGCAAAATCTGTCTGCATGTTGCAAGACTCCGTGTCTACAAAGTTATGAGGACAACCGTCTGACCTGCCGTTTTGAGACAGAGTAACAATCAAACATTCACTCCTCCTTCTGAAACACATCGCATACTGTCACTTTGAAATGAAAATGTGTAATAATGAAACTGGTACGGGCTCTCTCTCTGTGTGTTGGGTATGTTTTGGAAATTACGTCTGTTCAGATGTTTGGTGCTGAAGTACTGTCTTTTTATTGTTTGGTTATGTCCATGTGTTTCTTTCTGGCAATGGCACTCATATTGTCCTGCATTTACACATTCTTTTTGATGGGCAGGCTTGATTTCTTTTGAGATGTAAATCTTGAAGCTGCCATCTTGAATACGCACTTTGCTGCCGATCCTAGACGCGGTGTCATTTAGCAGCATCTTTATTCCACAGCCTTTAATGTTCGTTATTTTACACTCATCCCCCTAAATGACTGTAATTTGCATTGTGTGAAATAATAGAGATTGAAAAGATGGCTCACAAAAAAATAGGGTAGCAAGGATCGTGGAGGTAAGCACTGGCTTATTTAAGAAACCTCCATAATTAGTTTTTCTACCTCACCCTTCATTTCGAGATCAAGCGTTTTCAAAGCAGACGTATAAAGAACAAACATACGTATATATCCCGGTTATTTAGCTGTCGTCCCTGAGCGGTGAATAATTTAGCAGCACAGGTCTTCTCGTTTGTGCCCAGACAGGCAATTTGTGAGTGTAATCCCGATATAAATGCTTTGCCCAAGGTAGACCCAAAGGTGCTTCTGAACAACGGCAATGCTCCACCATCTCAAAAACAGGCCCGTACTTGAGATACCAGAGAGGGCTACAGTTTCGGTCTCCGATATTTACCGACGTCTCTTGTCATTCCTAAAAGCCATTTTTATTTGGCCTGTGTGCACGCGTGTCTTTTTTTTAAAAACCTCCCATTACCTCCCGTAAGTCCAAATCCTTGTTCTTATCACACTTCTGCTCTGATTTTATGGCTTGAAAAGTGTAACCAATAACATTGCCAGCTCATTAAAAATGTATGTCCCCATCAAACTGCCAGTTTCCTGATGTAACGGTGCCATTTAGATCCTAAGAGTCCAATAAAGCTACCAGCACCCCCAAGAAAAATCACACAGTTTAAGTTTTTAAAGAGGGAAACATTTGCAATTAGCCCTCTTCACGGGAGCCTATAAGAGACACCCCCGTTTATCGAGTCCCACTGGAACCCGACTCTCCCACAGCCCATAATTCACCGAGCTTCCTGTGACATGTTTGTTGAAGAATTTCTTTAAGACTGCAGTGATATGTAATTAGAATCTTCAGACCGCAAATTTGACATTTAGGAAGATCCCAAATGATTGCAAAATTGCATGACATACTGGTAAACAAAGCGCGATTTTACTGATGAGGACAGCCGTGGCCCGGGCCAGCAACCATTGCGGCAGTTTTTAATCAGCGTATGGCTGGCTTTTACTCTTTTTTTTTTTGTTCCTTTTATGTTTTTTGTTCATGTGTAAATGGTTTTTTGGACTTGGAAACTCCTCTCACGCCAGGCCTCTTGTTTCACCTCCGCAGGAAACGACTCCATTTTCCACGACATCGACAGCGACACGTCCCTAACCAGCCTCAGCGACTGTTTCATGGCGTCGTCCGAAGTCAGCTCCCTGCAGGCGCGCGTGGGAAACCCCATTGACCGACTGTACTCCATGCAAAGCTCTTACTTTGCATCCTGAAAACAAACATGGACATGAGAGAAGAGAGAGCGAGAGAGAGATATAAACCCATACACACCTATATATACTGTTCTTTTCCATTTCTGTTTTCCTCAAGGGAGAGAGAGAAAAGGAAAGCAAGGAACACACCACGATAAGCAGAATCTAAGCAATGAGCTCTTCCTGGGCCAAAGTGCTGAGGAAGAACAACGAACTTGAAGAAAAAAACAACTGTTTCCCCCACCCCCTCCTCTGTAGTGAAGAAGCAGAGGACTCCTTGGACTCCTGCAGATTTCAGAGTTTTTATAGATATATCTGTAGAGTGTTTGTATATGGCCTTCTCAGATGTACACCTCCTTCCTCTTCTTGTCGTCATACAGACACACAAAGAGTATATATGTATTATCCAAGCCACTGATTTTAAAACCTCAGTCAACCAAATACCGCCGAAGTTCTCACAGTGCATGCATCCATCATTATCTTGTGAACATTGAACCGAGAAAATAAAAATGAATAGCAATTTTCTTTAAAAAAAAAAAAAAAAAAAGACAAAAAAAAACTTGTGAGTTGAGATGTAAAAAAATGATGTGGTATTTGGACTTCCATGTTTGCTCTTTACACTGCGTTCAGCATAAGCATTTTAGATCACTTTGATAGATTTTAGCCCTTATTAGATGGTATGGTATTGCATACAGAAAGAGAGTGAGCACGGGAGAACGAAGAGAGAAAGTATGAAATATAACTATGGAGGACAAGCGTAGTGTCAGTTGAGTGTACATAAGTGGAAACGCTTCCGAGGCAAATCAGTTGTGCATGTTGAAATGGAAAAGCGTTCTATTTATTTAACTGTTCCATGCTCCAGATGGTACTTAAAGAAACTGAAAAGCTTTATTTAAAAGGACAGAATCACAATGTAAAGTAGTTCAGTAGCATATTATCATAATTCACTTGTAAGTCGTTTTATTATGAAATTTAAAATAGTTGTTTTTTTTCGTTTTTGTTATTTTTTCGTTTCGTTTTGATTTGTTCTGTCATCTAGGCTGTAAATCAGCAAAATTGTGCTATTTATTTGTTACAAGCTCATTGAGACCTTGTTAAGAGTGCATTTTTAATGCGAAGATTTGCTATATTACCAAAGTTTGTTGGTACTACAAATAAACTCTGAAAAAAAAAATTCTCTCCCGCTGATATGTCTTAGCTCTCCAGCACAAGCAACACAACGATTATACAGTAATTATAATGCCCACTTTTGTATTTGGATTTTAAGCGGGGTTTGTAAGGGGAAAACATGATCCTCTGGTTTGTAGTGTGGATTAAGTTTAAACTACATAAGGTGACATGATCATCTTGTTTGTAGTGTGGATTAAGATTAAACTACATGAAATGACATGATCATCTGGTTTGTAGTGTGGATTAAGATTTAACTACATAAAGTGACATGATCATCTGGTTTGTAGTGTGGATTAAGATTAAACCACATAAAGTGATCATAGAAAAATTATATATGTCACTTCTTTAACCTCTGCTGTGTCTGACAGACTGAAATTCTTTTCCGTTTGCTCGATTCTGCGCCGTACTCAGAGATGACACTGCTGATGGTGGCTACAAGCAATTTCTGCACGTCAAGCTTATTGCATTTCGCTACTTCGGAGTCATTTCATGACCCTTGGCACCAGCTGTTCCAAAGATAAAGAGGCACCTGAATTAGCTCTGCTAAAAAAAAAAAAAAAGAAAATATGTAATTTTGAGGTAATTCTTCGCTTCATATTTAACGAGCGTGGAGGGACGGAGGCCTAATCATGGGATAATGGTCCTCCTTCAGTGCGTGCCCTGACACTGACACGAGGGAGGGAGAGAGAGATGAGAGGGGTAAAGAAAAAAAAAAAAGACCTTAAATGTCCGGTAATCAACGTGGCATGAGGGAGTCGGAGAGGTCGCGGGGTCACCGCGGCTGTTTATTAGACTCACTTTGTAATGATCCTCTCTCTGGCAGGGGGATGCACCTTGTGCAGCGCTCAAATTTCACGAGCTGTCACCGGGGCTATTGCCATATCCAAGTAGTGTGCGGTACAGCGAAGGGCCATGGTTTTTGTTTGCAAAGGCCTTCTTTATCTGTCCACTTGAACGGGTTGATATTTTCCCAAAATTCCCCAACAACCCACCGCACCCTGATCAGCAAAACTGATGGTATTTTGTTAAATGAAAGTTGGCTTATCCCACACCTCCCCTTTCCTCAGCCCAACACACACACACACACACACACACACACACACTAGCTTAATACCCTAAACTAGGACAAGAGTGTCAAACTAGGATTTTTATGCTCTTTTCCCACTTCAGCTGAGCTTCAAACTCAAGATTTCATATCGTTCCAAAACAACACCCTTTAAAGAGTAGAAATATTGAGATTGTAAGGCCATGGATAAACACCGTTTTTACTCAAAAAATAGAAGTACAGGCATGTTACCCTTTTAACAATTTGGTAGGGAAATTATGGAGAGTGGCTAAATTGTGGAGTTTTTTGCGTGGATCAGTATAAGATGATTGACACCACATAACTGCCTAACTACCCTCAGTCCTCTTCAAAGATGAGACTGACAGCTACTCATGAAAAGCTGCTGTTGTAACTTTAAAGCCCTTTCTTTACATATTTGGCAACAGTGGGAAGACATTTTCTTCTGTAACGCATTGATTATATTGAAAAAGATCCAGTAGAAGTCAGTAGGCAATTTGGGTACTTGAGTTCCTGTTGATGTTGTGGATTCCATTTGGCAGACGAAGAGGCAGAACAAAAAGGACTGATTTCTATCAAGAAAGCAGGGAAACATAAGTAGACTGCAGAAACAAGGGACAGAGAGAGCGAGAGGGAGAGAGAAAGAGAGAGACACTCAGGTGAGAGGAGAAGAAGAAAAGGCAGAACACAGCCTGAGGACAGATACGCCTGTGAAGATTGCCAGGTGCCCGAAGGCACCACCTGGACTCTCTCCCTCATCTCCCTGACAGTTTATCAGTTGGGGTGGGGGCAGGCCGACACTTTCCCAAGTGCCACACCCTCTGTGTGGGGTGGGGGTGTGGGGGTAGTCTGTCACAATAAGAGACTCCCCTCGTCTTAACCCTTTCTCTTATCATGCTCTCTGAGCTGATACTACTGATAAGACGGTTGCCACTGGTCGATTCATCACCTTTACTGCCCGCCTCGATGGTCCAGAGATGGGTGGGTGTATGTGGAAGGACAGCATGCCCCCCCCCCCTCCTTTTAAACCTGATTTTCAATGGTGGAGGTTTACTGCTGAGAATTGCGTACATACGTATATACTAGTTAGCTGGTCTGTCTGAATGCTAGTCTATTTTGTGTGTGTGTGATTTCATATGTACAATTATAATCTCAGACAGATCAATGGTACTGTCTACTGCCAAAAAATCTCCAGAAAATACATTATAAAATTACATTTTGTTGATGTTTGGTAAGCATAATGTTTGGTAAAGATATCTGCATCTTTATTTATCTGTTTAGCACTGTGTTCTGCTATTTTCTTGGACTATAATTTAGCAGTATGTATATTTTTTACTTACATACTTTCTTCTAAACGTAATAAATTAGTTCAGTAAATCAGATGAGTTGTCTTTGAGGGTCATTAAGCAGCAGGTTCATTACTGTAGCACGCTGTCTCATGGTTAATTATTAGAGGGCACAGTCAATGGCAGTATTTGCTTTTTTCAGGCCGTGAATTTCCTTCATTTGGTATCGGGAATGGAGTACATGAGTAGAATAACCTAATTAGTCTTGCTTCATATAGCTGGCATGTTCAACACAAACAGCGCCCACGTCGGCAGATACCAGATTGTAAAAGGTCTTCTGTCCCGGACATGACAAACAAATCCAGAGAACAGAGGCTCCATCGTTCATCTCTAGTCATGTGGAAGTTATGGAGGGAGACAGATGTCAAACTGTTTTCCCTAGATATAACATATTCCATGACAACGTTTGGTTTATAGTTACTGATAAAGGATACCAGGGCCTGATAGACTGGATAAACAAAAACAGCAGTATTGATAGACACCTTTACCACTTGGCCTTTTGAGCATGCTCAACATTGAACATTTGTCCTGTGATTAGATGATGCTACTGTAGTTTTTTTTTTTCACCTGCATATTTTGAGATTCGAGGTTTGTTACTATTATTTATTATTCATCCTTTATTTATCCACATTGACACACATCCAGTGAGATATAAATCTATTTTGCAGGGTAACCCTGGCAGATATATTTTGGACGTTACAGTGGCCAAGACCAAGTAGAGTGGAACAAAGAGCAATATTGATAGCAGGTTGAAATAACTGGCATATTACATATGATTTGTGTATGTGGGGCTCTTCAACTGCTAACCCAGGGGTGAAATTCAATTTGCCAAGGATTTGCTCTTGGTTATACATGAAGAGGTGTTAAAAAATAACACATTGTCCATATGCATCAGATATTTGTCTGGGTTGTTGTGGTCTGCATCAGCACAGCATCCACATACCGCCAACCAGAAACAAATGATAAATGATAGCTGAATATTGTCTACCATGGTCTATAATATTGCTGAAGAAATTTGCTTTGAATTGAATTAAATGTTGTGTGGCTGTCCTTGGCTTGGAAACAATGTGACTGCTTGTAACAGGGATCTCAAACAGCCATCACCTGACCCCCTGAATGCTGTTGTAACGGTCCCAGCACCTTGTTCTACAGCGCAACTTTGCAAGGGCAGGAGCCACTCTGTTAGGGAGATCACTGAGCAAAGAAACGGGTGCTCGGAGGTTCACAGGTAATAAATAATCCCCGTATCTCTGAGAAACCTGTGGAATAGATACCCTTTCGGGGGTGGGGGGGGTTTGGGGGGGGGGGGTACAGCGAGCGATCCACCAGCCAGTGCCGAGGGGGTCAAACGAGAACTTGTGTCGGCCTGCACCGGCAGTGTCGTATATCTCCTCCTTATCACCCCCAGCTCTGACATCACAGGTGTGAGGAGGCGCGGCCATCCGTCTTGCACCTGTCACTCAGGCATGATCGCTCTCCTCCCCTCTAGGAGCTCCGCTGACATCACCTCCCCGGGACGCGACGCGCGATTGGCCGCCCCGCCTCGCCGCCGATCCTCCGGAGCTGCGTAAATTAGCAACACCCTAATAAGCTGGGTAACCTCTCTGTGGCTTTTCGCCTTCAGACAAAATTACTGTCATACTTTCCTCGCGCGCGGTACATAAAATAAAAGCACGCGTGATTAATTATTTATGCCACACGATATAAGCTCCCTCGGCAACGGCGGGGTAAGTCGGGTAAATGCTTCTCAACTTTTTTTATTCTCTTTTGAACTCCTGAAACTTTCACGCTCTCCTTTCCCAGCTTCTGCAGTGCTTTGTGTCAGAAAGGTAGCATTTTCTTTTCATTTTTCTCCTCCTCTGGAAAAACGCGACGGCATTCTTCGGATGACTCGCGGAGAGGTTAAGCATGCGTGAATAGGGTCATTACGGCTACTTTGAGGCACATCCTTCAAGATGCATATTTGACTGATGGGCCCTCGGTGGGGATTACGGAGTGAAAGGAACTTCGCGCGGAGGTGACAAAGGGGAGGCGTTTACAGTAAACAGCGAGGAGGTCGACGCGCTGGGGCCGCGCTTGCATTTCAAAGCGGCCGCAGGTGAGGGTCTCTTCCGCGGACAAGAGGCCAGGCCCCGAAGGAAACGGCGACCTGGCGAGGTGTCACAAACAAATCCCCCCACCCCCCAGGCAAAACACTAATGACCCAAATCACCCTCATCTGCAAGCCACGGTACATCCTAAGCCTGTCAAGAGTGCTTTTTTTTTTTTAAACAGTCTTCTGTCACCCTAAATCTTGCTCGGCGGCGTGTTATACAACGTGCTAGGAGATGGCAGTTGGTAGAGCAGAGATATTGGTTCAGATTACAAGCCAAGAGGCAGCACGTCTACCGAGCCTTATGGTATCGTGCTGGCTGCAAGAGCGGTGGATTGTCAGATTGTCAAGTTGTCTCCGTATGCTGCAGTGAAGCCCCCAACCTTTTCTTTCTGAGCGAAAGTATTTGTGCTGCCAAAGCCATCATCTGGTCTGTCATTCAAAAGCAGTATACAGTATGGTTACTCAGATGGTTACTTAAGCACCCACAAACACACATGTACACACAGGCACATGCACATGTGCATATACATAAATTATGCGCATGCACACATATACATATACACACACCCAGATACAAACATGCTCATACAGACACGCACGCATATGCTATACACACACCCAGATACAAACATGCTCATACAGACACGCACGCATATGCTATACACACACCCAGATACAAACATGCTCATACAGACACGCACGCATATGCGCAAGCTCAAAAACACATATCCGTGTTTCACGGTTTGTGTCGCTGCGTAATTGTTTGCTCTTATAGGTTTCTAAGGCTCTGCAATTCATTTTTGTCTCCTGTAGGGCAGTGGTTCTCAAACTCGGTCCTGGGGGACCCCTGTGTATGCTGCTTTTCATTCCAACCTCTACAGCAATCCCAGAATTTTAACAAGCTGTTAATTTTTCTTAATTAGGTGCTTTTCATGTTTTAGAGCTGGGGTCCCCAGTCTTATCCAGAAAGAGCCAGTGTGGGTGCACACACCTGATCCTGATTCTACTGATCAATGTGCTTAGCAATGGCTTTAGTGATTGAATCAGGTAGAATCAGGTGTGTGCACCCACACTGGCCCTTTCTGGAACCCCAGCTCTAAAACATGAAATAAATCAAGAAATCAAGAAAAATTAACAGCTTGTTAAAATTCTGGGATTGCTGTTGAGGTTGGAATGAAAACCAGCATACACAGGGGTCCCCAGGACCGAGTTTGAGAACCACTGCTGTAGGGGACATGAGTCCTTGGTTCTAATCTCATAAGCCATATATTCTACTATGCTGAAACCTACACTACGAGGTACATTCAATAAAAATAAAATAGTACTTTTGAAAAGATTTTCACTGCAACATTTGTTGTCATCCATGAAACTTGCATTATGTAAAAAAATAAATAAAAATAACATTATTAAATTCATTTTTTTTTCTGTTGGGTCTCAGGAGGACATGACTGTGTATTTGTGTTCCCGGGAGTGAGCGTATCTGAATGTGTGTGTGTGTGTGTGTGTGTGTTTGTGAATAACTCATTGTAAATATACCCTGCGTAGAGCGTTAGATCACCTCGGCTCGAGGGAACGTGGTATCTTACACCCAGAGGGCATGGAAGGCAGCAGCGGGTGTAACGTGTGTAAACTCTGTGGATTCGCATTTAGATCGTTGCATTCCTTGAGAAGCAGACGAGAGCTCATCACTGTGGGTGGGACTGGATACAGGAAGACTGTGATGTACTGAGTTCACCACCTATGTTTTGTGGCCTGGATTGGCTACAAGACTTGACGCATTCCAAGATGATGAAAACATGTGCGTAAGCTCTGGGACTTCAGACACTTTCAGCATAACTGACATTAAAAATAGTTGCTTTGACGGTTCTTGTTTGACAAGAAAGACTATTGACAAATGAAACTTAAGGTCATTACATTTTGTGGTTATTCAGCAATGATAAATGACAATCAGAACATGCCTAAACATTTCACACCTGAGAAACCAAAAAAAAATAATAATTTGGTTTCTCAGGTGTGAAATTTAGTGGGCAGTTCACACCAAGTTCCTCAGTACCAGACACAACCAAATGAGAGACTACATTGGCTATCAATGTAAGAAGACAAACCGCCCAGCCTCTTTGCCTCCAGTCCGTGACCTTCTATGAGTTCACATTTTCCTAAGATTAGGTTTTATTGTCTTTTTTGACCAACCATCATTTTTAAAAAATAACAAATAAAATGCTCAACTAGCGTTTCTCCTCTCACTGCGTACCCTTTGTTCACACAGGCGACTGCGTCGATGTCCGCGGCATTCTCCGACGTTGCCCGTTGACTTCACCGCGGAGCCGTTTTTTTCCGACCAGGGTTCGGATTTCAGGAACGAAGCCGGAGAGAAGACTGGGGCCGAACAGACGGGGCGAGCGCTGTGCGAAGGCTCGTCCGTGTCGCCGCTGGATTCTGGGTGATCCGAACCCTCCGGGGTCCCAAGAAGAGCCTGGGAGGGACACGTAGGGTGGCCCGGGAAGGAAAACACCGCTCCCGAAACCCGAGCCGGGCCGCGGCCCCGGCAAAGGTACGCATTTCCCCGCCGTTGACCGTTGGCCTCCGTAGACGTTTCCACACATCTTGTCTTCTGCAGCCCCGGTGCCACGTAGGAAATTAGCGCAGCGACAATATTTTCGTTAGATTACATTAAGCCCGCGTTTCTTGACTTGTGGGACAGTCGTAGCCCTGTGGCCCCTGTCTCTTCCTCCTTCACGCCCTCAGTGTAAGCACCGCGTGTGCGCCCCGCTCTGTTTGTCAAACGTATTAAATGAACCGGGGGAGACAAACTCTCAACAGCCGGCTCTTAAGAGCCCAGCGTGAACTGTGACAACCAAGGGCGCCGTTTTCCTGTGAGCTCACCCCATTTTCCTGTCCTGCCCTCCACCCTCCGTGAGCCCACAGCCACGTTAGCTTTTTGTTCTTCTGGGGTCACTGGCCGATTATCAAGCAGATATCTGGCCTTCTAAATGTAACCTTTCACAGCCTGGTATATCTGCGCGGTTGCTTATGCCTAACTATTCTTTCTTAGGATTCTGCGTATTGTTAGTAGAATTATTTATTAGCGTGTCACTCAAAGTAATTTGCAATTAATGTTTTTGATGCTTTTGGCACATTTCGGTACCATTGTTTCCAAGTCCTGTAATTAGAACGGAGGGAAAAGCGCGCATTCGCGAATCACCGTTAATTGCAGACCGGGTCAAAGACAGTCTGACAGCCCGGGGTCTGGCATGAGTCCGTTTCCTTGTCAGCAGGATTCGCCAAGTTCACCCGGAGTCCAAGCGCGGAGTCCAGCTTGGCCCCGCTGGTGTTTTAGTTGGGCGTTTACAGTCGCTGCGGTTACGTTTTCTCGTGGAACTCTTAGCCTAAGCCTTGACACTTTTGAAAGCGGGTTATTTTGCTCGGAGTCGCGCGGCGCTCGCTCTCATCACGCGGCGCTGTGATTGCACGGAGGCCGCAACCAGAGAGAGGCTGTAACCTGTTCGCGTTGGCCCTGACGAAGCCTCGAGCCCGGTCTGTCAGTCAAAAAAACAAAAAAAACACAAAGCCCGCTCTCACATTCCGTTTCCATGGACTCCGCGCAGGAGGGCACATCTCAGCCTCTCCTTTTTCCCCCATTTTCTTCTTTCCTTGAGATCAAATCAAGGTGGATACACCTCCCTGTGCCCAGGGGTGTAGATATAGCCAGGGATAGCCCCGTAATCCTCCCGTGCTATTGGACGCCATCTGTTTTGGTTTTCATGTTTCAGCATTATTAGTGCTTATTGGTACACGGCTTGGGAATGCGAGGCGGCCGTTTGAAGTGGAGGCAGACGGGTTGCCGGGGGCGTTTGGTGTAGCTGCGCTGACCTCCGGGGCTAACGCAAGCCAGCGTCTTCACCTCCCAGAGACCCGCGCTTAATGCAGGGCCCTCTCCCCGAGCGAGCTTTCCCACAGCACCACGCCGGCTTTCTTCCCTGGAGAAGCATGCATGACCAGGGTGCCTAAGCCTGGGTTTGGGTGGGGGGAGGGGCTCCATGTCTCCGCCCCTCGCCATATTACGGTGGCCTCCTTCTTTGTTCACTTATACTTTTGATTTCATTTTTTTTTTAAATTCATGTCAGACTGTGCTTGGAGGAAAGGGGGGGGGCGGGGTGGGGTGGGTCCTGCTATTTTCCCTTTTTGGAGTGCAGTGATTGCATTACTTTCTATTACATTACAATACATTTCAGCATTTAGCAGGAGCTTTTATCCCGATGCAACTAACACAAATTGCATTTTTGCATACAATCCATTTATACAGCAGGACATTCTTAGGGAAGAAATTCCAGTGAAGTGCCTTGCACATACAGATGAAGTGCCCCTGCTGTCATAGCTAGCTGTGGCTAGGAGCTGCATGCGGTTGAGCATGGTTGGCCAGAGCATTATCAGTTGAGAGAGGCTCCTCTCTTCTTGTGGCTAACTTGCGAGTCCTCTGCTCCTGAAGCTCTGCAGTTCACTGGCATGGTCCATATAGTGGCTCAGCTGGCAGACTGTGAGTGGATAAGAAATGGTCTGCTGACTGCACATGTTTCAGGGGACAGCTTAGGCTGTCTATGCCTTCCATCAGTGAGGAAGGGATTGGTCTTGGCCATTTGAAATTTTGGAAAAATAACACAAGAAACATGGAACAGAGAAGGTCTTTCCCTTGCTAACGGCCTGGAAAGATGGACTGCTAAAGTTATGTGAAGACCAGCTCATGAAGTCGGTTTGCATTAACAAGACTAGAGCGCCTTCCAAGGATTGGGTTTAGGCAAACAACACCTCCAACCCAAAATTCCATAGTTTGTTAATTATTTAATTTTTTTAATTATTTGACTCGTTCATTCATGTTTGCCACATTGTGTGTCCACATAAGAACTGTGCAGTACAAGTGACATTCGGCTGCATCTATGGATTGGTCCATGACTGCTTCATTCTTGATTTGTCCATGTCTTTCTTCTCTGCAATTGGCTAGTAAGATAGTAAAAGTCAATAAAGCAATTTGTTTCTTCTCTCTTTCCCACACTCATTTATCTCATCTCTTTCCTCCAAAGAAATTACATGGGCTTCAGTCAAGCAGAGCATTTTGTGCACTTTCTTTTGTAGAGGAACAAATAATTATATGTGTTTATCTGGATGAGGGAAACAAGGTTTTAATTGCTTTATTTAAGTGGGTGTTAAGATGTTTGAGGGTTGTGTTGAAAAGCAATTCAGAAAACAAATGTTTACTTCTCTACGCTGATTGTTTTGCTTGGTTACATTGTGTGTTCTTTAAGGTCAAATGAAAAATAATGAAAACAAAATAAATGAACAGAAACAATAAAGCGCTGCATATTAAAAGGCTCAGTGAGTCTTTGCAATTTGTAAATTATGATGTGGCACTCCATTCATGACTCCAATTTATGCAAACTTCCCTCTTTCATAAGTAGCAGCATTAAAAAGTTAAATGCCTTTTCAGCCTCAAATTCACAGAGCACTGCCAAAGTAAACTACATTTCCCCCTTCAAAATTACCAAGAGCTTTCAGTCAGACCAGTGCTGTGAGCTGAGATACTGCTACCGACAGAACCGGAAGTTTATTTCGTTATTTTGTATACGTTGCGTTGAGTTAATGCGTCAACATCGGCTTAATGCGACGTATCCGTATGAACAATTACTTAAAAGCCAGACTCTCTTCAGATGGGAGCGTTGTCCTTGGCTTTAGGCATAAACGGTCACGCAGCACGAGAACGTAGCTATTGGCTGCGCCGAGCTCGGCATTGCACCGGAGCCGCAAGATACCGACCGTCGCTGTGTATTCTGGGAGTGTTTGCGCGGGCGACGGAAACTCAGGAACCGTATTTTATGCCCGACTTCTCTATCGCTGCACGCATCCGCTGCAGCATGCTGTCTAATTAAAACACATATATAAAACGCATTGTAAAAGTTAAGAGAGATCCCTTTTCTATTTGAACAAACAGAGCCACAGAAAACCTAACAGAGCAGTCACTCACTGTCTAAACTTTAATTACGGTTTTATGGTGGCAGCGTATGACGGCAAAATCATTATTTAGCATGAACCAAGTAAATGGATTGATAGATCTTTTACTACATTGTTTTCATAGCCGTGTAATGCAGTGTAAACTGATACTTGTGTGCTTACCGATATTGCATGACCTGTTCCACCTCTTGGCAAATATACAGGACACTGACATTTACCGAGCCGGCTTCCAACAAATGAGAATGCACCTGCAGTGTTCTATTGGAAGTGCATTTGTCAAACTGAAACAGGAAATATAACTAGCGTGTCATAGCATTCTTTCGGCGTATTAAAAAAAAGACGCATGAACCACGAGAGATTTGGGAAGAGTGGGATGGCGGTATCAGGTTACGAGCGCAGTTTACAAACCGCGTCCAGCAAAGCTTTTTAAAAGTTGTTTCCTCCCACGCCCCCCTCCCCTGCTCGTTCCTTTCCTTAAAGATGGCCGGCCATAATGGGGAGATGTTATCAGGTTCATTTGATAGCCCAGTTAAACCTGGTTCTGTCTGCACTCCGCGATGCTATCGCGCGTGTCGGGGTGAAACTGAATAGCAGGGTGTGTGTCCCGCCTTTGCCGACTCCTCTTAGGGGGACAGAGAAGGCCAATTTCAGCACGGGATTCCCGGGTGCCCCATCCCCCGCACCCCCAGATATCACCCAGGGGAGAGCGCTCTGGAAGGGGGTTTTTAGGCAGCCCCCAAATATGCAGAACAAGGTGTTTGGCCACTATGTTTCATCTCCCCTAGTAAATCTCAATGAGGCCAACCAGCGGCTCCTAAATCACAGGCCCCATAGGCCAGACTGCAGGCAGTAAATTTCGAAGTCAGTAGTCTGTAACAGGTAAGCCCAACTGGGCTACATCCCAGCTCTTGGCACACATCCTGTCGCTTACTCTGGCTTTACTGCGTCGCTCTTAGCGTCTGGGATCAGGCTCCCTCCCTCCCGCCCTCCCTCCTCTCCCAGGATGCCCCCACTGTCTCAAGGGGCACGGCCTCCCCCAGACTGGCCACTTTGTTTCCTTGCTCTTAAAAAGAGGATAAAGGGATAATAGCAAGCTTGTTTTAAGTTCAGCACACAGTAAACTGCTTGAAGGAACTGAACTGTTTTTTTTTGTTTTTTTAGGAGGCAGAGATAGTGGACTGAGAAATGAGCCCTGATGATCTGTACAAGAGACCTTGCATGTGATTGGATAAGCCACCATGAATGACTTTACTGACTATGCATCTTTTACAATGCGTGACCTAGATGATGGATAAATTTTAGCCTTGCTTCAGAGCAAAGATGACAGAAAGAGATCAGTCAAATAAGGATAGAAAGTATAATGGGGTGAAAACATCACTGGTGCAAATGTGATTGAAAATATATTGAGACTGCATTCAATGCTTTATTAAGGCATGTTGAGTAATGGAGAACATTTTTAATGTATTACTTCTAGAATAAAGCAACATGTTGGGAGCATGCATTCCCAATTCAGCACAATCAAGCTCTTTCAGTCCCATGGCCTGCTTCAGATGGTGGATCAGTTCGCACTCTTGCAGCAAAAAGACGGCCAATGTTGGCCCACAGGTTAGCCTGAATACTTCATTAGCCCACAGGAACAAGAGGGATACTTGTTTTTCAACAGAGTGGCGGTTTCCTATTCCCACCGCCAATTCACCGGGGTCATGTGATCTCATGAGAAGGGGGTGGGGCTTCCCCTGGGAGGACCAGTGGGCCATGTTCAACAGAGACAGTGGAAGGGATTAACCACACACAATCAATGCAAAACAATGAGCATGGCGAGATCCAATCTGCTGGCCCACTGAATTATTTAAACCCCCAGCACTCCCTGGAGAGTTCTGCTTAACTTCCATTTAAGTGGCAAAGCTATTAAATGCTCCTTTAACAGTGCAAACTAAATGACAACCGGGGCCAGCTTTGGGACCTGACCACATCGCTCTGACCTATGTGATTGACCTGATAATGGATATTTTCACAGGGAAGGAGAAGATGACCCTTAACATTGTCACCCACCTGCCCTCCTTTGACCTTTCATGAGCTATTAGGACATTGGAGTGACTTTTTTCTTTGCCCGAAGGTCATTTCCTTCATTAATGTTATCATTGTACTTTAATGTTCACGCAGTTACTCTTTTCGTAATGTGTGTCTCTTGAGGTAACCACAGGCATGGCTTATCTCTACCACTTTCACACTCGTTAAGTGTCTGAGATCTGGTCCAATGCAAGTTCTTCTGATGTCATTGGCACTTGTGAAAAAATGAATTAAAAACTTGAATGGCATTCATTTTCAAACATTAGCTTTGAAAATAACCTTTCCTGTCTTGGTTTCTCAGTAGTCAACACCTCACCTGGATTCCTACTGCAGCAGGTAGAGGTAAAGATTCTTCCCTGGGGGGGGGGTAATCTGAACAGAATTCCACCAGTATAGTAACAACCTTAAGGCCCAGAGGGCAGTACTCTAACCATTATACATAATGAAAGCCTAACTGTTCAGGTCAGTGTTTGTGATGTGAACCAACGTGCATATATGAACACATTAATGGCACTCTTCAATCTCTCTGTAAATGAATGTCTCTGAATGGAATACACTTGTTTTTTTTTCAGAAGATGTGAAATATCAGTTAAGGCTTAATTTGTTGACACAGGGCTTGTTAATTGGTTGGACAGGCTGTAATTTACCCCCTTCCAATTACATGATGAATCATGGGTATTTAAAATGCACTGCCAGTGATATTCCCACAGACAATCTCCATAAATCAAGATTTAGGATTGGCTTGGGCTTGCCTTTAAAATGACTTGATAAAAGGGAGCATTTCTAATGACCAGAAAGATAAATGTTGTGGAAACTAATTATCACATCTTCGAATGAATTTATGGTTGGTAATGAAAGTAGAAGTGTTTAAAGAAATCTTTTCATGATCTTGTGGTTTATATTGGAATTCGGTCTGGAACCCTTCATTTAAATCAGACACCTGGGTAGACTGTCAAGTGAACACTTAAAAGAAATGCAGACCAATGTAGCTCTGAACGCTTAATACATTAAGCTGATTACTTTTCTTTCTGGACATTCTTGGCTATTTTTGTGATTTCTCCCCCCAATTTGTCACAAAGCTAATTAGGTGATGAATAGTTATCATAATCTGTAATTATTTTATGATTACACGTTATTTTGCTTTACACCAGGGCTGCTCACCCCAGTTGAGCTATGCTATCATCCTGTCGGTTTTTCAGTCTAACCCTAACAAAGCACACCTCATTCAACAGCAATCTTGTTGAGCTGCTAATGAGTAGACTCTGGTGTGACAAACTAGAGCTGAAATGAAAACCTACCCGACAATAGATCGTTGAGAACAGAGTTGGGAACCTCTGCTTCACACAATATGAAAATAATAAGTGGTATCTTCAGTAGTGTCCTTCCTTACAAGTCATCCTGTTTTGCAGTAGAGTACTCCAGTCTAGTCTTTCTGCCTGGTGTTCCAGTATGGTAATCCTGAGTAATCTTCCATTCTGATACTTCAGTCTAATTTTGCCATCTTCCTCTCAGGTCTTCCAGTACAGTATGTCTTTCAGTTGAGTCTTCCAGTATGGCATACCAGATCAGTCCCCCAGTCAAACCCCTCCACTGTCCACCATTGACTTCTCGGTGACAGTTTTACCATCCACCGTTATATGGCCCAAATAAACCCCCTGTTTAACAGCCTCTACACACTTTTTTTAAAAAGGTTAGTAAATTTGAACATATAGATTTTTGTGTGTGTGCGTGGGGGGTGGGGTGGGGGGTGTCTTTTCTTAAATGCCACCGTAAATAATAAACTGCAGGGGTCTTTCTGTGAGGAATGGCACTTTTACGATGTGCATCTAACTGGTAAGGTTAATTGTGGTATTTGCAGAACGGTGGTGTTGTTCTTTTCCCACTTTAACGAAGATGGATTCTGAGATTAAGTGTTTGGTGCAATAAAGACAGCCCGAATGACCTTTTAGGACTCGAGCGCAGAATAAAAACAATTATCAAGCTAAAGGGGTCTGAGGGGTCTGAGTCATGCAGGCCTACATTAGTGGAGGAACTCTCGCTCTGTCAATATAGCAATCCGCTGCGGCATCAGGAAGCTGGTATATTTCATTTTCTCCCCAAAAAGGCTTTGCTTTCTTGCTTTCTCGCTTTCTCTGCCCAGCTCTCAGTCTTTTGGCCTCTTCCGGCCTGTTTCTGTCACATATTCAGGCACATGATGTTTGTGCTTGACCCTGTTTTTTGAAAAAGAGAAAGAGAAACCACCCACAAGAACAACCCGGAAACCTCCCCTTGAAAACCTGTGTGTATTTTTTTTGAAGTTTGGGTGTGTTTTGCCACCGGGGCAACGTGACACAGTTTTCGGAAGGCTCGTGGCCCCGAGGGCCTGGCGTTTGAGGCCCGCGGCGTCCCCCTCTGAGGAGCCCAGGTGCTGATATTCTGGTGGTCCTCCCGGACTGCTGCCACGGAGCACAGAGGAGCAGTGTTTGGCCCCGGAAAGGTTCTGAAAGCCATACTGATGATGGTCTCTCTCTCTCTCTCGCTCTCTCTCTCTCTCTCTCTCTCTCTCTCGCTCTCTTTCTATCTGCCTCTCTGTGTCTTTTCTCCTTTCCTCCCCTTCATACTTGCACAAGCAGGTTTTATGTGTCTGTCGGCCTCGTGTTGATGTGTTCAACAGACCGCTCATGCGGATGCGGTAGTGTGTGTGGCGGTTCTGATTTCACAGAGCGACGAGAACCAACCCCCCCCCCTCCTCCCCCTCCTCCCCCAACGTTCGGTGTCACCGGACCCTGGAATCGGTGAAGCTGAGCGGGTTTTTGGAACGCCGGGTCGAGACGGATCAGTTTCCTCTCCAGGCTTGGCTGGTCCACTCCAAAGGTGGTGCAGCGGTGCAGGAGTTCACTGAGTCCTGGCAACCCCCCACCCCGCACCCGGCACCCCACCCCCGTTTGTCATCGATGGCAGCCCCGAGCCCCCCCCCCGCCCTGAAACACGCTGCTGCTGGCTTCCTCTGATGAAAACATGGCACTGACAAGCAGCCGCTGTGCGCCGCGAGCCGCCACCAACCAAGATAAATACACGCAAGGCAACCCGCCCCTCCACTAATTCTGCTTCACACACCCAAACAGCACAGAAATCCAAATCAGAGCCTTAATGGCTGGCAAGTCCTTTCTACCGTTTCTCTGTGTTGTTATGAATTCTGACAGTTAAAGCTAAATCTTTTTTTGTGTGCGTTTGTGCGGCAGACAAACAAAAATGGCTGAGAGTTTGACATTTCCTTTCTCTAGCCTTTCAATCTGCTGCTTTACTTCTGTAAACTTTTAAAGCCTTCAGGGAGTATAAATTGGAATAACCACCTGAAAAGAAAGTGATTTATGATGTAGGTGAAATATGAAGGCATCGACTGAATTTGCTGTCCTTTGTACAGAGACCGGATAATATTCTGTGTGTACAGAGTATTTTGTCTGTGCTTTGAAATGCCAAGGGAAGGGGCTTTGGCTTTTTTTAGCAGTTTTGTTTGTCACTGGTTAAAAAGGCCAGTTTTTTCCGCTGTTTCATACTACTTTACGTGTTTGCTGATCTCATGTAATTTTATAAAATATGTTACATTTACTCTGTATGGTAATGAATGTTTAGAAGTGCGTTGTTAAGAAGAATAATATACACTAGCTTGTCATGAGACTCCAAAGATATGCTAATGCAATTCACATTAGGAGATGCATGTCCTTTTGTTATTAGTTCTTTATGATTGTTAAAATATAATTAATTAATTAAATATTTGACAGTATATATGGTTTTACTGAACCAACAAATGCCTACACATTTCAGACACGTAAGCTGGGATTCAATTTTTGATCTTACCTTTGATTAACAATTGAAGAAATTGTTTTTTTTTTTGTGATGGCTTGAACAAACAAGCTGAACAGTTTGCCAAGAAAAAGTCCAACACTTGCATTTACACGGAAGTCAAAGTTAAAGACACATTTCAATTGAATATAGGTCATAGTCTTTCATCAGGCCAGGAAGTTCTTAAAAACTGTTAATGCCGTTACGCAGGCCTAACGCAAGAGTTAAGCTGATTATAGAAACACAGCTGCATAATGATGCACTTTACGTTGACCCACATGTGACCCGGAGCCCTGTCAGACTGATAGGGACACTACTCTTTTTCTCTGTCTTTTCTCTCCCAAGTCTAAATGAAAGTAAGGTTTTATGTACTCTGTGTGTGGATGTGTACTGTAGTAAGGATAAGTGTATAGGAGCTGTGTTTCTCTTCTTTGTGTACCTGCCGAAATACCCAGCCATGGAGATCTGAGCTTCATAGCCACCGCAGCGCATTCGGCTTCTGTCAGATGAAAGGGGCTGTCAGACGTTCAAATGAACGGGGTGGTAATTCGTGTTAATCACTGATGCGGCTAGGTCACCTGTATTATTTTTTCTGACTGGGGAGGGCCCTGGAAGCGGGTGAGGGGATAGTGGGAGGGTGGGGCAAAATCAGCAAGTCCTAACAGGGAGCGGCGTTCTGAGCCGGGCAGGAATGAGCCGCCATCGCTCCAAGGAAAAAAGGGCTACCCACAAACCCCTGTCCCCAGGCCCGGGCCCTTTGAAGGAGCGAGTCGCTTCTTGTATCGCTTCCCCTTCTGAGGATGCCGCCGCTCCACCCCACCTCCCGGCCCCCCCCCACCCCCTCAGCCTCAGTGTTGGTGTTCTGACTGTCTGGCAGAAGATGCGTCAGATAGGAGGCCGTGGGTGTCAGTCACGGGAAGTACAAATCCATTAATCCTCCGCGTCCGCGGTATCTCCGCGTTAACTCTAGCGAATGCTGAACCCTCGCCACCGAGGTTCCACCAGACTCCCAGATTAAACAGCTGCTATGCTTGTGGCAGGCCGGGGTCCTCTCTGGAGGACCAGCATGCAGTCTCTGGCCCCGCCTTACATATCTAACCCAGAAACTGCACCACGAGTGTGGGAGTAAGTTACAGTTCAGCAGTCTTTATTTGCACTCACTCTGGCCCCAAACTCACCTTCACCCAGGCAAAAAGAGCATCTGATAATATGACAGTAATGACAACATTTTCTTACGAGTGTTCTAACAGCTGTTCCAGTTGCCTGGTGACAGGAGTAAAGCCTTAATCTCATCTTCCATAAGCTTTTTTTTTTTCGCAAAGAGAGAGGGATGCTGGGAAATGCATCTCAGGCGTATTTGAGTCACTCTGACGATTGGAACAGAGCTGTATTAATAGACCAGCGGGTCGCCATGTAATTAAGAGATAAAATATGCAAAGTGTGGGACTGCGGCTGCTGCGTGATATTGTCACAGACAGGTGTCAGCCATCTTTAATGTACTTCACACAGCCCTCCCCCCCTCCCTTGAATGATGTCACTGCGGCCTCCTAATTCAATTAATGAATAACGTCTGGAGAGTCAGGTTTCAGAAGGAGTTCAGCTGAAAATGGCTATGGAGCTGTTCATAATCTCAGAAGGAGGGGACTCGCTCAAAAACAATAAACTAATCGGCATTGGCAACGTAGGTGCTGCTTGCGTTACTGGAACCTAAGGGCCCAGTGGACTGCATGCGATGCTGAGCGCCATAACATACAATCAATGTTTCTGTTTCTCCTCAGTTGACTGGTGGACATGATGGCGGAGCTGCTCGCAGCTGCCCCAAGCATACTGTAGGTGGCGTGTTCTAGGCCTTTTTTTCCGCACCTCCAGATTAAATTACTCTGGCACGGCAAAAAAAAAAAAAAATCAAAAAACGTTGTGCAATTGTGTCAAAGGTCAAAGGACATGTGCTTATCACCTGTCAAAACCCGCCAAAACTGCTTGCCAACATCAGCAGCAAAAAACAAAAAATAAAGATTAAAGGCAAAAGTTTATGAAAAGACAATAAAGCTAATGTTCCATCTCTGGACGTGTGGTAAATTGAATGATGGTATTTTTTCCTCCTTTCTTTGTTTTTGTCTGTACGTTTTTCTCATTTTCTCATTTTGCTGAAATCCATTCTGTTTCCCTTTCTTTTGGTGTGTACACTGGCACCTTCTTTGTTCCCAATTCTCCCCTTTGTGTTTGATTTTACATCGTAGACCTCAAGCCACCATATGCTAAGGCTGTGGCTAACCAGTGCTTTGAGTGGAAGCTCCCCATGAAATTCTTAAATGACAGAGTGAATGTGTTTATTGGCCCAAACTGAAGGATTTAGGACCACATGCTCTTCAAAATGGCCATTTGATATTTAAATATTGCCCCCTTAAAAATAAGTCAAAAGTATTCTTCATGTTTTATAGCTACAAGAGAAGGTTTAGCATGGAGTTTAATTATTTATGAGTGGTAGATAAAACTAGTTCAGTTACATCTGTTGTCCTTGCCTGTTACTGGCAGAGGAGGTCAGAGATCTGGGTACAAATCTGGCAAATCACGCAAGCCCTCAGCCTGTAATCATATTTGTGGACATTAATGGTGACGCCCAAGGAGCTTTTGGCTTATGACTGCAGTTTAGCTTATTAGAATTCCTTTTACCGCTAGAAGTTCCTTGGTGTTGAGGTCAAAAGGCACTAATGAGGTTATCAGGTGAGTGAAGAGCCTTGAAGAGGGGTGTACTCCAGTGGGGAGAGGTGGGTGGGGAGGGAAAATCCGAGCATTGCTCCTGTTATCAGATGTCATTACGGGGATCAAGTCTGACAGTCTGTCCCTCATTTCCCCCAGTCCCACCCCTAAATTTCCCTTTGTCATTTTCAGCTGGGTTTCCTGATATCTGTGTGGCAGAGTGATGGAGAACTGGCCAAAGCATGCGATGTATGGACGTGTGTGTGTGTGTGTGCGTTTGCCTGTGTGTTTGTGTTTGCCTGAGTGTGAGAGAGAGATATGGAGTGCACTCATGGACGGGAGTTAATACATGCGATGCGACTTCATTCCGAATGGCACATCTGTAAAACTCCACCACGCCCCTCTGACAGCAGAGAGGAGCGTGGAGAATGATGGGGTGAATGGGAGGGCGGCGTGGGGCTGTGGGGGTCGGGAGAGGAGCGGGGAGGGGCTACGCGGGAGCGTGTCCACTGTAGGGCAGCGCGCCGCGAGCGGGGCGTTCCGTCCCGCACACAAAGGGCAGAGAGGGCCCCGGTCACCGCACGGCCCCCCTCAGGCCTCCCCCCCACCCCCACCCCCTGCACCTGCCCCGCGCTGCGGAGGGGGACGGTGGCGACGCACACCCGCGATAAGCCCCATGGGACAGGTGCCGGTCTCTCTGTACGCTGGTGGGTGGGTACCGGCACGACGCTTCTATAGACCCCGTACTAAAGGGCCGCGGTCCTCAAAGGACTGTCAGCACAAAGGGCCCACAGTCCCCGGGCCCCAGTGGGCCATTCAGAGACCGGAGCACCTGGGCCCCGTCTGGCTCCGGACAGGGGTCCTCCATGTCTGAATTTCTGGTTTTTGTTTTTATCAAAAAGCAGGGAAGACATTTCATTTTATTTGTTTTCTGGGGGGGGGGGGGGTGGAGCTGGAGGTTAATTAGTTTGTTTTTAAGCGTAAACTTGTTTGCAGTGAAATATGAAGCTTCCGTCTGCACTTTAGTAAATCCAAGAGTCTAAGTAGTCCAGTGAATATTTACGGCAAATATATGAAGACATGTTTTGTTCAAAAAAGGGAAATTGGGTACACAATACATATTTGGTGTGTTCTCTGTTTTAATACTGTCATGTCTAACAAATTGAATCTGTTGTGTATTAGTGTTATATCTGTGGTGAAAAGGCATGATGAGAATGAATGTTTTTTTAACCCTAATTCACCAAAATGTATAGACTTACAGCAGAACACAATGCGAATAGAAGGTTTCTTTAATTCATCAAAGATTGCATTTGCCGTCTGCTTAAATTTCTCAACAGTCATCACATTTTATGAGGCTTTTGATTACTATAGGATATCGCTATCAATATCATTATACAGTTATTTTGTATTGATCACAATTGTGCTGTTGTATTTTTTTAATTTTATTTTTGTTCTGGTCTTTTAAAAAAAGTTTATGTTGTCATGAATGATGTTAATAGGGTTGGTAATTTGTGCCGGTTTCCATATAATAAACTGTCTAGACAGCTTCATTGTTGCTAGTTTCTGTCAAACAAAATGTTAGATTTCAACATCTGTCTTTATTTTTATATGGTTTTTCACTGTCTATCTCCATGTGGTTTTTCAACTCTCACTGGGTGTTTCCTCAAAATCCCCAAACGAATATTTCCAAGAGTGATCTAATGAATTTATTATCATATTTTTTTCCATGGTTAACCATGTATATTTTCTCCATTCCTTAAGATATTTTTCAATAAACAGTTGTAGAAATAAATATATATCAAATTCCCTTGGTCAGTATTGCTGTTGAAAAGCATGAAATGTAACAGGATGGAAGCCTCTGACATGAAATTCAGTTACAGCACTTCCTGTGAAACCATCACAATCATGAAAAAAAAACCTGAAACACAAAGCCATTTCACAAGACCCTATATTTACATTTTGAGCAAATATCCATGACCTAAAAATATTATTTCTAACACAGCAGTGTACATAATGTGCATTTTTATTGCAACACGGGCAACTGCTTTATATATTCCTTAAAATAAATAATTATTTTTTTTGAGGGGGGTTTCAAAGCACTCAGATATACAGTACTAGCTGTTTTAATGACATCACCAAAGAAAGACATTTAGAACAGATGAACCCAATTTTTGGTTTGTATCCCAACCTATTTTATAGTCTCTTGTTTTAAACATTTTAAGACCAGTCACCAACTGTTTCTGTTCATATCACATCCTGTATAAAATTTTCAGCAATGGACATTAACTTGGTTTATGTTTAGTGTTTTTGTGTTTTGCTGTTGGAGCATTCTCTCAAGCAAACAGATGTTTCTTTAAATACACAGGAAAGAGAGAAAACGGGAAACTCTGTCCTTGGTAAGCATGTGTTCATTGTTTGTCATGTTCCTTGAAACATTTAATGTCCTCCACATACTTTAAGGGTGAATTTCTTATCCTGCATCTTTTTCAGGTTTTTATTTCTCCAGGACAATTCCCAGTGGTGCGATGGTCTCTGCTTTTGCACACGACACATATGGACTAAAACTGCATGTTACTCCCGTTTCCGTGTGTTTAGACCTTCTACTCTTTTTGTGCAATGCTTCTTCAGTAATTTAGCTGATCTAAAAGGGCGTCTTGGCATTTGCCAATGTTCAGGGCTGATAGAATCGGAGGGCAACGGTAGAAAAGCAATTGTTCAATACAGCAAAAAAAAAAGCACTTTCAGAGTCTATCACATTTTGAATTACCTGCCCAGCGTCTTTTAGATCTGCTGATATTTTTGCACAGGTCTAAAAAAAGATCAAGGTACAAAGCACATTGCGGTTTGATTGAAGTGCATTTTAAAGGGCACATAGCCGCTAGCAAATATATTTAGTTGTACCTGCAGTGAGCTTGAAGGCTTCGATTGAGTGGGATGCAATTGTCTGCATGCTAAAAGGGTTTCTAAAAAAGCCGAACCCCCCCAGTTTCCAGAGTCTTGGATTAATTACAGAAGGGAACTCACAGCTTTAAGGGTCTAGGAGCTTACTGGGAGCGGGAAGATGTTTTCTTATGGAATTTTCTGCAGGGAAAAGTTTGCACTCATCTTTGATAGTTAACCCAGGCTGACCTTGCTGTTGAACTGATCTGACTCACAGGGCATCGTCACTGCTTCTCATTAGTGATGAGTCCGGCAGACTGGCCAGTGCCCATGTGTTTAGCTTTAGATCTATTTATCTATCTACCCATGCGTGTATCTATCTGCATCTCCATTTGTCTGTCAGTCTCTCCCCCTTATCTATAAACTCTATCTATGGATCGATATAAGTTGATTCACACTTGGACACAGGCTTTTTTTATACAAGGCTCAAGTGGGATGGCAGGTACCAAAGAAAAGGCATGTTTAGAAAATATCATAATTATCAGGTGGTTTCAGGTTAAAGTAGGTTGTTTAACTGATGTTTTTTCAGGATATAAATAATGACTCCTCTATTTGTCTTGTTTATAGGCTCATAGCTATGACTACATAGACTGCTGTCATAAACCTGTTGAGTATGTGTAAATTAAACTAAATCCAGTGAATGCCTACTTTAAATTGCTTAATTACTTTGACACTGCTTAGATAGCCTAAGTTAGTTATTTTCTCTGATACCCTTACCCATGTACCAGTAGCTAACATAAAACCAGAATATAACATGAAAATTAATATATTAATGAACTGCTTTCTACCAAGATAAATGAGACCATAAAGGGCAATACAAAATGATACCATACTATTGATTTATTTGATCAGAGCACAATAAATATTTAATCAGTGGAGGTGTTTGCTTGAAATAAGACAGGTTAGTTTATGTTATGCTAATCTTTATGAGCCTGCTTTTCATTGTCTTGAATGTCTGCGGAACAGGATTAGGGTCAATTCTATTCTCAATTCAGTCTGTTTGAAAACACGAATTGAAATTCCAGCAAAAATGTTCTATGATGATTTTTTCAGTTCCTGAATTAAATTTCAGTTCATTTTGTAAATCTATTTAATGAAAAATGGAATTGGCTGCAATTAACCAATCAGTTGATTTCAAATTATAAAACGAAATGCAACACAGTCACACTTTTTACTATTGAAATTTGAAGTAGGGAACACAGCAAAGTAGAAATTGCAGAAGACTGTGAAGCTGTTATAATTCTTATAACTCTCATAACTCTTATTCTTATAACTCCTCTTTGAGTCATAAACATTTTTATTTATTTGTGAATGTTAATTTCTGTAATAAACAACCAGAAAGCTGGTAAATGAAAGAAGGGCAGAGCTGGGATATCAAATGATTGCATCATTTTTATTGAATTTTTAAGATTTGGTGCTGCTGTCTAATTTGTTCATTTTTTAGAGAAGTCCTACATTAGAAAAAAGCATCCCTTTGTGATTCTGGATTGCAAAGGAAAATAAGAAATCCGCATGGAGTTGTTCTTTTAGTCTGTTCCCTGTCATTTTTGAAAACCCGCCCTCTCCAGGAGAGCATGTTAGAGTGACTGTGTCTGTCACGAGCCGTTATATTTCTGTGGAATCATAAACATCATTACGGTGTGACACTGTCACTGCACAGGCAAATGAGTCATCAACACACAACATCCAAATCAGATTTGAATCATTCTCACAAAGAGAGCAAGGCGTTGACTGAAAGTGTGTGTGAGCGTGAGAGAGAGATAGATGAAGACAGTGAGTGTGCGTATTATACAAACGTGCCTGCGTGTGTGCATGTTACTGTGGATGCACACTCGTGCATGCGTGTGTGTGAGTGTGTATGTGTGTGTGGTGTGTGTGTGTGTGCGCGCACGCATGCGCACTCATGTTTTTGAAAGGCCATTGTCTGCCACGTGTCTTTTTGTGTGACAGGTGAAATTTGTGCTATCACTCACCGGGGGTTCTGCTACCGCTGTTATTTACGGCGCCTGGCCCCGCCCAGCCTCTGCTGCGACACTATAGCCTGCATAAGGAGAGGCCCAGGGGCTGCCAATCCAGAGAGCTGCTCTCCGGGATACCAGCCTCCGCCCGCACTGACACTGTGCACGCTGGCTTCATTGTGACACCCATACAGTCGTTTTGCGATACTGTAAATCCGTGTGATACTGAGACAATGTTAAACTGATACACTGTGATATTGTAAGACTGCAACATGATGGCACAGATGTCCTGTGTGTGACACTGATACTGTGGCAATGCTGCTGTGTGACATTGCTACTGTGTATTGTGGCACTGATACACCATGGTATTTTGACAGTGCCATATTTAGACACTGATATGTTATTGTACAGTTGCAATGTACTGTATGTATGTTTCTTTGTGTTCCTGCAAGTACATTCTGTACACATTCACATTTCTGCATGTATGCGTGTTAATTTATATATCAAATTTAACAGTGCTCATATTTGAAAATATGACCGTGAGATTTCATTACATATGAGGTTATAACCATGTTCATGTTGTGATCATTTTAATATTCTATCACATATAAATACATAAATTATAGAGTGTTTTTAAGATGTCAAAAAAAAAGAACCCAAAATACCCTTATTGACTAAAAACTGCATCACAATACAAATAAACAATAGCTCATCTGTCTGGTGGTAGTACGAAATTGTTGTTTTGAAAATACCATCACATGGTGGTTTTCCTGGAGATTGTTGGGTGGTCTGTTAGTGCTGGGATCAGCAGTTCATGGTCAGTCCAGCTTAAAGATCTTCCTTCTTTCCTGTTTGTTTATAGGTGGTACTGTTACTGTGCATCTAGATGTGAAATGTGCTTTGTGTAATTGCTGCGTATCTAAAGAATTTGCAAAAAGAGGAGGGAAGTAAACCTTGTCCTTCACATTCTGGATTCCCCTTTTCTAAACTTAAAAAACTCACCCAATACCAGGAAAATCCTCAACAAGTCTGTTAAAGTTTTATTTGTGACATTTGATGTACCATTTAAAAAACCATTAAGCATTAGATCATCTGTGACAGTAGTTTGCTCACATTAAGTAAATTTTTTGCCATTTTTGGTTTATTTAATACTGTTTGTTTTGCTGAGCATTTGTTTGGCAAATTTTCATACATTCTAAGTATATTTGATCATACCTATGTATTATAATAATGTTAATAATATATAAGGATGAAACAATTGGCCATTTCACCTTTAAAGTCCTCTAGAAATAAGCCTACTTCGATCATGTTTACACTTTTTATGTTTTGGTCTTACTAGTCATAAACGCTGCTCTAAGGTGCCATTTCATCAACCACGATCGACAGAGACCATCATCTGATCTTACTTTTCTTTCCTTTTTATGTCAACAGATAAACAGTGCCTCTGGCTTTTCATGACCTGATAACCTTTATGTAAGTATTTTGAGACCCAAAAAAGTGTATTTTCTTTACAATAGAATTACCATTTGCAAAATACATCTTTGGTATATGTTTACCAAAAACAGAAAATGAGTTATTGTTTCGTTTCATTGGTGTTGAAGGGCACCACTTTTAGTTCATGCTCAAAACAGTCTGCCTTCCTTTGATACTTGAAAATCACAAATTGCAGCATAATAAAATGAAAAGCATCATGTTAAATTAGGCGTTCAAAGTCTTCTTATCCTGTAAGAAACCCACCTGTTGTGTAAATTAATTACTTCCCTAGATTTTATTTTGTTTATATTGTTGGGAAATAACCACTTGCAGCAAATATATGCTAAAATGGTTCATCTGGCATATGCCATCTGTCATTTGGGACAGGTCGTTGAGTACAATAGCCAATGATAATGTAACTGTTATGAACAATGTTGTGCTGAAGGAACAAATTAAAGGTCTGTATCTTTAATTCTAATTGCATTGATACTGTCAGGAAAAGCCAACAGCTGCTTATCCATGTAGAGTCAACTCCAGAATTATTGGCACCCTTCATGAAAATGAGCAAACATGTACAATGATACATATTTTAGGTGGGAGAGCCATATAATTTTATTTTAACATAATATTTTTTCAAATACAAAAGGTCTTATTGAGTAATACATTTTTTTCAGCAAAAAATGTAGGTTTCAAAATTATTGGCACCCCTATGATTAATATTTGTTGAAGCCTTCCCTGGAGAGGATGACAGCACAGAGCCTGTTCCTGTAATGTCTAACAAGGTTGGAGAACACTTTAGGAGAGGTCTTGGACCACTCCACCATGAGAAAACCTTCAAGAACCCTGATATTCTTAAGTTTGCACGTGTGCACTACCCTCCTTTCAGACCACAGGTTTTTAATAGCGTTTAAGTCCAAAAATTGAGGTGACCATGGCAAAACATTGATTTTGAGTTCCTGCAACCATTTCATTGTCATCTACGGCCAAGCCCCAACCTCCTGGCAGAGGCAATCATGCCATTGATTCTTACAAGGGCCCCTGGACTGCTTGCAACAAACCAGCCCCAGAGCATCAATGATCCACCACCATATTTTATTATGGGTACCAGGTACTATTCCATGTATGCAGTCATCTTTTTTCCCAAACGTGCCAATGGTGTGCATAGTCACAAAGTTCAATTTTGGTCTCATCTGACCACAACACACGATTCCAATTGTACTTCGAATGATACTTGGCAAAGTTCAAGCGCTTCAATTTACTGATTTATCTCAGTGAGAGTTTCTTTCATGCAACCCTTTCAAAGAACTTGTTGACATGGAGGAGACATCTAAAACATCTAAAATTTTCAAAACTTGATAACCCCAAGATTTCACTAAACTCTGCAGTTCTGAAACTGTGCGTTTTGGGTTCTTCTTTACCAACATCACCATCTTCCTTGCTGAAATTGGGGGCAATATGCAATATGTTCCTGGCAGATTTGAAACTGTTCCAGACTACTATTTTGATTAGGCCCACTGTGCTGAGTGGTATTTTCAAATGTTTATGTATTTTTTATATTTTTGTTCCCTGATTTCTGTATGTAAAAAACAATCTGTGTCTTCTGAGTTGAAAGCTCTTTGGTTTTCCCCAAGATGATGGAGGAAAAAAGTATATATATATATATATATATATATATATATATATATATATATATATATATTATATAATTTTATCACAGATGCCACTTTGTTTGTTTTGTTTCAAGTATTCTTTCGGGGTGACCATAATTTTGACCCCTATGTTTAAAAAAAATAAAAAATACAGTTACTAAAAAATTATTATTTTGAGTGAAAGTAACTAGTTTCTCCAAATGTTTGAGCCGAAGATTTGAATCATCATCTGTTTTGTTTATTGTATATTGCAGATTTTCAGGAGGGGTGCCAATTCAGGAGTTGACTGCACCTATGATATCCAGGTGAGGACCCGTGCCCTTTCTAAGCATTGAGAAAAAAATGACTATGGTCATTTCCTGTCAGTGTGTCTCAAGTTTCCATTTTCCAGAATGGGGGTGATGATTGTGTGAATCTAGATAGCCTGTCTGTCTGTGAAGTATACAAACAGGTCTCGTTTATAGAACCACTGACTCAAGGCCCAAAGCCTTTGAATGGACAGAAGCAGTCCCTGGTTATGGTAAGTGGAAACCTACATAATTGACAGACTTGTTACTGTGGTTAAGGCCTTTATTCAGTGAATACATTTTCTTCGGAAGCACAGCTTGGCTGTTCATTTTGGAGATTGGTAATCTCACTGAACTGTACAAAGACTTTTAAAAGCGACCACATGCATTTCATTGTAAGTCAAAGTGAAGGGCAAGCATTGATTTAATTTAGTTTAAGGTAAGCAAGCTGGTGCTGCCAATACACGTAGCTGCAATGTAGGTGGAGGTGTGGGCTCAAAGACTTCAAAAGTAGAAGTTGAAAACTTAAGGGTGTCAGCATCCCTTACACCACAAGAGAAATTGTTTTTGCCAAAAACCTAAAAGCAGGCCTCCCCAGCCAAGACTACCTTTCAACAAAAATATTGCTTCAGTTGATTCCCCTGGTGAAAAGGTAAGGCGTTGATTCTTTGATTTTGACACTTTACATCTACATTGCTACATGCTTTACTATAATGTATCATATAAATATTATTCTTTAGTTTATTTTTGGATATTTTTTATTGGATCACATTTTTTAAATGGTGTCAAATCATGTTTGGAATAAAATAGAAAAAACAGCATCCCTTGAGATGCGACTTTTTTGCAACTGCCTCTGCTGATATTAAGGTAGCACATTTCAAAATTATAATTATTCTCAAACAAACAATGTTCATGCTATTCAGTGGAAAGAATGTGGACTAGGGATATGGCCATTTAAGAGTAATATTCTTATTTGTTGCAATATCATAAATTAATTTACTCATATTACATTTGTAATTAATAATTCATGCTTATCATGGCTCAACGTTTGCCAGACTTTGGCTCTAAAAGACACATTTTCTAAGATACCTGCAAAATGCTAGCAAAATGTTAATAATGATTTTAAAAAAACATATATTTTTAGTGAGGCTGTGGAAACATAATAATCTGGGTGGGCGGTAGACATTAGATCTCATTGGTGAAGTTATTTTCTTGTCAGTGATTTAATCAACAGTGAATTCATTTTTGTTTGCAGCTATTTAAACGTAACTTAGGTAATATGGTTGCTACTTGTCGGGAATGACAGGACAACACAGCGCTGTTGGACGCTCCTCCGTGTTTTATTTCTGCAAAATATGATTAAAATGTGACGCGGTCAGCACGAAATGGGCCTGACGCTCACTCGTCCTTTAGGGGCAGATAGGCGTCAGGATTCCAGCTCAATGCTGGCGCGGCTCTGTCGGGTCAGTAATAAGTCGGTACAGAAAAGTGTCTCGCCACCGTGATGAGTCTCCGACTCTCTCCCCGTGAGGTCTCCTTTAACCCTGGAATGTTAATAATCAAATTCCAAATGGACCGTTTCTCACGGCGACATTGCAGTAAAATCGCTGATTCCTACTGAATACTATTTCGACAATGCGTGCCTATTGGTTGTTATCGCTTTAAAATTTATTTTAAAAGTTTATCATTTTGGTATTAACGTTAATGACGTTAATGAGGACTTACGCTGTCAAATTCAAACCCGTAACTGCGTCACTGAACTCACTTTCTTTTTTTGTAAAAAATCAGCGAAACTGGAAGATATTTTTAGCTTCATCGGCTCATAATTAATATTGCGTTTTAATATGTCATATATTATATTTTGCCTTTGAATTTGAAATGTGTATTGCATTCTTTATTTCGTACAATTTACAAGTGGCCTTTTTTTTCAAAAAAATGAAATTGTCTGCGGCCCAAATGGAGAGTGAGAACAACTGATTACACAAATTACACAATTACAAAATTACATAAATCCATTACCAGTCAGTTCAATCATCTCTTTTGCTGAGCCGTTTTACATTAACAATTATTTTTGGAAATTATTTTTGTTGATATAGAAATAACGAGGCCACAATTTTGAAAAATGTCTTTTGTGTTTAGAATTCCAGTTCTAATAAAAAATGTCAACAATAAATGTACTGAATAGGCAAAATTTTACATTTTATGACTGACACCAAAACAAATCATTTTAAGCGTTATAATACTTTTGAAAGAACGAGGGATATCTGTACATTTAATCACTTTAATGTGTAGCATAAGTATAAATTCAAGTGAGGGATTCTTTTCTTACTTTTTTTTTTAAACCTTAATATCATTTTCAACCACAAAAAGAGAAAGGAAACAACAATGCTAAATAAAATGCTTTAGCCGCGTTTCCACCGCAGGAACTATACCCCGGAACTAGGAACCTTTTGAGGAACTCAGTGCGTTTCCACCGCAGGAACTAGGGTCTAAATTTAGTTCTGGGGGCTTTGTTTTACCCCCCAAAACGTTCCTGCTCGAGGGGTAGTACTTTCCGAAAGTACAGGAACCTTTTGGGTGGAGCTTGCAGCGCTGAACATTTCTGATTGGTCGAGTACTCGCAACATTTGTGTTGTATTTATTTTCCGCCATTACCCGCCATGTTTGAAAATATGCAGCGGCAAACCAATTTATTTTCATAATAACTTCAAATCAAACTTGTATGTTATGCGGCGCAGTAGCCTACTTTTGGTTATAGCCTGTCAACGTCTTGGAATTATAACGTGTGCTCTTCTGTTCTTTTCTTGCTTTAGTATTCGTTTTATAAAATGCTAAGCATTCGTGCTGGGACAGCATATTACGTAGGCTACCAAAACATTCAAACGGATTAATTCGGTTGCTGAATATTTTCTTTGTTAGCCCGTTGTAATTGACTCAAAACGTTTGATACAGTTATGTGAGGTATGCGGTAGTTCTGCGTAATTAACATTGGTGATACAGTACAAGCAAACTGGAAATCGCCTTCCGCACTTTTTGTCCGGGTAAAATAACAGGTTAATTCTAGTAATCTTCCCTAGCTTTTTCAGACTGCCGTAATTTTACTCAATTTTACTGCCATTTTTCAATTCCACGAAAAGACCAGGAAGACTATGGACTAATTTATTGTGCATAGTTCGCATCTGGAGGGCACACTTCGCTGCTCGGCTAGCAGTAACTTCGAAGGAAAGCAAACGGTGGCTGTACCACTACTAATTTACATTTTCACGCAAGTCCGAGTTTTCGTTCTATTCTTGTCATTTTGCCATTAGCCTATATGGAATTGACGACGAGAAAGTAATCAAACAGCAAATTGTTTACAACGTGTGCATGTTTTCTGCTGTTGTTGCCAGTTATACATATAAATGTGAATGCATTCTGTCGCTTCGGATGTCAAGACATGAAAGCGAATGTTCGCATAAAAACATAATGAATGTGTTTGAGAGGATATATGAAAATCAATAAATACAAAAGTAACCATATATAGTCATTGTTGGTAACCCGTTGTATATAAGTGAAATAAACCCCTCCGGGCTGTCCCGGTTATATGACAGATGGACCGACGACAACGTCAGTGGGCTAATTTGCCTAATCTTCGCGGTACTTTAGACCCCGGTGGAAACGCAGACAACCATTGGCTGCAGGAACCTTTTAGTTCCTGGTAAAGTAGTTCCTGGGACTGAAAGTTCCGGGTAATTTTGGTGGAAACGCGGCTTTTGAGTGAAATCACTCCTGCATAGTAGCGGCTCTCTCTATGTCTCACTCTTCCTGTCTCCCCCTGTTTAACAGCGCCCCCTACAAACCAGTTTATGTACTGCAAGCAAGATTGACAGCGACACAAAAATGAATTGCAGATGAGGTGGAGAAAATGTATTGTACCTCACACTAATTCTTCTATGCAATGGACAATTCACATCTGTAATGAATGCACCTCACCATGTGCTCCAGTAAATGTAGCATGTAAGATACTTAGATGCCTAGGATACTTTGATTCATAAATGCCAGTTTAGGTGCTGCCTGTAGCACCAACTGTGGAATAGGCGGAAGCACCTTTGCCAAAATTCACATTATCCAGCATTCCATTTTGTTTGTTCTTTATTCTGATGTCTTCGGATGCCAAATACTGTTTCCTGTGGTCACAATGTAAACAAGACAGGTGCTTCAGACTGATACAAAAAAGGTCTGGTTTCACCTGTCCTAGGTCTGTATTGCAGCTGTCATTTTTACTACAGGTCTTAATTATCGGTCCCTACGTAAAAGGAAACTGAAAAAAAGTGAGCACAATGTTATATCCTATCATGTATGATGTGAAATTTTTAAGGAGTCAGATATCTTTCAGTTGTCACATTAGACCCTTATTGCAAGTGTCAACACTCACGCATTTGTGGGAGTGCTAGGCGTCTCTCTCTATCTATCTCTCTGTCTCTCTCTCCCTCTTTCTGGGCCCCCTTCAAGGTGAAAATCACCTGACATCTTGACATTTGTCTCCAACACCTCTCCCTTATCTGTTGATGCTATCAGCTATCGTCAACATATCTCGTCAAAATTATTTGAAAACCCCACTGACACTGGAAGAAAGGTCTATATTTTGAAAATGTAAGATAAGGTGTGCTTTAAAAAGCTTACTGACAAAATGCTTCATTGTGGACTATCAGTATTGTGTGTGACCACCACACTCGTCAAACATATTAATTTGAAGTATGCGTGCGTGAACGTGCACGCGCGTGTGGCTGTAGGTTTCCATCGATCGGTTTGAGTCTGCCTTCTGAGTTGATAAATGTTTTCAAAGGATTGGAATGAACTCATTAAAAGCTGCTAAGTCAGGCACTGTTTGAATTAACATTCATGATGATAATGCAGAGGGTTTATTTGAGTTGGGGGGGTGTCAGCGAGGTACTAAGCTAGCCTGTATGCTGAAGAAATGAGAATGGGTGCAGTTTATACCTCCTACTTTACGGATATATACATACCTCCCCAGAGTATTGCGTAATCACATCGCGAAATTATTGCTGAAATTATCTACCTTCGCCAACCACCACATTCGGATTGACATTTAATACAGCTGTGAAAGCCCTATTGCAAACTTCCGTTGTGCATTATACTTAGATGTACACATTTAGTACAAATATTAGTAATGCCAGCTCAAAATAATCCTGAGTATTTCTAAAATTATTTAATGAAGGCCATGTATTAAGTATCAGACGACAGTCAAAATAGTCATTTTATAAAGCATCTTTTTCTTGACCACAAAAACAAAAATCTATATGGCTACATTGTGCAATTTGCCAGTGACATATGTAGAGCATTTTTTTAACATGAGCTGAAAATCAGATACAGTAAAACCTGAAAGCTGCATTACAAACTGACCCATAAACCAGTGAATGAGAAGAATCGCTGGCCTAGACAATTTTGTCTTATCAGTAGCAAGCTTCATACTTTCACTGATGCGAAACATATACCAAAACTTGCTTTAGAACTATTTATAAATATAGATATATCATATAGTACGTTCTTCGCAGTCTCACCGATCTAAACCAAGTGCTCTTTGATCACCTTTGCAAAAGGATCGACACAGATTCTCCTAGGGGGGTTGCTTCAGTGATTTACTCCTACATATCACGGTGCCATAAAAGTGTGATCATTCCTTGTGTTTAACATTCCTCGCACAGAATGCGGGACCCGGGTGCCTGCCCTTTCAATTATTATTTTGTGTGACCCATGCCCCCCCCCCAACAAAAGCAGCACTAGGACATGTGATTTAAAGGATCATAAAGGCAGACACGGCGCACCAGGACCCCGCTCTCCAGACAATGAGACGGAGAACCAGAGGAGGGGAGAAATTCCCTTCTCAGCTGTAGGCCCGGTCCCATCCCCATCCTAAATTCCTCAGTCTGGCCTGGAGAAGGCCCGAGGCCGCCGGGGGCTGGCGGGGTGCGGTGTGGGAGTCTGGCCCATTTCTGTGAGCTGAGGCAGGGGGTGTGTGTTCGGTGGAGGAGGCGGGGGGGGGGGGGGGGGGGGGGTTGGCGGTTAGTGGAGACAGTTTGATAACTTTGGCATTTCGGACCCCCGCGCGGTCCCAGCGTCTCTGCCACGGGGAGGCTTGTCTCGGTGAGCCGGAGCCGCCAGACGCCCCCTCGACCGCCCCCTCACCTCCCCCATCCCCCCATCCCCCCCCCCCCTCCCTGCCCCTCTAAACGCCACCATCGCTACCTCATCCAGTTCCTCTCCCACACTCACCCCAGCGGTGATCTATAAAAAATCGGGGCCGAGGTGCAATGCGTCTCTTAATACGCGGGGAGCCGGCGGTATCGGCCTCCTCCCCGGCTGTGCCGGCCCCTGTCGCCGGCATCGAGCCGACAGCCGGGGCTCGCCGGGCTCACCGCGGGGTCAGAGGTGCGGCGCTTTCCTGCCGCTCGCGGGTCAGATCATCCAAACTTGTTTTGAGAAAGGAGAGACAGAAAAACAACCCACCCCCGGGTAGAGCCAGGGGCCTGAGGTTGCCGGGATGGAGAAGATGTGAGGGGCACAATGCTGTGAGTCACTGCCGAACCCCTTCCACAGAAGCAGGAATTCCTCCACCGAGAAGCGCAATCACAATTCTCCCTTTGTGCGCGCGTCTCCCCTCCGTTTCTCTGCGCTGCAAAAACACACTTTAAACGGAACAGAAACAAACTCAAGCAAACTTCCTGCTATGGCAGAATGTTATGGGGGGTTTTTTTTAGAAAAAGAAAATTAAACAGCTTTTTGTTTTTTACTGAAAATTTTGTGTGCGATGGGTGTTTTTTTGTTGTTGACATTTTCAAAAAAAGTGGCGTGATAATGCGACATTTTACACAGCACAACAAAGCTGCTCAGAGCTGATTAAAACACAGACCAGAGGCTGATGCATGTTTCACAGAGAAAAACAGAAACCAAAGGGGAAAAAAGAGGAGAGAAAAGTTTCTGGCCTGAAAGAGGTCAAAATCTGCCTCTGCTGAACCGAAATGTAAAATGGGAGAGATCTGTTCAGAAAGGCGGAATTTATTCACGCTCTTGGCAGTTATTCGCCTCCTCTGATGTTCTTCATAATTTCTAAACGACATCTCGTTCTCTTTTAGGGAGCCGTGCTGAAGATGCAAAGCAGGCATGCCAGCGGCCTGCTGGTCGTGTCCAAACGTTTCCCCCGGGCGCCATGGGAGGGCGACGTATCAGGTGGACAGGAGCGGGGTTAGCCTCCGTTGCGCAAGCGAAATGGAGCGGGAGATGGAACGCCGTCCCGTGCTGCAGAAGCAGGTAGAAATGCCCGGAGAGTGACATCGCTCATTAAGGGTCTGATCTCTGAAGGCGAGGGAGAATTCCTCTGCTCTTATCAGGGGGGCCACACACTCCCACGCTTCCCGATGTGCGACCGTCTCTGTCTTCCAGAAGATTCCGGGTGCCGCCCGTTATCGGGGAGAGAGGCGAGGGGCTCGCACAATGGACGGACTTTGTCGGCTGTGTTGGGGATGCTCTGCGGTAGGCACTGGGGGGGGGGGGGGGCGGCGGGAGGAGCTAGCCTTTGATCTCCAAATGTTCAACGGGGTGTGCAGCGTCTGAAAAACAATCCCCTCTCATATTTCCCTGTCTTGTCCGTCAGGAGGAACTGGTAATTTTCACTCACATAACCCCATTGAAAGGGTCACATTATCAAAGATTGCCTTTCCATAATAATCACTGTTTCTCCAAACAGTCTGTATTACAGGGTTGTGTCGGCTGCTCTGACAAAAAGATGCCCCGTTCCTTTTTCATGTCTTCATTAAATCAGATGAGATGGAATGAGCGAGAGAAAGGGAATGAGATGAGAGAGATGAGAGAGAGAGAGATGAGTCCTTTCTACTGCCCGTGTGATTCAGATGTGAATGCTTGGGGCCGATGCTCCCAGGCCCTAAGTGGTCTGGCCCTGGTGTGTGCACTTTAAAGGGCTCGCTGAACTGCGAGGGCCCCAGACACGAGACAGCGCCGCTCAGCTGGTCACGGGGACACGGGTTCGCCCTGAGAATGCTAGCCCCCAGGGACCTCCCCAGCACTGGGCCAAGAAGACTGGCTCCCACAGCCCTTTGATCCAGAGGCCTCGGTGTGACCAGTTCAAACACCGTCTCTGTATCTGCTGTGTGTGTGTGTGTGTGTGTGTGCGTGTGTGTGTGTGTGTGTGTGCGTGTGTGTGTGTGTGTGCGTGTGCGTGTGTGTGTGGGTGTGTGTGTGTGTGAGAGAGCGAGAGAGAGAAAGAGAGAGAGAATTCTTGTGTTTGTGTTTTTGTGCGTGCACGTGTGTTTGTGATTTTAAAGATTGTAGTTGACAAGAGTAATGGCAGTTTTGTTTACCTCCTTTAGGGCCATTGTCACTTTAAAAATATGCTCAAAATCATTATATAAATGTAATAAAGGTCTCACTATAATGTTTCCATATTAATGTGTGCCTGAACAGTAGAGTGAAATGTCTTATTTGCCATCTTTCTTAATGAATGCTTCTGTCCTCTCAGTTTAAAGATAAGTTGTTTTTCAGCCATAGTTAGTCCTCTGGTCTTCATGTAGGTGTGTGCCTCTGACTCCAAATTCAGTCTCCATAGATGAAAATAAAGGCTTAAACTAAGACAATACATTCACTGCTCTTTTATGGAAACACCTGAGCAATTAACACCCGTCAATCATCTGTTAGCTTACCTTTGCACAGCTGAAAATAGGAAGACTCAACACAGAAATATCTGTTTCTATGAAATTATGAAACATAAATGTGAATTTTTTTTATATTCATCTTTTGATCTAAAATCCAAATGCCTTAAAAATAACAGTTTTCATTTTACTGTTCCCATACTTTTTGGGGAGCACTGTTATTTTGTTCAAACAATATTTAGCAGGGAATGGGGGAGCTTAAGCACACGGAAGCTCCTCTTATTGAATCCTGTTCTTACCACCAAAATACGGATACAATTAAAGAGAACGAGCCCAAGCCTCCCGCTAACTCAAACTGAGATAGCTGTATCGAGTTATCATGTTTGCTGTTCTTACTGCGTCTGTGACTTCTTTCGCCTCTTTTTCTTTTCTTTCATCCCGTCTTCTACTTCTATCCCTGTTTGTTAGAAAGCCGTGGAGCAGACAGGCCCGTGGCTGTCTGGACTCTCGCTGAGCCTTGGCTTGGCTCCTCGGTTGTTGGCGGCGACTGGCGGCCAGTGGATCGGGTGATAGGCTCACCGTGCGGTCCGGTTGGACGTCATTTAAAACGATATTTAAATATTTAAGCAACAGAGTTTACAAGGCGTCCCGTGGGGGCAGTTGCGGGATCCTGCTGTAATTGGGCCGAGAATCGGCTGATGGATGGTCGGGAGGCATCCCAGCTCAGGTTACGCCCAGAGTTAAAGCTGACGCTAAGATCAGCTCCTCAAAATGACCTGCAGAAATCAGCACACAATAGAGCCCATTATTATGGAGAACAAAAGTGAGGGTACAGGAGATACCTGAGCCCTGCTTACCTAGTGACACCCACCCTGCTCCAGGGGACCACAACAGGAGGAGACAGGCCTGCTGCAGTCTTCATGCACACACACACGCACACACACATGCACGCATTCACACATACACACACACACACACACACACTCACAGACGTGCACACACAAACACAAAAACACTCTCTCACACACACGAACACACACATGCATGCATTCACACATACACACACACATGCACACAGGCGTGCACACAAACACACAAACACTCTCTCACACACATGCACTCACAGACAAACATGCACACACAGGCACACACACAGACAAATATTCACACACATACATGTACACAGAAATGTGTATACACCTACAAACACACACACCCACACACAGGCATAGAGGCATGCCCACACTCATACATACGTGCATGCACACACACACACACACATACACATTCAAACATACACACAGACATGCACCGACACACACACACACACAGAAAAATACAGACAAGTGACAAATTAAAGGAAAAACCTGAATAAATGAGTGGAGAAACATAACGAATGCAGATGCTTCCATACAGGTGAATTGCCTGATACAATTAAGCAATTAACATCCTCGCATGCTATGTGGAATGTGTAAAAATGCTGGGCAGGCCCAGTTGATTTTGGATCAAGGTGGCATGAGGAAAAGATCTAAGAGACTTTGAAGGGGGGTTCATTATTAGGGCATGGGTGGCAGGAGCTTCAGTCACAAAGACTGCTCAATTGGCTAATGTTTCAATAGGAACGGTGACTAAAGTGGCATCTGCATTTAGATCTATGGGAGAGATATCAGTAAATAGGGTCGGAAATTGTGGTCGAAAGCATATATCCAATGACTGTGATGCTCGCGCTTTAGTGCGATATGTTAGAGTTCCAGAGACTTGTAGAATCTATGCCAAAGTGCATTGAAACTGCTCTGGTGGCTCCTGGGGGCCCAACACCTTACTAGGAAACTTAATATTGGTTGCACACACATACACAGATGCATACTCACAAAGAAACACACAAGCATGTATATTCACAAGTACATATGCAAATACACACTGGCACACTCTCTCTGTCACACACACACACACACACACACACAAGTACAAACACCTGTACACACACACACTATTATGAACACACACAAATATGGAATACTGTGAAGAGGAATATAATTTGAATACATTATTGTTCAGTACACTGAAATGCTTCAATGTTTTGTTACCTAGAACACCAGTCATGCAAAACTAACTAAATGTGTTCACAATGCTGTTAATGAAACAATCATTTGAGCAATATAATGAATTTCAATGACATAACCTTAATAGTGCCTTTAGTAGGCTGCTGAAAGACTTGCATAAGCTCACATAGATATATCAGCCCCATAAAACAATGTAGAAACCTCTGGTTTTAACTGAAACAAAAGGTGTCTTCTATTTAAATGAAAGACAGTAATATTCATGACACAGCAAGTCAATAAATTAGCATAATTCAATCTCCAATCTGTCGCATTCATAATTAAAAGACTAAACTAGTTAACTGCTCTTACTGCCCAGCACTGATTTTGTTCTATACATCCAGTCTGACTAGGAGCAAAATGAATTTATAATAAGGTGAATTTACAATAAATGACGGTCTCCAATAGGATCGATTCCCCTTTCACTGAATGCGCACGCATCATATCTGAGTCATTTTTCAATTAGAGCCATTTTGTGCCTGCTAACCCACAAAATGGCTGTAATTGAAAAATGCTCCTTGGGCAGTAAGCTGCATGAGGACATTACAGTATACTTGGTGCTTGTATTGATTGGTTTATTATTGTATGGGATGAAGCCTATACTTAAGAGTTGGAAAGGTCTGTGAAAGACTGTCTAAAAAAAAGTCCAGTGATAAAGTTATTATTTGAAATGTATGAACTTTTCCACAACAAAAATGTGTGTGTACATGCATCTGTACTGTATGTGTATTTAGTGTGTGTGTGTGTGTGTGAGAGAGAGAGAGAGAGAGAGAGAGAGAGAGAGAGAGAGAGAGAGAGAGACCGATTTTATCTGGTCAGAGATCTGAGCACTCATTTTTCCAGACCTTTTCATATATCCACAACAATCCAGTAATTGCTGTTGTGAGACTGTGTACTGAACTAATAATTTCCGCCAGCAAATTATTTTTCTTTATCATTTTATTTTGTTCTGTGAGGTTAAAAAATAACTGCGGAACACTGCTTGCCTGTGATTCCCAAAACAAACAATTAGACTCCGTTCTAATTGAGTCCATTTTCAATTGCTTTGCATGGTTGTACATTACACAATTAGGGTAATATATTTGGACAGAGACTTAAGAAAATAATATAAGTTGTTCTGGAGATATTTTTGAGAACTGTGCCCTTGTGGAGGGACATTGCATCTGCATCAATATACAGTACTGCATGTAGCCTGCCACATATATATGTGACCACCCAGTGTAATCTCTGCCTCACTGTGGGAGAATTTCATGACTCCACGGATCTCTTAGGTCAGCATTTAAAGCGGTTCTAAGTTCCACTAAGGGCCAAGCTGAATCGTGCTGCAATGTGGTTTGTTCTGAGATCCGAGTACTCTTTTTCTTAGCGGACAAAGTTCTGCAAATTCAGTGATAATTGGAATTCAAATTAAAAAATGGGATTGGATTTCGAAAATGTATGTGTTTGTAGGCCACATGTTCATTGAATAGAGTGGTATGTGCCTGATCTAAGATCACAGAAACAGTCCCAGAAATGTGTTCATGCATGTCTGTCTGTCTGCCTACCTGATAAGGTTGAGCATTGTTGCCTATTTTTCTACACTCCATGATTGTTACAAACAGAACTGGAACACAGAGTATTGTAGTTATTTACAGCTTTCTCGTCATTTGCATTACTTCACCTGACACTTTTATGCACTAAGGCTTTTACCAGCGTACTATTTCAGGAGACGCGTCCCATGCAATATTGAGAAATGCCTGGTTTGTCCCTTCCAATAGGTAATTAATCTCCGTGTCAGATGTGCTCTTTTTGGTTCTGCGGTTCAGGCCTCACTGAACGAGTGGCCGCGTCGCATTAACAATGCGTTTCAAAACCTATCGTAAGCTAGTTACGATGGTGATCGGTGAAACAGAAATCATTTATTGGCCAATAGCCTGTCATTCACAGCTTTCCCGACTCCATTCTGTTAGTTTTTCCCGGTTGCCCTGCAGCATCCAGCTTTTGTGAATAGTAACAGCGTCAGAGGTGAGTTAGAAAACCTATAGCTCTCCACTTGATTTACTTTATTGATTTGATTAAAACGATAACATGTACATTTGTTAACGTGTACCTTCGCACCATAGCCTGTTCATGAAAAGCCAATCGAGTGAAAATCCAGAGCGCTTTACAGGCTTGCAAACTGTATTTCGGTAACAGCAAGTCAGCTAATAGCTTAAAAAAAGGTCTAAATCAAAGTCTTTCTTTGAATGTTGCAAATGCGCTTTGCTCACAAACTGTTGTATGATGCCAGGCAATATATATTGTAATTGCATTTGTCAGAAAGCAGCTGTGTTGTTATTCTCTAATAGAACATAATGTTGTGGTTGGAGTCGCGTGCCTTATGAGTTTGCGTGCGGCTTGAGTACATGCGTATTTGAATCCTGACAGCTCACAAATTGTACACAGTGAAGTGTCCCTCATAGTCTTTAGACGAAGTTTATTCCCTGGCTTGCATAAATAGCATATAACATTTTGTAGGCTACCTTTACTAGCATTGTCTGTGCACACGTCTGCATACGAGAGAAACTGGGTCATAATGGCGTTGCTCTCTTATACTGTAGTTCTCACTTCTATCTCAAGTCCCCATCTTCACCAGTTGACAATGGTCTCGCCTCGTCTTCTCTCTGTCTTTTTCTCTCACCTGAAAGTAGGCCTACATTAGTTGAATGTATGTTACAAAGTGCATAGTGTTGGTGCCTCAACTGTGTGTTGAATTTATAGGTTTAAAAAACGAGTGCGCGATCCACAGGACATGCAAAAATATTGAACAAAAATGTTTTTGGACCGCATCTCCCTTGGGTTCCAAATAGTTTATAGAACCACAAGATGCTAACACATTTTGGACAGTAATTTATTTGTTAGATCTCTGGCTATTGTATTGTAAAAACATATACAAGAATAGTATAGATGGGATCATGGGACTTGTGTTGTCACCAACTACAGATCGGTACCATAAAGAATAAAAATAACACAGTAGTAGTTTCATAATATATGAACTAAATAGTGTTTTTTTTTTTTTTTTTAAATATAAAGTCTATTACCACAACTTCCTCACTTTTATACATTGTAGGATTGAAGGATTCTAAGAAACGGTTTGTTTCAATAAAATGGGATGGAATGTAGGGCCTTCTGACAAAACAAGTCAAAATATAATGTGTACTGCATTCGTAACAGTATACATTCACCTGTTTTGACTGTTTAAATTTGATTTATTTCATATTTCAACATGTGCCAGGCTGCATTTCAGTGACATTGAATGGACTCTATTGTAGCATAGCGGCATAGGCTTAATCCCTCACATCCAAGGATTGAGGAAATAGGTGACGGATCACCTATATTGTCCCCGTGGAGGCCCAGTTATTATGTGGCCAGTCACCGATGGGACCAGCACGCAACATGGAAAAATGCATTTAATAATTTAGAGGACCGTGCTGCAGTCAGCAAGTGTCAGCTGTCAATATCCGCGTGAAAATCATCACCTCAGATTACTTCCACAGATTATATGTTTAGCAGAGGGCACCGGTGGATGCCTTCCCATTGATTTTTTTTTTCCGTTTTTTTTTTTTGCGCTTTGCGCTGTCATCGATTTCCCCTCTGCTCCCCTCTGTGTTGTTTTAATGATTGATATGACAACGCTGTGGGCCGCATTTCGAGCCACCGGTTTACACAAGGCAGCCCGCATATTGATTGCTGTACTGCGGTGTATTTATGTGCTCATAATATCAAGCAATGTGCCATATGTCCAGCAATCCCCATATCTGAGAACAGCCAGCGTTCGGCCTGCATAAATAAACGACAGAACTGACCTATGGGCTCTTTGAATTCTCAGTCCCATTGTTCAGCCTTGATGTACTTATCAAATAACCTGATTCTCTGTTTCAGAGAGGTCAGATAACGCATCTGACATTTTTGTCTGTGAAATTAATAAATGGAATGGTAATATTGTAATTAACTAAGATCAAATTAGGCAATGAAATTTATTTGTCACTCAACACCCTCATGGGGAGATCCAAATTGCAGATATTAATTTTCTTATACCTTTTTTCTTTTGTAAGAAAATGAGGTTTGGTGAGGCGGTTTCACCAAGGTGTAAAAGAAATGCTTGCGTAGCCACTACCTAATGGTGGCTGCCACATTTAATTTGTTTAAAATGATTCTCTATGGATATTTCAGTAATCTGTTACAAATATACTGTCAAAAGCTTTTACAGACCTGCAAGATGAAAGATGTTTTACAATTTCTTGCAAAATAGGCCTACTTTTTGTGTTTCCAGGTGCCTTTTATTTTGATACTTCCTTTCAGCTGGTAACAGAGGTACTTCTGCAGTGCGTTGTGGGTAGTGGCATAGCAAAGCTCATTTCCCGTGACAGACGGTTCTGGCTGTGGCCTTTTGAACGGAGGGATGTTCCGCCACCTGAACAGGTGCACAGCCCCCCCCCGGAGCTTGTGACCGCGAACCGTGAGAGCTGCTGAAGGATTAAGGCGGTATGTAAAAACAGACGCCGGGGAGATGCGTGGTACGCTTGTATCAGTGTGCACATGGTTCGCATTTTCCCCAAATCCTACCGTGCTGTCTCTCAGACGTACCCAGGGACGGGAGAGGCCTCAGACGGTTGGCCCAGGCACGGAAATCCCGATTTAGATGCGACAGGGAGATGAACCCGGACCGTATCTGGGTTTGCGGGGCAATCTGTATCAAATCAGGCCCCCTCTCTCTCTTATTAAAGATTTTAAGCGCATGTTGCCTTTGGAATTTTTCAAAGGCTTCTTTGGGAAGTTGTTACGTTGGAAATTGAAATAACCGACCCAGACGAAGGGGACACAACGCCATCTGTCTAAACAGAAGAGGGCTTAGTGTGGATGTCTCCAGGCGAAACGCTAACTAGCTCATACCTCTCCTTCTGATTGTTTCTTTGTGTCTTGTTATTGTAAGCTGCTGAATAAATACAATATAATTTGATGTTGCATTCAATTTAGGCATTCATTTCTCTCTCTCTCTCTCTCTCTCTCTCTCTCTCTGTCTCTGCCTCCCTCATCCCCCTTTCTCCCTCTCTCTCTATCTCCATCTCCATCTCTTGTTTTCTCTGTTGTATCTTTGTTGACCCAGACAGACGTCTGGATGTCTCTGGTGTCTCCTGTAGTTCTAACACTCAATCCCCAAAAATCCAAGGGAGTAGAACCCCCTCTCAGAAGGGGTATTGAGAAAGTGTTGTTATGACAACGTTTTTTTGACAATCTTGCAACCCACCACCTTGACCTAAGCCAAACCACAGAGCAAAAACATACATTGAGCACTGTGGTACAGTAGTGACAGAATGTCACTCCAGAGGGTTGTTGGTTCAAATCGTGAGTGTCAGAGAGACCTCAGCTGCAGCAGACCGTATTCAGCTGTGTGAATGGATTCTTGTTTCATGTGCATCAAGCCAACTTTTCATAGTCATTTCCAGAACAGATGAGTTATGAAATGCTGGGTGGAGTTTTGATAGGTAGCGGTTGACCTTTCAGTGGCACGCTCGTACATGTGCACAAGCGTGCCACTGAAAGACATGCACTGTGGACAGGTACAGCAACCTCCGGCCTGACCGCACGCCAGGTGCGGCGTGTCCCGGGGATTTCCGGCGCTGTACGTCTGCATCACGGCACACCAGATCAGGGACGCCGGATCAAACCCCCCCCCCGCACTGGATTAATCGCAGCTGGGCCCGCGTGAGCTCTCCTGCGCCGCAAAGCCTAAATCAAACGCGGGGCGTTTCAGAAGGACGGCTGATTTACGCCCGCCCCGCCCCGCCCCGCCACGCACTTGCACCTCGCGCAATAAATTCCCGCCCTCGCCCGACTCGTTCTCCGCCGCTCCCCGAACGCCGATCCCCGCGGGGCGGAACAGCTGTGATTTGTGTCAGTCAAAGCAGCTCATCTTGAAACTGTTAATAACCGCCTGACTCTAAGGAGGCCGAGAGCTTACGTCTGTATCACTCAGGATATTAATCATGTGGTATCCAGATATAATCTGACAAAAACACAGAAACAATCTGTTTTTTTCCCCTTAGCATTGTCACAACGTCTTCCAACACCGTGCGATATGCTGCTGGGATTTGAATATCTTAACATTATGCTTTCTTGTGTCATCTACTGTGAAACGCGAAGGGCCTCAAACTTACTGTCCAACTGTTGCAAAAGAGGGGCTGAAATGAATAATGTATGAGATCAGTTGACCAAAGCTCTCGATAAGAGTTCTGACTTTGTTCCAGCATGTTTTGCTACATGATTATAATTTTTTAATCATTTTTAATAAACATTGACATTGATCTAAAAAATGTAGACTGTAGACACTTCATTGGAAGAAACCAATATTGCGGTTACCCAAGGAACCCTGGTATACTGACCCCTGGTGGAGCTGAGCTGCCATGCGGTGATCTGGTCAGAGTTGGTTAACTGCACAGCCTGTGGTTAAACCTGTGATGCCCAGGCTTACCTTGACTGCAATCAAGGTAAGCACCTTTGCCAACTGAGCCATTTCAGCAGAGGTGGAAAATCCAGGTTCAGAAAGTAAAAGTCCTCAGTATTTTGTTCCAGTCACTTGGATTTGCAAATTAGCACAATTCTTCAGCCGGGGGGTAGAACTAATTAGTGAAGTCGGCTGGTTAAATTTACGGGTGGAAGAAACAGGACTTTTGCTTTCTGACCCCCGAACTTTCCACCTCTGCATCTGGGAGCCCCCGACCATCAGGATTTAAATTTTCTTTCATATCGAAGCTTTAGCTTAGCGGAGTGTCACGGAACGCATTTTTTCCCATTGCTGAAGCATTTCTTTGGCACGGCGCAAAGGCTGTACGCCTACAGCGGTCTTCCATCGCTGTGCTCCTCGGTGCGGAAGCGGCGATGATGCGTTCTTGGGTCAGAGTCTGTTATTCTTTCTGCTGCGTTTTTCATCCTGGCGCGCGCACACCGCGCTCGCAGGTTTCGTCCGACTCTGTCCGCCACCACAACGGTCCCGGGCCAGCATTGCGTCCGCGAGATAATCTCACCTGTCGACAGGTCGAGGAAGGGAGAACGGAGAGGGGCCAGGCCTTAGTCACTCTGTGGAAACGAATTAGCCTCTAAAGATGGCGAAGACATGTCCGCGAACACATTACTGCCTCTACAACGTGAAGCAACAAAAGGTGAATGTGTTTCTTAAATAATGTGCACCACACGTAACATTTGAAATGGGTAATGCTTATGAAACATTGCAGTTGTCTGTGACTAATCTTGTAGCATGCTCTTACACATCAGTCATCGGTCTCTCTCTCTTTCTCTTCATTTTTTAAAAGATCAAAGAGGTGGGGGTTCCAAACGTCTCGCCCCGCTCAAAGACGTTGCCCCAAATCAATGCATTTCCCCTAATTTATTTGGCACGCCGGTGCCCTTTCTGTTTGTGTGCTCCGGTGACCAGCTTCAGGTCAATCGCACGGGGCGCTTGGACCTGGGTTGCCATGGAGCCGTTGAGCGCTGGGCCTGGCAGGCAGAGAGCCCGCAGGCTTTAATTCGACCCGTCTGACCCAACAGAACCAACAGGAGTTCACACCGCCCCTGACTCGCATTATTAACAGTGCACGTAGCCTTAGCTTTGACCCGCGGGCCGGGCGCGACCCCCAGCTAATTGAATTATGCTCGTAATCGCACCGACAGCCAGTAAATATTTTTGTAAACTTTTCCACTTCGACAGTGTCACCAGAATCCATTCAGAATTGCACACTAGGCAAATGGATTCACTTGAAACACATTCTCATTATATATTTGTGGTGCAGTTTTGGTTACGGATGGAATAAGTTCATCAGAACAATGCATTGCCTAAGTTTTTAGAAATCAAATTAGCTTAATAGTTTAATAATTGTCTTTAAAAATATGACGGTGACGACTGTAGGCCTTTCTCCGTTTGCAAATTATGCAGGATGCCCTGCGGCGCTCTGTAATTCTCTTGTTTTTTTTGTGATTCAGGAATCCTGTTTGTCTTACGATAGTGTCCACAGCAGCCCTTTATTGAGGCGGATTTAGTCATACTCACTTTGTATTCCAGAGCCTCTGAGATGCAGGCCCCAGCTGTGTTAAATTATTCATTGTGCTTGGTGTCAGGCTAAACGGAGGAATGGTGGAATTTCAACCAGCCTGCAAACCCAGCGATGTGCTTTCCTGCGGCAGTGTGGCTGCCGCATGCACATACACACACACACGCACACACACAGGCATACACACTCACACGCACGCATGCACACTCACACGCACACACACACACACACACACACACACACACACACACAAAGGCATGCACATACACACACACACGCACACATGCATGCACACTCACACACGTACGCATGCACACTCACCACCACAACACACACAACCCACACACAACACACACACATCACACTCACACGCATGCACATACACACACACACACACACGCATGCACACTCACACGCAGGCACACACACACACACACACACACACACACACGCATGCACACTCACACGCATGCACATACACACACACACGCACACACACAGGCATACACACTCACACACGTACGCATGCACACACACACACGCGCACACACACACACACACACAAAGGCATGCACATGCATACACACTCACACACACACATGCATACACACACTCACACACACAAAGGCATGCACATGCATACACACTCACTCACACACATGCATACACACACTCACACGCACACATAATGTACACACACACATGCATACACACACACACACGCAAGCACACACTCATGCACAAACTCACACACACGATGCATGAACACACAAAGGAATGGCACGGACATACATACGCCTGTCCTCATGTAGGTACATGCATATATAAATGTGCATGCTGATACTTATATATAATGCATTACACTACACTCACTCATACAGTTGCACACACATGCGCACACACACACACACTACTGTCATCTCTGCATTCACCAGTGATTTCGAGAGAGAAGCCACTGCACAATCTAATGAATTCATCAGTGATCTTGAGAGAGAAGCCACTGCACAACCTATTGCATTCACAAGTGATTTTGAGAGAGAAACCACTGCACAACCCATTGCATTCACAAATGATTTTGAGAGAGAAACCACTGCACAACCCATTGCATTCACAAATGATTTTGAGAGAGAAACCACTGCACAATCTAATGCATTTACCAGTGATTTTGAGAGAGAAACCACTGCACAACCTATTGCATCACAGTGATTGTCAGTGTTCTCCTCAAATCACTGCAATCAGTATTGTGAGTTTCTCTCCAAATCTACAGAATTTACCAGTGATTTTGAGAGAGAAACCACTGTAGAACCCATTGCATGCGCCAGTGATTTTGAGAGAGAAAGCCGCTGAGACTGCAGTGGTTTCTCTCAAAAACTGCAAAATCATGTCGGCACAGATACCATTCAGCAGTTACACATATGCACAAAAATATGTCGAAATATCCAGTGACTATGAAGTACAATGACTGCGAATGCCAAGTCAAATAACATATTTCTTGAAGGTCTTCTTGACCCGCCGTAATCTTTCTTACAACAGAACATGGCCACTGGCCGAACAGAATCTGTTCTCTTTTCAAGATCAAAGAACGTAGGTCCAAAGGCCACATTTTTTTCAAATATCTGAATTCTGCGGTGAAATTGCCACAGTACCTTGCAGTTCCACCCATCTTCCCACCATATTGAGCGAGTAAGGGATGGGGGTGGGGGGTGGGGGGTGGGGTTAGGTTTGTTTTCATTTGTTTGTACGGAAGGAGCCAGGTTGCCTGGCGAAGAGCGCAGTCTGTCTTGTTTACGACTCTCTCTGATCTTGTCGGCTTTTGACAGAGCCCCGTTGCACTTCAGAAAAACAAGCCTGGACGCACGTCTCCGAGAACATAAGAGCACGAGAGGTTTAAATATAAATGAGAAGTGTAATGAAGTATTTGAACGCCCCCTTGCCCCTCGCCCTCGCTCTGTGTTTTGGGGTACAGGCACCTGCTCCACTTCGGTCCTCTGAGGCACGCCTGCTGTTACCTCTGCAGAGGAAGCCTCCAGAATATGACTGGGGTTTGTGTGAGGCGAGCGTGCGCACATCTGCATAATCCAGAAATCTCTGAGGCCGATCTTGACATTATAGGGAGAGGAACGTTGGGGGAAAGGCAGGGGGCAGATGTGTGTGTGTGTGTGGGGGGGGGGGGGGGGGTTGTGGGTGGGGAGGGAGAGGTGGAGGGAGAGAAAAGCCTGCCTGTGAGCGTTAGCCTCGCTCCTGGGTTAAAGTCACAGTAATGTCACTTATTGCAAAGTGCTGGAATGAAGTGTGAAAGAAAATGTCTGCCAACTCCACAACCCACCTGCCCCACCCCCACCCCACCCTCTGCACTGAAGGAGTCTGTCATTGCTCCTGTAGAGAGAATTATGGGGAGCTTGGAGCAGGTTACACATTTTGTTAGTGGTGGGGGTGGTGGGGGTGGCTGTGGATGATGGGGGCTGAAGGATTCCTATTTGTTTTGCCGGTCTGTTTATATTCATGGAGGCTGACATTTCTGATCCCCAGAATCTCTTGACATGACAAGTTAATTTGACCGTAGATCTGTGGTTTATACTCCAAAGCACAGTTCCAAAGAGTTATCTTACGAACTCCACAATGCCATCCCCTGTTAATCAGATTTTTTTGTCCTGCTGGTTAGCCATGGCCAAGAAATTTGAGTGACTTGATTCAATTTCCAGCCTTTCATGTTCATACCAGGGACATCTTTGGGGAACTAATTAAATTGCAACTTCGGGTGCACACTTATTGCACTGGACTGGTTATTAAACACTTACAAAGCTTCAAAGACACCTTAAGAGCAGTACTTTAGGGGGGTTCGGCCTCGGAACAGAACTTTGATCCAAGAAAACAAAATCCCAGCCTTCTCCCACACGTTATTTTCGCAAAAATGGAACGTTCTCGTCACCCACCATGATGTAATAGATATGAGATCACATGAAGCAGAAGCGTTTTACGCCACGCCGCAAGAACACCCCCATCGCACCCCACCCCATCAACGCAACCCCCCATGCAGCCGTTACTCTCGCGTGGAGTGTTATAACAAAGCAGAACCTGTTTGTATTCCTTGAGTGCGTCCGTGAATAATTCCAGTCTGGAGAATTTTGAAATTTACGGCCGCTGTTGACCCCCGTTGCTCTGCGGCCTTCCTCCGGAGTACCTGCCAAGGCCTGCGTGCCAAACGCTTTAAAATTTAAAGAGGTGATGAAGAAACTATCCAGGAGAGACAAGGAACACATCAGTTAAAGCGCAATGAGATTTCTCTTTTTTTCTTCCTCCTCAGGCCTCTCTCCCTCTTCTTCCTGTTTGCTGCTCCCCTTCTCTTCGGAGAAACTCCCGGCTGGCCCCTGCCGAGCCCAGGCGTAAAGGAGGAGGATTCATTAGTCATCGGCTGCTTTACCAGCAGTGGGGATTAGGTTTATGGAAAGGAAAATGAAAAGAGTGGTTAAGTTGTTAAGCGACGGGAAGCAGGAGCGGACCCCAGGTAAAATGTTTTCCAAGCCGCAGTTTATTAAAGGAAATCGAGAATTTGTCAAGGCAAGCTGCGGATAATTAGGTGAAACGGAGAGATGCCAATCGATGGCCCACTGGGCAACGCTAAGAGGTGTCAGCAACCAGCTGTCTCGCTTTGGCAAAGTCTTGGGCCAACAGTATCAGGGAAGGAAGTCTATTTGTACAGTTTCCTTTTTGGATATGGGAGTCGGTGTACCGTTAGGTCTTTTAGACCGGACTACTGTAAGCATACCAGTTTTACAGTACCTGGACGGTTGTGTGGCTTTTTCCGGAAGCCCCCAGCGTGACCCTGTTGTAATGTTTGGAAAATATTAATCCCTGAGCAATGGCCTGGTTTGAATTTAAATTGCTGTCAGGTCCATTTGTGGCTGCTTTTGGGATTGGCCTTGCAAATGATCGCTCACTCAGGTTTCAGCATACTGAAACCAGGACCAGGCCTTCTGGCCTCCTGAAGAGGAGACCGCAGGGCTTCCCAGAGTCACTGCTCGATGATCTGGAGAAACGGCACACTCTCCAAACCCTCCCCTCTGCTTTGGGCTTCATCCGTTACGGCCCACGCTGGCAGGGGTGAGTTTAGGCCAATGGGAAGCCACCCCCACGCGAGGGTTTCTGAGGTTGCCAGACATCTGCAACGAGGTACCAGGCCCCCCTCCCCATTCATTCGTCTTCATCTCGCCGTGGAACATGCTCAGAATGGCCAGGCTCCAGGCATGACATCACCAGGCGCGGCGTGGCAGACCTTCAGGGGGCAGACCGGAAACTTTGGGAGCCAATCAGAAAGCCTGTATTAAGACCTCAATGGTGAGGTACAGTCTAAGCTTTGGTCTTGCAGATGGTGTTAAAGGAGAATTTAAAGATAATGTCCGGTTGCATTCCTCTTCTCGATTATGTACGCATCAGTTGACAGCCATTTAAAAAGCAAGAAAGCTGTTAAGTGACAGCAGCTGACAGGATATGGGTCATTAAATGTATAATTGGGGTGGTGTGTATTTCCCAAACTTCAAAAATTAGTAACATTGCTGCCTCAATGTTTTTGCTTAGGTCGTTGACCTCTTTCCACCTGGTCTATTTAAAACTACCAAGGGAAAGTTCTGTTCAACTAAAAAATATAAAAGTATGCTCACACATTCAACGTTAAAACAACATGACGTTCTCCCTTCTGAAGTGCCCAGGCTTAAGTGCTGGGTGGTAGGGGAGTGTTGTGCTGTGTGCAGCTGCTATAGGAAGACAGGGGCCCTTAGGCCAGCATGCTTGCACACCGATAAATCAGAGTGATTGCTGTGGTTTTGCCCCAAGGCACCTACGCATGAGAATATCTAGAACTCAGAGCACCTGTGGGTCACGTGACCGTTAAAATGACTTTAAACTTGTGGAGCACAAAGTGAGCCTCCTCACAGGTGGCAGGTGGCCAGCAGAACAAGTGGCCCGCCTACCGGGCGGGGCCGGTTGGGTGGCGGGTTGTGCGCACGCACGGCGACTGTTTCTCCTCCGTCTGTTACACGGACTGGCGCAGGCGAGCGTGAACCGCGAGCTTTTAAGGAACGTCCCCGAGCAGCTCTAACCGCGCAGCATTTGTTTGTTGTGCCGTTCCTGTTTGTTTTTGTTGTGCCGGTTTTGGCTCTGTTCCTGTTGGCCTAAATCAGAACGGAGAATGCCTGAGCAGGAGCCTGAGCCGGGAGCCGTGGCTCTGAGAGCAGTACTGTGTAACTGCAGTCAGGGGACCCGCAGACAGGCCTCCAGCCGTTCGCAGTCTGCGAAGCCCGCTCCACTATTTCATTGGCTGCGGGGAGGGCCAGACAGCTGGAATCCTCTCGCAGAGAGATGCTGTGATTTTGGCTCTCGCTGTGATTCCTCAAAGGGGCGCTAATTAGGGAGGGTTTTTTTTGTTGTTGTCGTTGCCCCGCCCGCGGTGAAAGGCGGCGTAAACCTGCGACACCGCACACGCCGTGACAGCCTGCTGGCTCGGCCTGGTCTCCTCTGCACCTGCTCTGCTGAAAGTCTCCCCCTCTATCTCTCTGTCTCTGTCTCGCTATCTTTCTCTGTTATTCTCTGCCCTCTTTCTGTTTCTCTCTCTCTCTTCTCTGGCTATCTCTCTCTGTGTCCCTCTCTGCCTCTTATTCTCTCTCTGTCTCTCTCTTGCTCTCTCTCTTGTTCTCTGCCCTCTTTCTGTTCTCTCTTTCTCTTATTCTCTTTGTTCTCTGTCTCTGTCTGTCTCTGGGTCCCTCTCTCCCTCCGATTCTCTCTCTGTCTCTCTCTTTCTCTGGTGCACGCTCTCTCGCTCTCTCTCTTTCACAAGTGGTTTTGGTTTTTCACAGCCTTTTCCCCAGGTTGTAGTTAGGATAGACGGATGATCTGCTCTCCTGGCTTTTATTTCTGCATGGTCTCATGGAAACCTCCAGACTCGTGAGCGAGAGGCTGCTGCCATAGCCTGGCCCCCACCGATCATCCATCACACAGCACCCCCCACCCCCCCACCCCACCCACTCCCTCACCGAACACCATGGCAACTGCACCTCAACAAAGGAGTCAGGTGTTACAGGAGTAACGGACAGTGGTCAAGCAGTCACTGTCCACCAGAGGGCCAGCTTCTGAAGCTGAACACCAGCCACGGATCTTACTCATTCATCCAGATTATTAATTTTTTAATCTCCAATGCAGAAAGAGAAAGTCCAGGTGTGAGCACTATTGGGGCATATTGGATTCATTTCAGAGAGATGGATCTGTGTGTTAATGTACTAAACTAAAAGTGGGACTGCTGGTAGTCTGTGTGATTTTTTTATTTATTTATTTTTTTGGGCTTTTCAGCTTTATTGGACAGTACAGTGTAGAGAGACAGGAAGAACAGGGGAAGAGAGAGGGAGAGACGTGCGACAAAGGTCACGCGGTCGGATTCGAACCGCCGACGTCGCAGCTCGTAATGAGCGTGTGGACAGTGCTCCACAGGCTACGCCACGAGACGCCCGAGCCTGTGTGATTTTTGCCTGTGTTTGTGTGCACAGAGAAGGGGCCTGTGTCCTTTCGCCTGTGTCCGTGAAAACGCGAAACGGAGGCCCCGCCGTTCGGCGTGTGGATTTCCCGCCGCTGACCTTCCACAGCTCCAGTATTACCGCCCGCGGCTCCCTGGCGGTAATCCCTCCCCCCGCCCAGTCCCCCCCGACTCCGGGTTGGATTGGGTTGCGTACGCCGTGCCCTCTCCCGCACGTCCCCGGTCCGCATACAGGGGGCTTTCATGGGAGATCACAGGTGCTTATTTACAAAATGACAATTTTCTCTTTTCCATAATTCCATGTTACCGCGTTACCAGATCTTATCGTGGGGCCCCGTATCTTATTCCTGGGGTTTTATACTTTAATGAAAGATGCTTTGCCGGACCCCCTCCAGCCTCCGGGGGGCTGAAACAACATGCCCGGGATTCTTATTGTCTTGGTCAGGGGAATAACAGACACAGAGCAGGGGTCAGTGGGAGAGTGCTGGATTGGAGATGAAAGACTTGAACTGTACCAGACAGTGGAGGCATAAAGCTTTAATCATAAGATGCTCTCCTTCTTTACCGCACCTAGCTCTAGTGTTTTAACCGTACGATGCTCTCTCTTTTTACTATTCTTAGGTCTAATGTACAGTCATAAGAAACTTTTGATCTCTCTCTCCCTCTTCCTCTTTCCTTACTGTACTTAGGTCTGATGCTTCAAACATCAAATACTTATTAGTTTGCGTATTCATTTTTAAACATTTTTTGCTAGGAATAGATTTGTTCATTTATTTGTTTGCTTTTTGTTTGTTTGCTTTTTTTTGTTTGCTTGTTTGTCTGTATGAGTGCTTGCTTGCTTGCGTATTTTCCGGGGCTGGGCATAGCAGCAGGTGAGCGTTTATCGCAGCTGGCAGGCGATGCAAGACAGCCGTCCGCGTGCGGGCGCAGCCAGCACTGTCAGCGTAAGGCGCGCGTCCCGAACGCTCCGCTGTACAGGAATGTTCTCGCTCGCAGGTGGCTGCGAAACCGAGCGGTCTGAATTCCTGCTGCCGCGGTCACAGGGCCCAGGTTTAAATCCCTCACCCAGACGCTGTCTGGGAACCTTTCCCGAGAGCTTTTCTGCTTTTGCTGGAGAAATGTGTTTATTGGATTAACCACAATGGACGAGCAATCCCATTGTGTTGCGTGTTTATGCCTGAGCTTTTTTTGCGCTATCGCTTAAATCGCGGCCGTTAATATATCGCACTCAGAGCTTTGTTTTGGCCAGACGTTCATAAATCGCATGTGGGGTGCTTTGTCAAAAGTAAACTTGGTCACGATATCAGCCTGTGGTGTGACCCACGGCTGCTCCGGCGCGCAGTGTTCCAGAATGTTCCCTGAAACCCGTCTCCCGGTCGTCCGCTCCTTCCAAAGCGCCCCAGGTTTCGCTGAGCTACTTGAGTATACTGGGGTTTTTTTTCCAGAATCCCGCTGCGTTTGAACTCCCTCCAAAAGCTGGAGCTGCCATATCATCTGGGCTCGCATCCCCACAGCCTTCCCAAGAGTCTCAGTCATGCTCCGCCCTTCCTATTCCCCATTATTTGTCTTTTCCTTCTTGTTCTTCTTCCATTTCGGAGATTTTTGTCCCATTTTACTTCCTCTCCTGTTTCTTTTCACCTGTTTTCTTCTCTCTGCTTTACCATCTCTGCTTCATTTGTCTTCTTGTTCTTTTCCTGGCTCAAAAACAAGTGGTAAGTTGGTGTGGGTCATTGCATGCCTGGTCTGTAATTCGGCTTTTGCCAACATCTGTGGTCCTCTGGCCCTCCCGCCCAATTCAGGCGTCGATATCACGCTATGCTTTTCAGCATTTCACTCTTCTTTTGGCTAACGGAAAAGGTAGAACCTCTTGCCAGTCTCTTTGTGGTTCATGCTCAACAATTGTCGCCCTGAAGCACACATCAAGATAGCATTCATTGAGTCTGTTCTATGAGTGTCTCCACCTGTATTAAAACATACAATGCTGGATTGCATGTGTATTTGGCTAGCTGTGAACTGCTTGGGAATATGGTTTACTGTATTGCATACTGCCAACCGCTGTCAGGGATGCATTAAATTGTGATGTAAGTCAAAATGACGTTGATTGGATATCCTGTGTGGTATGCTAAAGTAGGGCACCCCTGGTCGCATTGCATGTTTCATCAATTTTCTAAGTGAAAAGGTGCTAATGGAACAAATTCAACTGAAATATTTCTGTACATTTTAATGTAAATGGACTTTTATTTGTGGAATTGAACATATTGAAAAAAATGAAACTGTAAATGTGGCATGTGCAAAGGTTTGTGCACCCTGTCAATCAGTGCTTAATAATAATTTCTACTTTGGCAGAAATCGCAGCTTCTAAACTTTTCTCGTAGTCGGGTAATAGTCTTTCTATTCTTGCTTTAGGCTTGTTTTTCCCTCGCAAAACCCCTCTGGTTCAGAAATATTCTTTGGTATTCTTACTTGTGCTGCATGTTTGAGATCCCCCCACAGGTTTTCAATAATATTCAAGTCTGGGGATTGTGAAGGCGATGCCAGAACTTTAATTTTTCGTTCCTTTAGGTAGTTCGTGGTAGAATTTGAGGTATGTTTTGGAACAATGTCTTATTGAAATATCCAGCCTCTTTTCAGCTTTAGTTTCTTTACTCACTTTGGGATATGAGCTTCTGGGACTTGTTGATATTTTGTTGAATCCATTCTTCATTCCTCCACACGGTATTTCCTGTGTCACTGGCTGCCACACAACCCCAGATCATAATTGTTCCACCCCCATGTTTAAAGGATGCCAAAGATTTCTTTTCTTCAAATGCTTCCCCTGTTTCTCTCCAACTTGACCTTGGGTGCCCAAACTTTTGCATTCCACAGTAAATTTCCAATTGACATACATGTTAAAACATGATATACATGATGTGTTCCTGACACAAAAAATACATTAAATATTAATTAAATTATCATTATTATATTATTATATTATTTTATGCAGGAAAATCAACTGTACGTCTGTGTGGTTGTTAGCAATAGCTTGTTAGCCGAGAGTGAGGTTTATGCATTGATGGTTAGTTTGACCCTGCTCATAACCAGCCGTGTTCACAGCTGCAGCTGATAGTCTCCATGGGCCAGCTGATGCATGTCTTGGCCTTGCACATCCACATTGATCATAATGCTATTTTCTGCGGCCATTTTACTCTTCTGAAATCATAACAGACCTCACAGAATGGGGTCACTGTTGTACTTACCTCTGACCCCCCACAAGGAGAGAAGGCCGACACTCATCACAGTGATGCTGGTCATTTCCTCGTCCTTATAACAGTTGCAGAAAGAAGATGTGCTCCACTGTTTCTATGGGTGCGGGAAATGCTAGAGATACACTTAGTAAATATTTAGCAAATAAACAAATAAATTCTGAACAGCAGTCCACAAAATTCATGGATGCTCATAGCATAGTAAGTGATCGGGGAAGTAATTTTGCCAGAAGCATTTAAAGCACCTTTTATGAAGTATTACATAATTTGACTCGCTGCATTGGGCAGTAATGAGGCATTATGGTACTATACTAATTAACAGTGATTGGTAATGCATCATATTCATCATAGATCTTAGCTAACCAAGCATTATGAAAATATATAATATAATCCCTGTAGTAAAATTCCAAAGCATTCTCAGTTGTAGATTGTTATTTAATTAACCAGCAATGAATTTCCCATGATTCATAAATTGAGAGAGAAAAGAGAGCCTACAGTATTCAATACTTAAAGATCCAAATCCAGAAAGTGTAGCTTGCAACTTTCAGTGTAAATGTATAAATATAATAGTGTAAGAAACAAAAGCAATAACAGAATTATATGTTGGAAATATTTTGCTCGACAGTTATCACCCTATAATGGTTTAAAAGGACAGTAATTCGTAACACAGAGGGAAAGAAAGCACCTTCTGAAAACTTTTGTCCATTTGTGATTTAAGAAACATAAGTCCTTCAAGCTGGTGTATCTGTCACAGTGACTATTAGCATTAGCATTAAGCATATAGTTCATATATTTGTCCACATGTGTTGCCTGTTTGTGTCCCTGGAACTGTATTTGTGTACCTAAACATTAAGCTATATTTAAGTGTTTCATTCAGTTAATAATATGGATCCCCTTTAAATAAATCCACATTTTATTTATATTTAAAACAATTTTATATATTTCCATTCTTTTTTTTTGTAATAATTTCAAACCAAAAACAAATGAGTTTTGTCCTGATCACCACGATGAAATAAATCTGAAAAACATCATCATATTACATCTCCTCCTTAATACCCCAATCTTACATGTTTTTTGCGGGAGATGTAATTTCAGTCACTTAAGGATCATTAAAAAGAGATCATATTAAATATCGCTCCTTGAGAGCGAGAAAGTGAGGGGGGAAGAAAGGGGAGATTTGTTTGTCAGTCAGTTCTGACCGGCCCAATCCCCTCAGCTATCTGCGAGAGAGATGGTGACAAAGAGAAGGGGAGAGAGGGAGAGAGAGAGGGAGAGACGGCCGGGGGGGTCGGTTTTCTGTAAATCTGCCGATGAAATGTTGACAAAACAGCCAATTTTCTGTAATTTCGCCGCGGCCGTCTTTCAGCGACCCGGTCACTCAGAACCCCTTCATTTCAGATAACACCACGCCGTGACCTTTGACCCTTATCTCATCCCCTGGCTTCTTAGGCCGCGGCAGAAAAAAAACAAAAAAAAAAACCCGCAACAGTCGTGTCTTTCAGGTCAGGTGGACGCAGTCCTGGAGTTTTGAGCCCCGGACCCCCATGAAAGGGGCCATTGTTACCCAGCTGGCTTTCCAGGGCTCCGGCCAAAAAAAAAAAGAGGGAATAAGAAATGTAGTTAATAGCTCAGGAGTGGCCTAATCATCGGCTGCCATTACCGCCCCAATATCGGCGGGGATGACAGACTCATCAATAACAAAGGCCCAGGTGAAGCCTCCGCTGGCCCCCCATTTTGATCTCTGCTCCGTTAAGCAGGGTTTTCATTTTGGCTAAGCACCACGCGGCACACCTCTCCGTCTCTTCATGGCGTGCCAAAAATCACTCATCCCCCACGCCACCCCCTCCACCCCCTCCAACCCTCCCTGTGTTCCTGAGCTTCGGCTATTATTTCGCCAATTTGGCTTAATTTCTCCGGCAAATGCGATATCAGATCTTCTGAAATAATGTTCACTCATCAATTTATGCGTTTTGTTCTTAGTTTTTTTTAAACTGGTAATTGGCTTTGTCAGAGTGCTTTTTGTGGTCTGTTTCTAAAACTCTGAGTGGCCAAACAAAGACTTATCTGAAATCATTTTTTTTATTCTGCGTTTGCGAGCGTTTCTTGAGTTACACGTGTGATCTGTGAAGGAAAACAGACCGGTGAGAAAGAAACTATTTCAAGTGCTGACAATTTGGTTTTTAGTGTGCATTAGAAAATCAAATAGGATATCAGTTCAGTGTTATTCCTGTTGCCTCCATCAACATATTTCAATGCCAGGCTGTAGTGAGATCTTGCCATCTGTAGTGGTTTTGTGGAAGAGAGGAATGTCCTTGCCCAGTATGTTGAACATGATATCCTTGATCCAAACGATTCATTGTTTTATTTCTCCCGTCTTACCCTTGTACACTTTCAGATAAATGCAGAAAAAACATTTTTAGTTGTAAAGCAAATAAGAACACAATTTGAAACATTTTACCTGAAAGATAAATTAAGAATGAGGTACTAGTATCACAGCTATGAATAATATTTTTCCAAAGAATATTTATAACTGTACTGAAAAGCCCATTGGCTGTGACTGCACCAGAGTGAGTCAGTCAGTCAGTCAGTCAGTCAGTGACTTACTTGTTTGGTCAGTCAGTGTGAATGTGAGGGACACACACTTGGACAATACTTGGGAATTTAGTTTGTTCTCCTCATGTCACACTTCTACAAAGGAATCTTTACATTCAAACTCAAAATTTAATTTCACTTTTAAAGTTTAGCACATGTAGTCATACCTTTTTTTCAAGCTATCTCTCAAGACAGTGACAGACACAAAGAAAAGAGGGAAAGGAAAGGGAGAAATCATCACCACTTACAAAATCTTTAATTATTTGTACATTTAAATTTTCCAAATTAGGCCAGTCAGACTATTACACTATCATTTGAGTAAAGCAGAGGTGTTCACATGTAGAAATCATTGTTCTACCATGGGGAAGCCCAGACCACCATCTGTATGCTGAAGTCTAGGGATGCTAGCCAGCGGTCACTCCTATGGGGTTTTTGTCTTTCTCTCCCTGCTTGTGTTGACTTCCCATTGGTGAGGACCCCCTCTGGCAATTAAAGCTTTTCCGATCTCACCATCCATTATTTGTGCGGTGGTGTCCACCAGACTGAGAGTCAGCTCCATATTTCTAATTCACTCAGTAACCACTGTGTGCAATAACCCCCATATCAGTATGACGAGGGAGCAGATCTCCTGATTAGCCATTTCATTTCCTTCAATGAATGAAAGGCGAGGCGGGGATTCAGATATTAGACTTCTGCACATGTGTGTGTGTGTGTTTGTGCATGTGTGTGTGTGTGTGTGTGTGTGTGCACGTGTGTGTGTGTGTGTGTGTGTGTGTGTGTGGAGAGAGGGGATCATTATCGCATCCTGGCATCATATCAACCACAACAAAAGTACAAATTTATTTATAAATGTATCTAGCTGCAGATGAGCTCCCAGTTGGCTTGAATAAAGACTGGGGGTTGAACAGCAGACAGTTCCCTTTGTTAAACCCTGCATAAACAGGCAATCATGTGGCTAATGAGGACTTGCATGTGTGTATTAAGGAGCCCAGTATCATGGCCAATTGTGACATAGACCTATTTAGACCCATTTGTGAAAATGGGTCTAAATGCCTGGATATCCTATACGATATGTAGTTTTCAAGACAAAGGAGCACAGAACTTCGGAAGTTCAAATTGCTTAAATGAGCTTTTTAACATCTAGTATCACATTTCCCTAAAACTACTATCATCTTTCCCTAATCGTACTTTATGTTAAAGAACAGCTAAATGCAATGCAGACACTGATCAGCCATTTAAAGTGCTGGGACATCCAGGCACTTCCAGTGTAAATGTAAAATCCAAGTAGCACAAGAGTGGGCATTTCACAAAAAACTCAAGCATGTTTTGAAACTGGCGCACTTTTCTGTTTGGCCTAGATGAGTCCATGTCACACTTCAGCATGATACTAGGTTGGTATTAAAGTGCAAGTCCTGTCTGGCATTTTAGATTCTATGGTATGTTTTTTTTGTTGAATTAGAAGAGGGTTACTTATACATTTTGAATGTAGAGATGTGTGTGCTCATCCAACATTATGACAGGTAATTGGCATACCTACAGGTGTGGGGCATCCATTGTGCTGGGATTGTTACTGACTGTATGCATGAATGTGTGTGTATGTGGGGAGGGGGATGTAAATAGGAACAATACTGTATGTATTAGTGGTGTTTTATTTTACCAACTGATTGTAGTGTCTTGTCTCTGTGTTTATATGTTTTCCTTTTCCATTTCAGAAATGACCACAAAGCAGTTATTTTTTGTTGGTTTTTTTTTTTAGCTACCGTGCTTATCACATTTTCTAATCTCTGGTGTACCTCTTTCTGATATTCAGAATAAAAAACTGACGAGGCCATTGAATCAAGAGATGGGAGACAGAAAAGAGAGGTCCCACCCTCCATCTTTCTTTATGACTGATCTCTAATCTTTTCTTCGCTCAGTAAGCTCCACCACGGGGCCCCTGAAGCCAAGCCGAGAACCAGCGTCTTGCGAGGAGTAACCCAGTAAGGCTAAGACGGGAGCTCGCAGACACACACACTCGCACACACACACACACACACACACACACACACACACACCTGGCAACCGTGCACACACCTGGTCGACCCGGACCTTTCATTGCTGGCCGCGCAGTGGATCAGCCACTGACAGACTCAAACACCTGCTATTGGAAAATGTGTTCTCTATCAGTGAGCCTGTTTTCTCCTAAGACTGGGCCGTTATTGTTCCTCCCAAACACTGGCGGGCCAAAGTATTTCAGGACTCCCAAGGCCTTGCGGGGAAACAATGCTCGATTCATGCACCTTAACGGGGAGGGAAAATATAGTCTCTTTTAACATACACATCAAAAGGCTTTCTGAATATTTTCAAATATACTCGTATATATAACAGAAAAACCTCTTTTAATTTCATGTCTGAAATTCATGATTCATTTCAGACGGAAAAGCACAAAATATACATTTTAAATATCCCTACAATATGATATTATCTTAATGTCTGGAATTTTAGCACAAATTATTTAGCACAAACCACAAACTATTTGGCACTGATGATCTTAGGAGGTCCTAATACTGCTGCTGCTAAAAACATTTCTCCGGGGGCAAAGGAATCTGCTTAATGTTTTATTTCATTTGCACAAAACTGCTTGTTACCAATCACATGTTGAATGCAGGCTGTTTCAGTTTGTGGCATTCAGGCTTTTATGGATCTATGGGTCTAGCATCCTCACATTAAGTATACATGAGTCTGGGCCCTATTGTGGTTTTACACTTAAAAGGGACACTTGAGGACAGGTGATCATTTTACTGGTTATTCATGCATGGGGGGGCTGGGAGGGGCACTCACCCCCTGACCTGAGAACGCGAAGTCAAAAACGCAGACACAATGCCCTGGACTGAAATGCCACAGCCATCAAAAGGACGTTTGACACATTATTTATTGCTCCTGGTCCATCAAAAAAAAAAAAAAAAAAAATCCTGGTCCTTTAACCATCATTGTGGTGTTGTGTTTCTCCACTGGGAGAGCGCCGCATCTGTGGAGGGATGTCCACCAACGCACCTGAGTTAAGCCAAGATCAAAGAGAACCAGAACACACACACACACGCACACACGCTAGCTGGATGTTGGTTATATTGGAGGATTGATCGTCAAACAACGCTGGAAAGCCGCGATGCAGCCTCACTGTCACCACCCCCAGGGCTGCTGGAAACGGGTATTTGAATAATCTCTGGGATATTCCTTGCGGCGCTGTCGACAGAAGCTGTCTGTCATCCTGTGGTTCACCACCAGAACGTCTCTCTCATCAGGCTCAGCCAAAACCTCCAGAACACTTACACTTCAGTCCTCAGCGCTGTTTCTCTGACTGAGAGATTATTATTATTATTATTATTATTATTATTATAGATGCATAAGGGGCATTTCAGGCAATGTGCTGCAAGAATACAACCAAGAAAGCATAAGAAAAATTAGAACTAATACATGTAAGAGAAGAGAAGGAATACAAAAGGAAGAACAATAAATTAGTATCATAATACAAATATTTATAGAGACTGCTGATCAGTGTCCGCATTGCATTTTGCTGTTCTTTAACATAAAAGGAAGATTAGGAAAAGATGATAGTAGTTTTAGGGAAATGTGATACTAGTTGTTAAAAAGCTCATTTAAGCAATTTGAACTTCCCAAGTTCTGTGCTTCTTGGTCTTGAAAACTATATATTGCATAGGCAATCCTGGCATTTGGACCCATTTTCACAAATGGGTCTAAACAGGTCCATGTCACAATTGGTCAGGATGCTGGGGTCCGTAGCACACACATGCAAGTCCTCATTAGCCACATGATTGCCTGTTTATGCAGGGTTTAACAACGGGAACTGTCTGCTGTTCAACCCCCAGTCTTTATTCAAGCCAACTGGGAGCTCATCTGCAGCTAGATACGTTTATAAATAAACTGTACTGGGGAAGACTTACTTTCAAAACCTGGAAACTCCACATCTGCATGGAACTGACAGAACCAAGCCCCGTGGCACAGCCTTTATTTACATTGTGCCAAAGCTGCAGGGGTACGTACAGTTTGTGAAGGATTGGCTGATAGTCTCTCTGTTTAATTCAGTAGACACCTCCCTGTAGCTCAGGGGTGTCCGATCCTAACTGAGAAGGGCTGGTGAGAGCGCAGGCTTTTCCCCACAGCACTTGAAATGGCACATCTAAAAAGAAAAAAAAAAACAAGGTCTTCATTAAAGCCTGGGATTGGTTGATTAATTAAATCAAACGTTTTAGTGCTGGGCTCAAATAAAAGCCCTTCTCGGGTAAGACCGGGCACCACTCTTTCAGTGTTTTTTAGGACGTAAAAATGCTTTGCATAAGCCAGGGACTTAATTCAGAATGATTTGTGATATATGACCATTTTCACACAAATTATTGTGTATAATATGACTGTTTTCTTCATAAATGTATGCTTTCTTCAAGCAGGTGCAGTATGTCTTTAAGTCCTTTAGCTTATCAATTCTTATTAAAGCAGTAACAAACATGGTATGCATGGTTTATGAAGGGCTATGAGTTACACTTGGTGTTGTGCGATAGAGTGTAAGATGTACGTTCTTTTATGGAATGAGCGTTCGGTGACGGTGGGTATATTCCGCAGCGTGGTGCATCCTGGCTAGTCATGTTTGGTGAAGGTGCATCCTGGGTTGCCGTGGCGTGAGTCGCGGCGTGTCCTGCGTGCACCTGTGTGGCTCTCTCGCCGTACGGCTGCATGTGAGGCTCTGGACCAGGGGCCATGTCGTGCCTGGGCTCCTGCTCGCCTCGCTAACTCTCTTTACCCCTCTGCGTGCCCAGCGCCTCAGCTCCGCACGCCCATGGCGGCAGATGACAGACCTGAGAGGTGCTCTGCTTTTCGAGAACGCCTCGACGAAACACGCGGGTGAATTAATCAGTCCCCTATTGTACGGGGTCCGGCGTCTCCTCGCCCAGGTTCTCAGTCACGGAGTAGGGTAGAGAGCGCTCTTTTGTCTCTATGTCCCCACAGGAACCTACAGCTACCTGCATACCTTCAGCACAGCAAAAAAGGTGCATCCTTTCAGTGATGGCAGACAAAGCTGTTGCTTTCATCCTGACTGACGTTGAATTGGTATTATGTACATTCTCATAGTAATTGTTTTCACAATTTGTACATTTCACGAAACTGTACAGGCCTACTGTTGGCACAGTGCTGTTGATATTTGCATTGCCAGTGTTATTAATGAAAATGTGCTGTACTGTCAAGTTAAATAGAAATATTTTACAACGTGTAAATGGTTCTGCTTGGATTGAAAAGTCTCTTCATTTTGCTCCATGGGCTAAGCTCACAGTTGTATTTATTTATTATATATTATATTCATATTGATGATAATATCGTTTCAGCCTGAACTGTATTGATTTATATTTCACATTGATTGCAAGGCAAAGGTTCTTTGAACCTGGTTATTTGAATTTCTGTTTAACCAATGCCAAAAGCAAGTGTGGTCTCAATCATAGGAGTGTTTTTCAAAATAAGAAGAGAAGGGGAAATTATATTAAACTGACAGTTGAGCATCCCTCACATTTCAATAACATTTTTATAATAATCATGTGAGTAATGAAATGCAGATACTGCGGTCACTTTCCTTTATGTTTGCTATTTGCAATCTGAGTGACAGATGTTTTTTGTTTTCATTTTTCAAAGTTGTATTTGAACAATAAAAAAGGCTGTGTCAAAATTGTTTTGACAAGGCAATACTTTGCCCATCTACTTTGGAACATGAACAGAGAATACTGAGAGACTAGCTGTATTGGCCGACTTGATCAGTTCACTTGATGCATTGTTTTTCTAAAACTTACCCTATCTTCTTTGGCTTATAACTCTGTAAAACGGTATTGTTCATCTTATCAAGCATAGTATAGGATGCCTCACTATTGCCCCTAACCATATCGTTTTAAGGCATTGCATCAAAAAGTCTCCAGTGCATCTGTTTTTTTTAATTTATTGTCATTCTAGGTGATGTGTTCTGTTTCATTCAGTGTTTTAGATCTTTTTTCACTTTGCTCTTTCTTTCTTTCATGATAACGCTCTCTCTGAAGCCTTCCATTATCATCCTTCTTCTTAAAATCTTTATTGATCGATTGATTTGAGTTGAGCTGATGAGCTGAATTCAGTTTTCACTGATAAACCCGAGTCAGCAGAAAATCCTCAGAAATGGCATGGACAAGACTGCAGTGAAACAAACATTAATTGTTTGTGTGTGTGTGTGTGTGTGTGTGTGTGTTTGATCCACAACACTGAGACCGTGGGGCTCCCGCTCTTACCCAATGACACCTGAGAATAAGACCTTGAGCAGATCACCCACTAACCTTCGCTCCATTAAGCCAGGGTGGGGGCAACGGGAGAATGTGCCAAGTCACCTGGGATAAAAGCCGCAAGGAGGCACTTCTTAGGCGCTCCCCCACGCCCCTTTTATTTCTCATCCCTGCCAGGAGCCCCCTCCCTGATCCCTGCTCCTGCCCCTCTCACAAACAGCTCCATTAGCTTACCTGGAAGGAATTCTTGGTCAAGTGAACAGTGCAGCCGCTAACAAAGCCTTACTTCAGGGAAGATTACAAACTTCAACAGGAAACCCTTTCATTAAGAAACTGTTTGAAATTTTATCAATACCTTGATCACCCCTTGAGGTCAGCAAAACCATTTCTAATCACCCTGCCTTGGCTTCTTATTTGGTTGTGTCTTTTTTTAAATAGCGAATTACTGTTCGGGGGATAGAGGAGCAACTTGTTTAACATGGGGGCGCTGTCAGGAGCACGTGCAATGACAAAGCGATTTTGCTCCTTTCACCGATCACCCACCTGCACCCCGGATCAGTTCAGATATTCAGGCAGGCTGCCAAGCTGTCACTCATTCGACGAAAGGAAAAAAAAAGAGAAGACAAGATGGAAGCATGACTTACATACAGACTGAGGAGTCAGAAGCTAAATTTAAGCAAATTTTTTTAAATGAAGAAGACCAGCTGTGCGGAGTAGTCCAGCTATGGAAGCAACAAAGAAGTTGAAATAAGGCTGAAATAAAGTTGTGTGGTGTCCTTATAATCATCCTGTGCGGAATTTTAAGGACCCGAAAAATGCTTTTTGATTGTTTATGTCAAGGTTAGCTCAGCTAACCAACTGGCTGGGTCTTAATGTAGCACACTGTGTGAAAAGGTTCTTTGACCTTAAGATACTCTTCTGGTTATAAAAAAATGATCTTTGAATGTAGTTTTTATATTTTTTTTAAAATCTTGTATTTTCTCAGTCAAAGCTATGATTAAAATCCATGTCCGTGTGAATAGGGTGCTCAATATAGGAGTATCACGAGGCCAGTTTGAGCAGGCACACCTTGTTTTCCCTGGAAATATTTGCTTTCAGCTAATAAACACATTCACAGGCAATGTACCACCGAATACTCACAGCATTTCACAGTCACTACCCTGCATATTTTGGTCTATATCCAAAATGTCAAATAAATCTACAGTGGATTCCTATGCTGCTGTTTTTTGAACACATACAATTTTTCCTTATGGAAGTTGCCCATAAATATCTTTTGATTCATTCTAAACTGAACTGAATTAGTATCAATACCAATCTATGTTTTCACCTGGCAAGTAAAAAGCCTTCACCTCTGGTATGTGCAACACTGTGACAAAAGAGGCTCGTGTAAAAACATAAATAGCAGAAAATCAATAACCAAAACTCATTTGCATTGTTATTGCAAGAGAGGCTGAAAATGAGATCATTTAAACTACGAAATGTGTTATTGCTTGTTTTTTCTGTCTTCTCTTACTTGAACGTGATGTAATTAGTCTTGCAGTGGTGCAGCTCTCAGAACGCACCCCATGCTAATTCATTGCCCCTGATTATGCATATGAATTTGGGGAGAAATCACATTAGCCGACAAGCATTATTACAAGTCAGATCACCACCAATCTGCTTCATGCGCCTTTTCTGACGGCTGAACCCATCCTGTGTACAAGTGTGAATAACAGGAGAACAATCTAATACAACATGCAGCAACACAATTACGGTCCTTTGTGCTGGCAATCTGTTGCCAGTGTGTCATTCCCTTTCTAATCAAATGAAAACAAAATTGTTTTGCAAAACAGCCTGCTTTCTATTTCTCACTGTATCTAAGGCATAATTCATAGAAAATATTCAGGGCAGGAATGGATTCCATTTGGCCTGAATTAAGAAAAAAAAATTAAGCTGGGGACAGCACAATTTAGGCAAATGATGGCAGGGCCATCACTAGGGGTGCGAATGCTGGTGATGATTCTAGGGGCCCAAAGCTTGGGGGTGGGGGTCAGCTAAAACAAATTCTGTTTGTTTTATTAAAAACGGGGGGTCCCAGAATTCCTAGCTACATCCCCTACATGATGGTATAAAATATTGACTGTTATAATACTTTAAGGCTCCAATACTGTTTAACAAGCTTTGTGCATCTCTACTTGGCCCACTGGTTCAAGACCACAATTGGCCTTGAACCAGCTTACTATCGTTAAAAAAAAAACAAAAAACTGAGCATCTTAAAACAGATACTCATTTGTGGTGACCCACAACACCAGCAGGACTGTCATTAAGGCATTGCTGCTGTACTACCACAGTGTCTGTGACTTTAAGCTGCTATGGTGTTTTTCTCTTATGTTAACAGCATATTTATATTATCTGACATTTCACTCTCCTGCAGGGAAAATTTAGGTAAGCAGTTAGCAAGCCAAAAACTTTTGAACCAATAAATACCTCAAGAGAAGATTCTTCAAAGTGGAAGGTATATTGTTTGGTGCCCTTCATAGCTTGTACAGTGTGAACCAAACTTCAGTGTTTCACAGACGTCTTTTCTCAATTGATTTATCAGAATTTTTCCTTCCAAGTTAAATTAAAATCTAATGGATCATTTTTCACTTAAGGAAACTTTAAGAAAATTATAAAAAATTCATTAATAATTCAGCCAGCTACATTTTGTGGTTATCCTTACAGTGTTGCATAGAGTTGAACAGTGTCATGGAGAAATGTATCTTGATGGAACTACATTTATAGATATCATGGCATTTATTTTATTTTTATATTTTTATGGTGTGGTAAAGTTTATTCTACTTCAGCAGCAGTCTGTACTGCAAGCTGGTTGGTTGGCTGGCTATACTGCAGCTAGTGTGGTTACATTACACCAAACTTCATTATTCATAACTGGCTTGCAAGCAAAGCTAAGTGCTTAGTAAGCTAAGTAACACAATGTAAATAGCCTGCTACTTAGCTATCTTATAAACTGGTTATCTACTATCTGTATCACACTGTCATACAATGAAACATTTTTCCAATAAAATTAAGCTGGAAAGACTGCAGTTGCAGTTTTATATTGATTTATGTTTAAAAAAATATTTAACTAGCTATTTAGCCAGAAGCTGGTGTATGAGAAGATTTGGATCTGCAGATACTTTCAGCACAGACCTGCCAAGTGGTGAATCCAGCCAAACTGAATTGCCTACAGTCCCATACCAGTTAACAAAGCAGCCCGTGATTTAAAGTAATTTCAAGTTCAACTAAAGCAGAGCTATTGAACCCTAGTTAATTACAGAGAAACATTTAACCAACTAACCTTTGGTGAAAAACTGTCTACTCTGAAAAGAAACTTAATATGAATGATTCATGTATAAGAGATTGAAAACAGTGTCAAGGCAAGTGGGACATTCAGTGCCAATGAACAAGAAAAAACTTGAACCCAGCTTTCAGCCTGTTTTCATGTATGTTAGCCTGCAGCACCCCCTGTTGTTGAATTTAAAGACCGAGCATGTACTGTAAAAACCTGGGGAAAACATACTTTTCAATAGCAATGAAACATGATAATAGTATTATAACCATATTGATCTATTAAACATTGGTTTAACAAGTGCAGCACACCCAGGAAAATCAAAACAGACATTTTTCGTTGGTGTGCACAAATTCACATTGACATGCAGAGTAAGCAGTTCAAACAGTATTTGTCATAGCTTGCGATTTCTGTTTGGCTAAGCAGACTCTAGTGCCTGTTCATGTGATATAGGCAGGAATTTGAACGAAATTTAGAATTTTCTGGTTATATAAATAAAATAAAATAAAATACAAATGGCCTTGTCAGTTTTACCCAATCCAACAAATACCTTGTCTCATTTACACATACAAAATATTTAGCCGGATATGATATACTGACTGTAATGACCTGGTACCATGTCACATGACACCTACACACAATTCTAACAAATAATAGAATAATGTCATATGTAGAGCATTTCTTCTTGTTGCAGCCTTTTGTTTCACAAATATTCTTGCGTCAGGGTTTTTTCTTCAACTATCCTAAAAAATAACCAACAAAATTACACATTTGGCCATAAGATGCCTAGTGTCGTCCATCATTGTTTTCACAAATTCCATTTTAATAATCCACCTTAACTCGTGAGTAGTTAACTGCTGGCAACCCGTGTTTGTTTACAGTGCGCACCACGCGGTGTGATACGTGATGACGTCTTCTTCCTCTGGCGAAGTCTGACGGAACAGGTTAGAAGAAGACCGTGAGCAGGCCCGTTCAAGGGTTCTGAAACTGTCGAGGAAAATGATAATTCGCCTGCGTGAAAGGAAACGACCGGTTCTCTGGTTTTCAAATAAAGTTGACAGGTATTTCTTCGTTCGAACACACGTCTGCTCAGTCAGAGCTTAATGAGTGGTAACTGCGAAAAATGGAAGCATCGTTTGACAAATGAAGAAAACGAGATGGGGGAGGGGGTACAGAAAATCAAGTGATGATGCCTGGTGAATGGACAGGTATTGAATAAGCAGGCTGATTATTTTGAGACAGCTACATAGCTAACGGTAATAATTGTCATTTATGTAGCTATACTATTTTTTGCAGAGTTTGCCTTGGCTGAGCAGGTCTAGGGCAGAAAGCCTGTCACAGTCGTCGCTTACAGCTACGCGAACTAACGCTAGCGAGCAAGTTTCAACCCTCGTAGCTACAGTATACAAATTGTAGCTTGTTAGCTTGCAAGCTATTAGTTTAACTGGACATTTTCGCACTTAATCATGAGTTATTCCACATATTATTATATCCTTGTCATGTCGTTGTACAACAAAGCTTATCGTACATTGTTATCTTAGCTACAAAGCGCACTTTGACGGCTTAACCTGACGGCCCTGGGAATTGAGCTGTCAGGCTAACGTTGGTTAGTTATTTAATTAGTGAACCTAAATTAGCTAACTTTAGTTAGCCAACTTTGTGATTGTTTTTGACGTCGCAGTTTAGTCTAAGCTAATTGGCGATTCACTTTGATGTTGACTTGCTTACTAGCTAGCTTAGATAATGTACAAAGCCAATCGCATGTATTAGTAAAATATCCTCCTAATATGTAGTTAAGTTACACTGTTGGACGCATGCAACTAACTAGTTGTTTAACACCAGCACCTAGTACGCAGTGATAAAACTGGATAAAACTTTTTAGGCAGAGGTTTGTTAAGATGAACTGTCGCAGACACCGCTGGAATAATCAAAATGTGGTAACTGTTAGTTCTTCAATTAGATATGATGCATGCACTTAGACTGGTGTTTCTGCTGTTCCAGTGGAAAGATGGCATTGTTGTGGAGTCTTGAACATTCCACGAGAGCCAATATGAATATGTATTAAATGGTTTATATTACTCATATTATTAATGTTTAATGATCCACACTAACGGTATATTGACATTGAGTGCCTCCTGTGCTTAGCAGGCCGGTTGATTGATTGCTACTTGGAGGTTTGGTTCACATGAACCAGGCTTTGCATTACTACCTAGTTCACCTATTTAGAGGAATTAAAATGATTGTCCTTCATTATAATGCACTTCATCATTTCTTTTTCTCCAGGTCTTTAACTCTGTAGCTATGGAAGCAGAGGCAAGCCCGCTACACGTGGAGTTTCCCGACTTCTCCTGCTCCATCCTGCAGAAGCTGAATCGGCAGAGGCAGCTGGGCCAGCTGTGCGACATCACCGTGGTGATCCAGGGCCACCGCTTCCGAGCCCACCGGGCCGTGCTGGCGGCCAGCTCGCCCTACTTCTGCGACCAGGTCCTGCTGAAGAACAGCATGCGCGTGGTCCTGCCCGACGTCATGCTCCCCAGCGTGTTCGAGAGCCTCCTCCACTCGTGCTACACGGGCACCCTCCTGCTGCCCGCGGGCGAGGTGGTGGCCTTCCTGACGGCCGCCAGCTTCCTGCAGATGTGGCACGTGGTGGACAAGTGCACCGAGCTGCTGGAGGGCAACCCGGCCGCCGTGTGCCGCAAGTCCGAGCCGGGGAGCGCCCGCCCGTCGCCGGGCAACAGCGGCTACGGCAGCCCGAGCGAGGGCTTCGACCTGGCGCCGGAGCTCGGCCTGTTCGGCAGGACCTCCGACTGCGAGGACGGGGAGGCGGAGTCGCAGGGCCGTTCCCCCACCTCGGCGCGGGGCGACGGGAGCCCGGGGCCGGGCCCTCCGGACGGAGAGGATGGGGCCAGCGAGGTGACGGAGTACCGGTACGCCAGGCCGCGGTACATCCAGCCCAGCATCATGCGCCACAGGCGCTGGGTCCGGGTGAAGGCCGAGAAAACCGAGCAGGACGGCTGCGACGGCTTGCCGGCGGAGATGGAGACGGAAGCCGCCGCCGAGCCGGAACCGCCGAGCCCCGCTGGAGACGAGTTCGGGCTGACCCCCGGCGCCCGAGCGGAGGAGAAGCCGGAGGCCGGCCCTGAGGAGAGCCGGGAGGGGAGGCACCCGTACGACGAGCCGCTGGACTTCTACGGCGCGTCCATGGAGGAGTTCTCCGGCGACAGGGCCGAGGAGCCCCCCGCGGGGCCCGGGGGGGACCCGGGCGGAGCGGCGGACGGCCCGGAGCTGGCCGACGGCCTCCAGGAGGAGACGTCCCACTCGGGCTTCGCCGCCGTGGTCTACAAGCTGTACCCGTGCCAGTGCGGCAAGAGCTTCACCCACAAGAGCCAGCGGGACCGGCACATGAGCATGCACCTGGGGCTGCGGCCCTACGGCTGCGCCGTCTGCGGCAAGAAGTTCAAGATGAAGCACCACCTGGTGGGCCACATGAAGATCCACACGGGCATCAAGCCCTACGAGTGCAGCGTCTGCGGCAAGCGCTTCATGTGGAGGGACAGCTTCAACCGCCACGTGTCCTCTTGCAGCAGGGCCCACCAGGCCAAGCGCGCCGTCGCCGCCGCCGCCGAGCAGGCCGCGCCCGTATGCTGATCCGCGGGTGCCGCCGCCGGGGCGGTTCTCTCAAGCTCAAGGTAGTGATTTCGGTTTGGCGGCTTGCGTTCACACCCTGATCCAGATTAAGAGCCTGGACCTTAGATATGCAGTGCCATTAGTTTTGGGCTGAACCTGGTCGCCAGTTTTTACCAGTTTGCAATACTTACTGTATGAGACTATCATCAGCTCGGAAACCGCAGTCGGTCCCTTTTTCTTTATTTGTATGTTTGTGTAGCTAGGCTACGCCCATTTCAGCTCCATCATTAAGTCTAGTAGGCATTGTACCTGATAGGGAGTGTGCGAAAGCCTCAGGCGTTTCTACCGAGTTCTGGGCAGTTTATGTGTATTTGCTATAATAGTATGCTGCTATATTTCACTGGAGACTTTGTTGTGGTAACTTGCAGTATTTCTGAGTTGTTGAAAAATGTATTTTTTTTTGAGTCAGATATTATAAAAAAGAGAACAGAATGGTGATCGCTGATCATTTACGATGAATTTAAGTTTATTTTAGAGAAGAACTGCCGGCTATTTTCATATCGCTTTATCAGTAGCGATAATAATTATATAAATATTAATGAGATTGAGAGGTCAACTGTAAGTACAGTGCATATTATGTTGCATATGTACATTGTGAGTGTAATGCATTCAACATTTAAGAATATCATTGGTATGTTATATTATTATGAGGTGCTTTAGGGATATTTACACTTTAATTTGCCTAAGCTCAGTGGTCATAAAAATATGTTTGCGGTTACATTACTGGTGTGTGTAAATCAAGCTTATGACTTTCTTACTACGGGTATTGTGCTTGTTTTATTCAGTAGTGAAGCTATTCATGCCATGAAGCAAAAAATGTAGATATTGTTGCTTGGGTTTGTTCACAAAAGCTTCAGATACAGGTATTGGGACCTTTGGGTTTGTATTTGAACACAGTTTTGACTGCTATGATGAAAGACAACTTATGTGGCTAAGGGCAAACAATGTTATTGGGGCAGTGTAATGCATTCCTTTTTATACAGAATACAACCGTATATGTGCGTGGGCATAAATGTGTATATATCTGGAAGTATTTAATAGATTTTTAAAAACTAAATTAATATACATTTATTTATTATGAGAGTACTAATATGGAAATGTTATACTTTTTTATTAGGTAGTTTTCTTTTTGTATATCTATGAAAGACAATATACTGGTGACTGTTTTATTATTCCAAAATCCTTTGTAGAAATATTGAATTTAAATTCATGTCTTACACTCTATGCTATGATATTCAGTCACGCACAAGGTCTAAGTGTGGTTTGATTTAGAAAAACCGGTCACCTATAGGAGCAGATATTAAATATCCAGGTTTCAGGGACTGGCTGCAGCCATGGGGTTGCAGTGGGGTGATGATTCGAAGATAAGAACATTTATATACGTTACACACACACACAGACATAGGCAGACATGTATCTATAATATTGATATTTGACTAGTGCTATTGAAATGTCAACTTTGACGACAGTACAGTGTTTGAAAAGAAAAAAAAAAAAAAAGCAAAAACAAAAAAACGTTGGTGTTTTCATGGTCTTTTCCGGTCTATTACAAAATATTTGTTCTAAATGATCCATTTGCTTATCCAAAACTGGCCCTGTGTCTAATGATTAAGGGTGCTGTTTTTTAATACTTGTCTATTCATTGTTGTTAACAGTGTTAAACAGTATTATTTATGGTCTTTAAGAACAACAAAGAAAGTGGACCATTTAAAAAAGAGAATGGACCAAGCCAGTACTTGCTGGAAATACCACAGATAATCATTTTTGGGGAAATATTTTGGACTTTTGACCTTAGGGCAGTAGTTTGTGTTGTGGTTTCCTTGGTTGATTCTTTTAGCTCAATGTAGGAGCAAAGTGGTTGGCTCCTGTCTTTAGTTTTATTGAAGACATTGTTTTCCATTAAGAATAAGGGCCTGTTCGAATGATTTTTAATTGTTTTTTTTTTCAAAGGGGAACCTTTGATATTTTGTAGCATTTGATGCCTTGTTCTAAACAATTAAACTAACCATTTTGTGTTTAATTTGTGCGTGCACAGAACCCTGAGGTTTCACAAAGATTAATACTTGAATACGTTTGTGTATTAGTTAAAAGAGTAAAGGATTGAAATGATGTTTGTTTTTACTTTTCTCAAAGGAAACCAAGGGTTCATACTTGAAAAACCCAGGGAAAGTATTTGGTTGGCCGTACCAAATGTATAGAAATTGGACTTGTGAAGGGTGCATCCCAATACTCGAAAAAATGTATCCTCCTTTCCTCCACTATCACCTCTTTTTCTCTGTGCCCCGGATAAGCGATCTTTGCATCCTCCCCTCCCTCCAGTGTCCCAGTGCTGGAGGAGACGAGTGTAGCAGCTTCAAACCCAGCTCCTCGTCTCCCCACGAAGGATACATCATCGATGTATCCTTCCACGGAAGTCCTTTCACATTTCTGGGTGACATCATGACGCTCATGCCCACAGAGATTGAAAGACCATCCCACAGAAACTGACGCTATCCAAACTTTAGAAGCGGAGATGGCGGAGTACTTGAATTTCGCCAGTTATGCAAGATATTTAACCAAAATCCTGTGCTTCAGTAGATTATCACGCGTAGCATCCTACCATAAGGCTCAGTTGCCTACAATGGGTAACAAAATGCCCGTTTGTTCTTGTGGCTCATTTTCAGCAAATAAGTTTGGCAATTTAAGTTGGGGCAGTAGGTATATTTATTTGCTTGTACATCTATGTTGCTTAAATAAACATGACTGTAAACATAAATAACCATGGCAGATACCATTATTCAGTCTGTGAATATGCATGAATGAATTTATTCAAGTAACCAGTTCCAAATGACGTATTTGTTATCAGATGTTACAGTGGGAAACAATTGTTTTTCAGTGTGAGCACTGAACATTACGAGACAATAACAAATATAATATGAAGCGAGAAATTCTTTTCACTAATCTACAGAAATGTTTCTTAATTAGCCTTCGTGAGATGCAGTGAACTGTTAATATTAGCCTATATTATAGGCTGCCACAGTATCTGAAATTATTATATTTATGTATACTATGAGATGTTTACTTTGATCTAATGTTGCTGATTACATATTAGTGTGCTGACGCAAACCGTAATGCCAGGTGCATGTTTGTGTACTGTTCATGCAACTACCTGCACTTGAAACTTACAAGCTATTTTGCAGCTTTAAATGGGCTGACCATCTGCGATTGGCAACGGGACTATTTGTGGGAATTATGATGGGGCTATGTCATTAGTAGTCGATGTTGAATTTGATAACGGAGAAGCAGATGAGCCATTCCGATCTTCATGCCTGCCCATTCCAAATGACCCCTCGGGAACAATAAAGACTATCCAATCCAATTCTGTCCTCTGGTCTCCTCCCCTCCTTTCCTCCGGATTCTTACGGGTAGGACACAAGTTGTAGTGGGGGATTGGAGGAAAGGAGGTGAGGAGTGAAATGCATTGGGAAGCACCCAAAGACGGTCCACTCAGTATGCTTTTTAAATTAATGTTTTTATTTTGTGTGGCCAGCCAATTTAGCCCTGGATTTTATTTCCATGTTTTTCCATAATAAAAGTAAGCTCCTACTGATATTTAAATGTGATGCCATTGGATAACCAGCTGATTTTTTAGAGATGCATATGGTGTGCTTTAAGATGATTGCACTATATATATATGTATATGTATATATATATATATGTATATGTATATATATATATATATATATATATATACATATGTGTATATATATATATGTATATATATGTGTATATATATATTCCACTTATTTTAAGACTTTCTTCTCATAGAAGAACAGTGTGGATTTTTGTTAACAATTAAAAAATGTGTTCTGCAATAAATGTAACTGGTTTTAGCTTTAGTGTATATATTTGTTCGTTGGACACCTGCATTTTTGAAAGTGCTCCACAAGGGGGCAGCATTCATCTATGGACGTCATACCTTCAGTTGAAAGTAAACGCTAACCTCACCAGGCCCCATGGCCCGCCCATGGCCTTAGGACCTTCTTGCCGGTCTTGTTTAAACTGGCTTCTATTGGCGACATACCCCCAACCCACCCAACTAATTCCACTCTGCTCCAAGAGTGCCCATACAAGTCCAGTTCAATTTGGTGTTCAGTCTATTAATTCACTTTGATATGTAATACTGGATATCACACTTATAGTGATTAATAGACATGATTGCCTTAGTTTAATTTCATTATTGCGAGGCACTTTGAAGCATGCCTCAAGAATCAAATAAACATACTAGTGAGTTTTATATTCCTCAGTACAAAGTCCTGTCTTTCAGCTTTTTCATTCAGTAGTCATCAGTTTGGATGCAGTGTAATAAATAGTTAGATAATGACCCTCAAAAGTCTACTAACTGCCAAGACCGTAAATCCCCATAATTTCACTGAGGTCCAGACGTACTAGGTAGTAAAATACTACTATTTTTATGCCTAAGGCACTGCTACCCAGCAATTTGTAAGATGAATTACCACTAAATGAATGTATATGGGCCTCGGGCACAGACTTCCTCATGAAGGACATGCTGTGTGTGATTTATATTCAGACCTAGAAATGCATTTCGTATTCCAAATATACGACGTACAACCAATTATCGTGGCGGTAAGTCTCAGAAGGTCTACCTATGCAGCTGTTTAACATATCACCCATTAAGAAAAGTTCATATAGCTGGATCTTACCCTATTTACAAAGTTTTTATGTCAGGTTGAACATAATCACAACTTTGGTATAATTCAATGACCTGTACTAAGCATACCATTTTAGTAATTTGAACCCTTGTCAAAACAGAAAAACACACATAGCGTGTCAGCATGTCATTCCTGCCAAGGCAGCGGACTGAAATTCCAACTCTTAACTGTACCCTGTCCTGGGCATCGAATATGTGTTCCAAGAACTTTTAAGGTTTTTGGATCAGTGCGTTCTCGACCCGGAAGTTTGCGCTCACGGGAATTGACATATTCACTTCCGGTGAGGAATAGCTGGAAAACAGCAGTCGGCGAGACATAGCTGGAGTAGGAGGAGGCCTGGAGCAAAGCGAGCCACTGTCGGGGGAATGGGTGACATTTGATCGGGGAAAAGGTGAGGTTGTCAATAAATTGTTTTAAAAAACCTTTATCGGAACACTGTAGTCAGTCGCTGACTCCCTTCGTGGAGGTTCTAAAAGCATGTATCGGTACCTTGTGGTCTCGCTATGAAATTGGCGGATTTTGGTGCCAGCTTGCTAGCAAAGCTAGCTTATATCGCACTACAGCAACGTTAGATGTTAGCCAGATTGCTAGCCAGCTGACTGCATCGGTCGAGTTTTATTGACCCAAAAATAAACGACTATTACAGATATCACATTGCGAATCTGCAGCAAGTTATCTCGCTGTCCAGTTTGCTTGTGAAGGAGCAGTCGTGTTGCAACTTTCGCTTGCTGTCGCGATGGTACATTAGCTAATGTTAGCTAGTTTGCTGGAATGGCTCGCGAGTACGCTAGCCGTTATCAAATGAAAGGGAAACATTTTTGGAGGAGCTAGTGCTAACGTTTGCTAGTTTTGTACTGATCCGTATAGCTAACATGAATATCTCAAATGTCATCGCATATGTGCGCGTTAGGTAGTAAGTTTGGGATTTCTGCAAACAATGGAAGATCTCTGATAAGATTTGTGAACTTGACAGAGAGCGGCTTACATGAACTTCATATTTTTGTGGGCGCGGGGAACCTCCTTTTAACGAAGAATACAACTTCACCAGCTAGCTGTACCACGTTACGTTTACGTGTTTTCTGGATAAATCAGTCTAACAATTAACTTATGTTTATGTCAGCGTTTTGACATGGCTTATACTTTTTTGCCAGCACAGATCTAGCAAGCTAGCTAGTTACCACGCTACAAGAAACAACTTGTCTTGACTTAACTTGCTACTAGTCTACTCACTTACCGTGATAGCTAAGTTAACTAGAATCTTAACCAGCTGCAAAATGGATTGCAAAAGTAAATTACGACCCTCGCCTTCATGCCCAGAGCTTATGAGATGGTTTTGGAATATATCGATACCTAACGTAAGTTACTAACATTTGCTAATGAAGTATCAATTATAGCAAAGATAACTAGGCTGTGTCGTTACAGCTGGCTAGCGTCGTTGGTCCGTGAGCAGTCGAGCAACTGAGTTTTTGATTTTGTGAGCAATTTGCTACCGTTCGTTTGCTAAACGTTACGACTTTGTGTGTGTGTTTACATGGGGAAAATGTGTATGTGTATATATATATATATATATATATATATATATATACGTGTGTGTGTGTGTGTGTGTGTGTATACACGTGTGTTTATGAAAACTATTTTGGTTGAATTGGCTCATTTGCACGTCGATAACCACGTATTGGATATTATCTTACTGGCCAGCAAAGACTGTCTGCCAACTGCAAGGTTTGTGTTTTCTGGATATGGCTTGCGTACTGGCTACATAATTACAACTGGTGTAGAAATGCATATCGAGTCAAATCGGCCTGTCACCAGTCTCAGTTGAAAAGTTGTATTTAGCTTCCTGCTAAGCAGAGGCATTGAGCATAACCGTCTACACTTCGCTTGCTAGCTGTGCACATTGTCCGTTTCAGTGACAGCTATGGATTAAAAAAAAAAAATCACATTGTAGTACTAACATAGCACAAGTAGCTATCGCCTGGTGCAAGTCTTGGGTGTATCAAGACAATTTCTGTTCGAATCACATTGTAGTACTAACATAGCACAAGTAGCTATCGCCTGGTGCAAGTCTTGGGTGTATCAAGACAATTTCCGTTCGATGCACCATTTTCTTAAAGGGTTGCTTTTGAAACTCAGGTCTGAGTTTCTCATTAAGCTTTTGGTTTCCATTTTAGATTTAACTCGAACTAAGTGGGGTGGTGTTTTTATTGTCACGTGGTTTGCCTTGATTCACCCGGGGGAGTTTAGGAAAGGACAGATATATATACATATATATGTGTGTGTGTGCGCGCGCATGTATATGTATATAATATTGTCAACACATACTTTTTATGATTAACTTTACAGGTTATGTCTAAAACAAGGTTTGGAGAAAAAAAAGTCATGATCCATATTGTATATTTTTGGTTATTGAGATTGAGAAAGAAATATGGTTGCTACATTTGCATGAATCTGGGATTTCGAAGTTGCAATCATATGAAATATTTTGGCGTTCTCAACGGGGTATGCCTGATTGGCACCCATGAGGGGCCAAATCATTATAAACGATACCAAGTACACAGTCTTCACAGTAGAAGGAATTGTTCTGCCAGAGACAGGCATGTCATATTTATACTTTCACTGCCTCACTGGCTTATGCTTCATCGTAGACCATATTGTGTCTTTTTCTTTAATGTATATTATGTATGTACCCTAACCCTTAACTGTGGGGAGATAGGAACAAGGTTGAAAGTTTTATATAGTTACCAATTAAAACCTGACAAGGTAGTACAAAGGGCATACGACTGGCTGTGAGCCACAGAGTCATTCAGTTCACCATAGTTCCAAGGGTAGGGTGCCAAGTCCCTAAATCACCTTCGTTGAAATCGGTTTCATTGACAGTGTTTGTGGTTTCTCCGTAGACTTCAGTTGCCTGCCAAGCAGCGCTTTGAACAGGTTACAGAGGCATTGTGATTGTTCAGAGAAAACCGCGCACGTTAATTATTATTCTTTTTTTTTTTTTTTTTGTAATGTTGACAGGGATTGAATCCATCGTGCCAGCGACACAACAACAAAAACCGAAAGCTGCAAAAGCCTGCGCAGTTTAATAGCGCAGGTTTTTATTTTCCCGGTCTCTCTTCCCCCCCCTTTCCACACGGCTTTGAAGGTGTTATTTTGTGGCATTGTTGGTTGCAGGCACGTCCCGCCCAGCCACTCCACAAATGTTTTCACCGCAGGCTTTGTCAGAGCACATACAGCCAAACCGATTAAGCCCCGTGCACGAGTAGGCATTATTGCCTTGCACCCATTAAACCCGCATTTTTATAGATATGGCTCCTTTAAGGGTATGTTGTAAAAGGACTTGGTTGGGAGCCTCTCCCTCTCTGAGGCAGCTTTGGCCATTGGCAGCACAATTGGAGAACGGGGGGGGGTGGTTGGAGGCTGTGTAGCGGTTTTAGTGTTTCAGTCGTGTTGTTTGTTGGGGGGGGGGGGCGTCAGATGCGAACTGAAACCGAAGCGCGCTAGGCGTCAGGCGGGGGACAGCTGAAGGGGTCGCTGTGTCGGTATCGTTTTGGCACGGCACCCCAACTTTTGGCCGGCCCAGTTTAAGTGCGGCCAAAGCAAAAAGAAGGGAATGCTTTGTGCATCGAGCTCAGTGCAAAATAAAAAAATTAAAAAAAGACCGGTAACAAAGTGCTATTTTTATCTGTACTGATTATACCAGGCAAATGCGTGGAGCATTGGTTTCCAGGCCAATTTGACGATGGCTGTTTTTAATTATCTTTTTCTTTTTCTTTTTTTTCTCCTTTTTGTAATTGTGCCACGATTCAGCTGAAGCGGTTTCATTATCGTCTCGCGCTCTGATGCGAAGCCACGGCTTGTCAGATCTGGCTCTCCAGCATTGCCAAACGTACCTCGTTTCAGCCCTGGCCAGGAAGAGAGGCATGCCCTTTCTGGTCGGGTCCTTTTGAAAATGGCGCACCCCTTTCATTTCTGTCCCCGAAGAGCGGGGCGCCCTTTTTCGGTTCGGGCCGTAGGAAAAAAGGCGCGCTCTTTCGCTCCGGGGCCTCCGCAGGCGCCGTGCCTTCTTTTTTTTTGGTTCGCGGCGTTCGGAACGCCCTTTTTCCGCTCGGCCCTTTGAAAGCCGCCGGGACGCGAGAGCTGCAGGTCGTTCCAGTTCTTAGACCGTGCAGCTGTCACAGGGTCACGGTTCGTTGGGTTTTTAAATTCGGCTTTTTTTTCCCCCCTTCCTGTTTTCTCTTCACTATACGTTTGTTTACCAAGGATTGCTTCAGAATACGACGAAAGCAGCCATTCTGATTAATCCAGTCCCATGTCTCTCTCCCTTTCTCTTTCGCATGAATGCGCACACACGGCAGCAGCCATTTTCCCTGCTGCATAGCTCTCGAAGCACCACGGCAGACCGCGCTGTTGAAATTGCGTCTCCTCCCTGCTTTTTTGCCTTGAGTGAGGGTCTGGGTCACCGCGAAGGCCGTTCTGAAGTACGGCGATGCCGTTGCGCTCCGGTTTCGCGGCCTGCCTCTTGCGCCATAACGCGTCTGGCTCAGAGACCCTTGCAATTTGTGGATTTAGTGGGGTTTTTTTTGAGTGTCCACATCATCCAGCGCTACCAGTTCTCAGCATTAATGCCTGAATGCGGTGAAAACCAAATGTATTCGATCCCTGTGTGAACTTAAACAAAAAATGCGGTTCGTTGACCTCCACACGCTGGTTTATGGCTGTATAAAAATTTGCAAGAGGCCGAGCCTGGCAGTTCTCCCCTCAGTACTCATTATCAAGAAGGCCAAGGCTACCGCGCTGATATCTGCCCGCTCATTAAATGGTAAGCGAATGGTTCATGAAGAAAACATTTATTTGGCCTGTGTTAATCTGAAGCCTCTGGCAGAAGCGCCCTCTGAAGCTACGAAGCTGCGAGACGCAGTGCTTATTAGCCAGACTGCTTCGCGGTAACTCGGGAGACCGTGTTTTGTGGTCAGCTGAAACCAGTGCTTTTACCGGTGGTGTAATCGGGCGAAGCTTGTCCCGAGGATAATCCCCTGTGTGAAATATGGAGATGGGTCTTGTTTTGTAATGGGACTTGTTTTTGCCTCCTCTGCTCCAGTGGCCCTTATCAGGTATGAGGGGGAAAGGCATGCTGGGGCATTCGGTGTCAAAGCGGCACTAATAACCTGCTCCATCTGCTGAGGGCGACAGGCTTGGACGCTCCAGTGCGATAACGACCCGGAGAGCATTTAGCCTAAGCCCTCTCCAGACCGCTGGCCAGTGGAACGTCTGCGGTTCACGTTCTTCAACGCAGCTAGGCGGAGGGCGGTCGACTCGACCCCCACGTGAACCCCCCTTCCCCCATTCACATTCTGTACCGAGGTACCCGTCTCTACCTGTAACCCTCTCTGCTTTCTCCCTATCTGAATACAGTGAGACGGCACACAAGGAGGGCAGGCGGTCTCTTCTTCTTTATAAAAACAGCACGAATGCGACTGGCTGTGCGGAGACTGTGCCTGACGGAAACGGTCACAGTTGTTCCTGAGAAGGTCCTGACAAAGCGAAGATGTCTCGGTCATCAGAGTCAGGGAGATGCACTTACGCACGATTGCAGGGGCAGCAAATTCTTCACGGTTTTTCTGCAGGAGGAAAAAGTGCTGTTTTGCGCAGTAGCAAGTGCTGTTGGCTCACGTAGTGTATGCAGTACAAAGTTATCACAATGGCATTTTCTTTGCTTGCATGTTTCGCCGAGTCTGATTGTCAAAGAGTTGGGTGCATTTTGAGGCCGCTGTGTGTATTATCTGCTCATTAACTTATGGTAATGTTACATCTTGTATGCATGTAAGCTGTTATGTAAAATTGATGCAGAGCCCTTAACTGTAGTTATGGGTAATTATTTTCCTTTGGTGGTACAGTAGTTTTTAGGATTAATCCCTGGGGATTGGAAAAGGGCTCTCGCCCCCCACCTTCCCACCATGTCCCGCACCCCACTCTTCAAACATAAGAAAATGTCGCCATTCTTTCTTTCGGGAAAGCGCTCTCCGGCTCTGCGGGCAGAAGAATGCGGCACGCTCCGTCGTCTCTCGCGGTCTCTCCCGCGGTGCTCTGCTTGTTTAGCAAATTCGGCGGGACTGGGGTTTTGCAAAATAGGCAAAAACGCCGCCCCTCGCGAAACGGCCGCCCTGCCCCGCTCTCCCTGCACCGCTCGCACCGCGTCTTCCCCCCCTTTCCTTTCACGCTACGCGTCACGGGCGGGGTTTCTGGGGCGCGAAAAACAAGTTTGCATTTCCACAGCAATGACTTTCTTGAGGCGTTCTTTGCAGTCCGTCGAGGACGGAATGTCCCCTCCTCCCCACCGTACATTTGTTGTTTTTCTTCCTCTCCGCTTTTGTTGTTTTGAGCCATTTTCCCCGTCTACGTGCATCCCAAACATGCAAACGCGCTCAGAGCCACGGGACAGCCTGCCAGACGCAGAGGAGAGAGAAACCCGGCGCCTCGTCGCGTCTTTAGGTTTCAAATGTGACCGTTTAGCGTTCGGTGCCTGTTTTGGGTTGTTTACGGTTTGCGCGACGGGGCGGCCGGTTACCTAATCGATGCCGAAAGGAATTTGACGTTGGGAGAAAAAACAATTCGGCGAAGTGGAAAATCCGCCGGACTGGTTTGGCAGAAAGCGGCGGTTTCTTTCTCTTCTGTCTGGGCTGTTTCGGAGAAGAGCGGAGCCTCTGTGTGTGGAAACGCTGGAATCCTTGAGATAATTGCACAACTGTCCGGTGGGTGGTAACACTGGACCCGGACAGGCTATGTTGGTGCGGGGGGGGGGAATTGCATTCAGAGAATTGCAGGCTGTTCACCTCTGAAGCCTGGGCTGGGGCCAGGGCTATGGGGGGGGGGGGCAATCGGCACATGCTAAAACCACCCGGACTAGAATCCAGGAATCCTCCGCCCCTTAGGAGAGGGAGAGCGGGGAAAGCGTTTCTTGTAAAAAAGTGATTCTCCTGCCAAACTGGTTTACTCCCACTCTGTGCTAACACCCTAGGACTGTGACCTCAGACATGTGCAGCGAGAGAAACGGTTACGTTTCTGAACCGCGGAACAGTTCAGGCTTCTTCGCCAGGCCCAACAACAAACTGAGGATTTGCCTCCCGGGTGTAAATAACAGCCCTAATATGTAGCAGTTTGAGTTCTGCACAGTGTTTACTAGAAGCAGGTTGTTGCCTTTCCTTGGTAGAAGCCAGCTGGTGGTGGTGTGCAGATGGGGTGGTGAAGCCTGGACTGGCTCAATCCCCTATACATTAGGAGTGTATTTGCATCTCTACACTAGGGCTTTCTAAAAAAACGTTAGCAGTTTGAAGTAGCCTAATTTTTTTTTCCAAGTTTGAATCATTAAGGTCCCATGTTTGGTGTGGGGATGATAAGATCTGGTTGTGTGCAAAGCAACGTTGAGGCATGCTAACAGTTTAAAATAAACCCACAACAGTGTCTCAGCGATGTAATTCGCCATGAACCAAAAAACGTTCTTCCCTCGACAAGTTGACGGTCTCGTTCTCCTCGGCAAGAATGTGCAGCGATGCGTCTCCAGCACGATGGACAATTGGACATCTGTCGTAACTCGGCCAGCAGGAATTGAGCAAATCTTTCCACGAAAAAAAGTTTCCGTTCTGCAGCTTTCGGTGAGATTGGATGTTGGAACAAGTTAAAAAATTGGTGAAATGTGCAATTGTGTAGTGCTGGCATGTCAGCCTTTTTCAGTTTGTTGTCTGTGATATGTTTTTGTGGAGAAATGAACAGGGATTTTCCCCCTATTAGCCTAACTATCGCAGCCATCAGAGTAGTCAGCCTTGAATAGTTGTGTCTATGCTTCTGTTAGCCCACTCTCTCTTGTGCCCTGGCCCCATACGGTTGCTTGCTGTGACTTGGCTACTTAAATTCTTATTTGATTATTTTATAATTCACGGTTATCACATCATAAATATAGTCTAAGAGGATTATGCACTCATTTATTACCAATGTTGGGGAGTTACTAGCTACTTCACAATGAAGGATGTTAAACTGTCAGTGATGGAGAATGTACTGGTTACAGGTGCTTCACTTAGGCTATTGATTTTCAAACCAGAGACTTTTAGCTAAGATTTCTGACTTAGTGGGCTCCATAATGTATGGGGTAGTCTTTTTTTTCTTGATTTGGCTCTACTCCACAATTTAGGAAATAAAAAATGTGGTTGAAGTGCAGATTCTCAGCTTTTATTGCAGGGTATTTTTGTACATGGTGCAAGTACAGCACTTTTTATACATATTCTCCCCATTTCAGAGGGGCGACATAGCTCAGGAGGTAAGACCGATTGTCTGGCAGTCGGAGGGTTGCCGGTTCAAACCCCGCCATGGGCGTGTCGAAGGGTCCTTGAGCAAGACACCTAACCCCTAACCACTAACTGCTCTGGCGAATGAGAGGCATCAATTGTAAAGCGCTTTGGATAAAAGCGCTATATAAATGCAGTCCATTTACCATTTCAGGGCACCAGTAGCAGCATTTCATGGTCTTTTTATAAGGAATGAATGTATTAATTTCTGCATGCACTTCGTGTTCTTATGTGAAGCACGGTCATGGAAGTAGCCTACATCTAATGGTGTTTAAAAGTTACTCTTATCATGTTTACATAGCCTACTAATTGCATACTTATTGATGGTAAAATCAGAAAAAAAGTGATTTGGTAACATGCAACAAAAAAAGTGAAAATCATTTGAGGAAAAACAGATTTTATGAGGCGCTACATCTTTCATTGCTTAATACATTGCTTAATAATTGCTTAATAAATGTCAAGCCCGGGCAAATTACATTGCTGAGCCAACATTTATTTGCTGGGTTCATTAGTTGAAGCTGCTGGTCAGATTGTTAGTTAAGATAATTGCATGATTTTATGAACAGCACTTAATACAGTGGTGGACCTACTACTGCACAATATGCAACAAAAAACATTACATTTTGAACAGTGTTGTCAGTGTCCTGTTGCATTATACTGCTCCCTTGTTGTGGACGATGACGCTTGGGCCTGTAACAGATTAAAGGGGGTGTCACTGCGTATTATTATACATATCTGGCCTGAGCAATATACTTCTGCAGATGATATTTCCCTGTTCGAATTCATGCCGTTTTAGAAGTTTAAATTCGAACTCCGCTTCATGCCCATGTTGACAGCCCTGCTCTGTACCGTTAGCTGCATGCCTTCAGGACAGCAGCCAGCAGCGCGCTGGAGCCAGGCCAGCGTCCCCCACCCCTCTGCGCTCCCAGGAGGCCGCTGAGCATGCTCAGAACGCCGACGGAGTTTGGCAGCGTCCGGGAGGCAGCTCTGGAACCCGGAGTTCATTTCTGTATCTGTGTAATGATTCTGGCGCAGAGAGCTTGCCCCATCCTTTAATGGAGCGGGGTCTTTAGGCAGCGCTGTATTGGGTGAGGTGGGCGTAGGCGATGTAGAGAGGCCATAATCATTCCCCCCCCCCTCCCCTCCAGAGCCTCTTTTCCAGCCAGCAATTTTTTTATGGTTGTCGCCTCCACCAGCCGCCAAGTTTCCCTCCCCCCCCTCGCGAATACACTTTCACTTAGCCTCTCTCACACTGTCCGTCTCAGGGTCTATCACGCATTCTCTTTTACTCCCTTTCTCCAGCTGTCTTTCTTTAAGTTATTCTCTCCTCTCTCTCTCCCTCTTTCCATCCCCCTCTTTCCCTCCATCTTTCTCTCTCTCTATCTCTCCCTCTCTCTCTCTCTCCCCCTGTCTTGCCAGGACGTGGGCATATGGGTTAGGGACAGGTGCCTTGGCAGGCTCTGGCAATTGGAGAAAGTGTTTATGTTCCCAAACTGCTGACTGAGTCCCAGTGCAGAGGATCCTGCTGAATCGCCGGAGAGCTGAGGGAGGGCGGGAGGGAAGGAGGGAGCGGAAAAAAAAAAGAAGAGAAAGTAAAGCGGGGAAGGGAGCGGCTTTCTCTTCCTTTATTCCCGTTTACAACAATCCCGTTTGCTCCTTTGATCCAGCACTTTGAACGTTTTGCCTTTACTTTCCCGGTGCTTGGATTGCTTTGTGGTATTTTATTTACCACAAAGCAATAACCGTGAGCCCTTTCAAAACCCTGAGGTTAAGCAAGTTTGCCCGCTGCCAGTGCTGCAGTGTTTGCACCATCTCGCATGCACACGCAGCTCTGACCAGCGTACAGCCCCGCCCCTGTCCCTCCACCCTCCCAGCTCAATGGTGCCTGCTCCCGGCTAATGCACTAGCGTTACTAGCGAGCGCGGGTCAGAGGAGGACGCCGTCCCGTGCCGTGCCATAGCGCACCATGCCCTTTGCGTATAAATTAGACTTGGTGCAGTGCGGCACGGGCGCGCAGCCTTGGCTCAGCGTGGCGCGGCCAGCTCGCGGCCGCGCGCGCACGTACGCGGATACGCGTCTGTTTACGTCCGCTCGTTTGTTCGGCTGCGGCTACGCCCGCGCGTATGTATGGAATGTGCACACGTACAGCACTCTCATGAATTATTCACGCCTTTGATAAAGATGAGCGGTATGGCTGCATAAATTAAACAATATATAGGTAATGAGCTACAGTGTATGCTGGAAAAAATAATATTCTTTTATGCTAGTATGTATATTTCTTCTCAGAAAGATGTGATGCGCATATTCACACCCCTGATAATTATTGTCAGGAAAGTTGAACCAAAAGAAATTTACATGAACATGCCGCTTCATCTGCATAAATCTGCATTAACATGGTGAATTAATCTCAATCTTGTTGCCTCCCATGACTATCCTGTAACGTTAGGGTATAAAAATAAAGATAAAACGCATGTAAAATGCATGTGCCATCAATCACCATGGGGAAAGGCACAGGTTTGATGACCTTGACAACAACCCCTAAAAAACTTAAAGATTCTGCTTTTCACTTTTGGGTCAGTAATGAAGAGTTTTGAAACCAGTGGAACCGTGGTAATCCTGTCTGGTGGAGGACGGGCGTGCGTTTTGCCTCCTCTCGCAGTGAGACAGATGGGTCGGGAGGCAGAGAAGAATTCCGGGGGCCGCAGCCGGAGATCGGTCGGCTCGCATCTTGCTGCAAGACGCATCGGTCGCATCCTGGGGACGCAGTCGGTCTCCAAATCGGCCATCGGACGCCGCCGCCTCCCCGCCAGCCCCGCCCCGGGAAAAAAAAGCCTCCGTTGCGCAATTAACAGAGAGGAGCATCTGGAGTTGGCTAAACGGCGTGGGGACTTCGATTAGGACCAGGTGTTACGGTCACACGAGACCGAAGCGGGGCTTTTTAGCCACAGCAGCAGCGGCCGGTTTGCCATCGGAAGGAGGTTGCTTTTGTTTTCGAGGACTGTCACGCCTACGGTGAAATATGGCGGTGGAACTTTGATGCTTTGTTTTGTTTGGGGTTGTTGTTCTGCATCTGCTGGCCCTGGGGCCATTGTTAAGGTTAATGGAATGCTGAACTCCCAACAAATACTAAGACGTTTTGGCCAGAAAAACTGGTCTCCACTGCCAACAAGCTCAAACTTGGCTGAATATTGGTCTTGCAGGCATACCTCAGAGTCAACCAAGAAATGGTGAACTGACCACAGAATTATCATTTGCAATGGTCATTTCAGTCCCCAGTCTTAAACCCGATTATAAAATTAGTGGTTTTGATTGAAGAAGGCATTTGGTTCACGACTGCAGACTAAAAGATCTGAAGAATCTTGAAAGATTTTATATGGACTCCCCATATGTTGATGAATCTTATAAAATGATTTAGCAGACAACATTGTAGTGTTATGCTTACGAAGAGAGCGTGCTCAAAGTGCTGATGACATTCGTGACACTTTTTTTGTGGAAATGAATGCATTATTGGAGGGGGTTGGGGACGGGGGCGGGGGGAGTGCCTCATCTGGCTGACTCTATTGAACCATCGTTAAAGTTAACTATTTTCCACATGTTTGAGAATTCAAATATGGCTCAGTGCATGTTATTTTATATATTTTATGTTTTGTTCAGCTAAATCTAGGGTGTAAATAATTGTGCAGGGTTCTAGATAGGGCATGCCTTTGTGAAATGTCTTTTTTTTTTTTTTCCGGGGGGGGGGCTACACGTTCATGCGACACATTCATGCTGTAGGGATTTTCACTTCAGATTCAACATCTGCCTGTATTTATTTCTTGCTGTAGGCAGGTTGCTTTTAATTGAAGTCCCTTTGATTTACATTACGTGGGACGTGCTCTTATGTGTTGTGCTCATGTGCCCTCTCGGCTGTTCGGGAGGTAAGAGCTTTGATTGGTCAACACCCCACGCTCTCCTTGAATCATCTCAAGACACGGACGGCCTATGCAGTAACCCTTCATTTCCGCCTTGTCCCTCCCATCCTTAAATTGCAGTGAACTTAGCCAGCCGTGGTATGAAACTTATCTAAAATGTGCTTTGCTGACCAGCGTCTCAAACGAGTCCAAAATACCTGGTGTTACGGGGGAAACCTTTACATGCAAAGTAAGGATCGACTGAGGTCTAGAAAGTGTCAAACTAGATACGTTGCTTGCCTGTGGTAACACTGATGTTGTCCAAGGGAATTTTGCAGTGCTTTTGTAGATAACCACAAATCGCTGCTGTTGGTGAAAACATTTAGTTGAACCCCAGGTAGGTAGGTTTTTTACTGAATATTGAATTATTGGATATCCTTTTTTGCCCAACATTTTCTTCCATTTTTGAAGGTCCCATTACAATTTTAAGCTACTGACTCAAGACCCTTGTCCAATGACCCTGCATGTACTGCTAGGTGCTTGTTGTTTTGTACAGTCAATCATCTGAGCTCCACAGCTTTTGCATCACAAGACTGCACATACTGCACATAATGGCTGAGGTAGACCACAGGCACCCCATCCCCCAGAATGTGGGGTGTTTATGCATGGTGAGGAGCAGAATACCCTGCTGGGCAACCCTCGCTCCCGGGTGAGGTTATGGCCGGCCCGGTCACCTCATGGGACCTCCCCAGCCAGTGTTTGCACTGACACAGCTAGGGTACGATTCTGGGTCCCTTGAGGGTTGGTGGTGATCCTGATTTTGCTGGGGGAGGAGTCAGCCTAAATCGAATCAGTGAAGATTTGAAGTGGTACTTTTGGTTTTGTTAAATTGTAGCTTTTCTGAAGGAAGTGTCAATCATAGACTCAAAGACACTGAGGTTCTTCTGAGGTTACTGAGGTTAATTTTTGATTCCAAACTTGGACTTGCCGTTTGTTACCTGTCATTCATGTCCATTAGCACCCATGTGGACTTCACATTCAGTACCGTAGCTTTTTCATAATGAAATGTAAAGTTGGCGTGTGGTCACATGCTGAGGAGGTGTACTGACCCCAGGCTGAGCGCTAATGGCCGTTGTTTGTCCTCTCCCGCAGGCTGTCAGCGAAAAGGAGCGACGCACTGGAGACATGGATGACAGCAGCTACATCGAGTTCGACGTGCCCGAGTTCAGCAGCGGCGTGCTGAGCCAGCTGAACGAGCTGCGGCTCCAGGGCAAGCTGTGCGACATCGTGGTGCACATCCAGGGCCGGCCCTTCCGCGCCCACAAGGCCGTGCTGGCCGCCAGCTCGCCCTACTTCCGCGACCACTCGGCGCTCAGCACCATGAGCGGCCTCTCCATCTCCGTCATCAAGAGCCCCGAGGTGTTCGAGCAGCTGCTGGCCTTCTGCTACACGGGCCGCATGTCCCTGCAGCTCAGGGACGTCATCGGCTTCCTCACGGCCGCCAGCTTCCTGCAGATGCAGGCCGTCATCGACAAGTGCACCCAGATCCTGGAGGGCATCCACTCCAAGATCAGCCTGCCCCCCGGAGGCAGCCCGGGGAAGGACGGCGCCCAGGCCAGCCGCAACGGCGTGAAGGACGGCAGCCTCTTCGTCAACCCCACGCAGATCTCGCCGCCGTACTTCTCCCGGCAGGCGGTGCTGACGGCGGCGGGGGGCGGGGGCGGGGGCGGGGCGGAGGCGGGGAAGGGCCTCCGCGTGGCGGGCTTGCGCGCGGCCGAGGAGGGCCAGTCGGACCGCGGGAGCAGCGACGGCGTCTCGGAGCAGGAGGCGGCGGCCGAGGGCGAGCAGGAGCAGGTGGAGCTGATCGGGCAGGACGGGCAGGTGACGGACGTGCGGGTGAAGCTGGAGAAGGCCGAGCGGCCCAGCTGCTCGGACAGCTCGTCGGCGGGCGACGACGGCTACCACACGGAGCTGGTGGACGGCGAGCAGGTGCTGGCGGTGAGCGTGGGCTCCTACGGGCCCGTCATCCAGCCGGCCGGCTACGCCTACCCGGGCCTGGCCTCGCCCTGCTTCGTCAGCCTGAGCAGCTCCAGCCCCTCCCGCTCCATGCTCAGCGGCTACCGCGGCGGGCGGGGCCGCCTCAAGCGCCCCACGGCCGTCACGCCCGACGCCCTGAGCCACGGCGCCAAGGCCAGCAAGGAGGACGGGGACCTGGCGCCCGGCGGCGGCGGCGGCGGCCCCGGGTTCGAGAACGACGTGCGGGAGCGCAACCTGCGCGGGCAGTGGTACCCCTACAACGAGCGCCTCATCTGCATCTACTGCGGCAAGTCCTTCAACCAGAAGGGCAGCCTGGACCGCCACATGCGCCTGCACATGGGCATCACGCCCTTCGTCTGCAAGTTCTGCGGCAAGAAGTACACGCGCAAGGACCAGCTGGAGTACCACATCCGCGGCCACACGGACAACAAGCCCTTCCACTGCCAGATCTGCGGCAAGTGCTTCCCCTTCCAGGGCACGCTCAACCAGCACCTGCGCAAGAAGCACATGGGCTCGGCCGACGGCAGCGGCGCCGGCCACGCCGACTCGCCCGAGCGGGCCGAGGGGCCCGGGGGCCCGCGGGAGCCCGAGGACGGCGCCGCCGCCCCCTACGCGGAGGAGGCCCCCGGCCAGGACAACGGCGAGGAGGGCGCCCGGTGCAGTCCGGAGGAGGCGCACGCGTCCCGGTGCGATTTTTAGGGCCCCGCCCACGACCCCTCCTCCTCCTCCTCCTCCTCCTCCCTCGTTTTCACGTTTTTTTGTCCATCGATTGAAAAAGCTTTAAGATGCGTCCTCCTCTTTTTTTTTTTGTTTTTTTTTTTGTTTAAATGGTTTCTTTCGGAAGAACGGCATTTCGCTGTCGTCCGGATCGGGTCACGTCGTCACCCTCAGTGTAACGTTGGGGGTTTTCTCCCCCCCCCCTTCGTTCTCCATAATTGTGAAAATGTTTTCTCAAGAAAAACGAAAAAAAAGAAAAAACAAGAACGAGAAAAGGGTGCTTTTAAAAAGTAGATTCTCTCAAAGGGAAGGTGGATTTTTTTTTTTTGGAGTATTATGTCCGGGTGGCCACAATAATCAAGGCCTCCCTTTTTGGTTTTGTGTGTTTCCTGTTTGTTTTTTTTTTGTTTTTTTTTATCTTGCTATGTTTTAAACGTATTTACAAGAGTAATATAGGCATGTTGCAATAAGAATATTAATAATGTGAAATTTCATATAACAGATCCTTGTCATATCACATCCCTACCTGACCTGTTTTTTGCACATACGGCCGTTGTAGAGAGATTTTTAAAAAAGGTCGCTTTCTCACAAGGAATGGTTTTCTGCCAGTGCAAAGGTTTGAGTGGCATATCAATACCTCATGATACAAACACTTACTCATAACGAACAGTATTTAGCTTTTTTTATTGACAAAAAAGCCTCTTGGGTTCTACCTCATACACAGGAACCCAAATACGAAGTTAAAACGTTTAGTTTTTTTTAAATCTTCGTTTTGTTTCGGGGTTTATGCGTTTCAGCTATGAACCCTATACAAAAACACTTACACATCACCAAGCCTAGATACGTCAGTGAAATATTCCTTGCTGTTTGCGTGAACTAGGGACTTTTTAACGTCCGGAGCTTCCGGAGGTAAATCTGGAATCGATGTAGTCGTCGTCGGCAAGCGCGCATGCTTTGATTTTTTAGCGAGTTAATTCGGCGGACGGCTCACGGAGAATAAGATTCGAAGCCTGTCGTTCAGTGACGAGAAAAATCAGCGAGCAACACGCTTTAACACAATGCTCTTTTCATTTGCCTCCGCATAGCGGGTTCTTGGAAAAAATCATGAAATACCTTATTTTTTTTGACGTGTTGACAGAGGGCGGGGGAGTCGCGTTTAATCAACTTGCCCGAGATTATTCTTTTCAGAAGCGTAAATGTAGAATGTAGCGAGGGCAAGTGAGGTGAGGTTTGTTGCAAAATCTCACTGCATGTTTCAGCAAGCAATTGTCCTTCAAGGAGAAATTGTGTCAAAATATTTAATTTGTATAATTAATGTAATCTAATAGAGATGACCACATGTACAACCTATATTTTTATGGAAATATATATTAAATTATATACATGTATAGTACATAGGGTTATATGTTATAGGCCCCATCTTTTTCACAAAGAGTTTTTTTCTTTTTGAAGCAGCAGCAGCAGTTCAGGCTAGATGGGTTTTCCTGTCAGCTTCAAATTTTCAAAGTTAAATGACGGATTTAGCTTTGCTCCACACATCTCCTGTTGGAAATGAGGAATCCAGCAGTCGTGTTTGTCAGTTACTTGTACAAGTGTATAATATTTTTACAAGTGCAATGTTGTTTGATGCCAAAGTGGATGTTGAGGGTTCCTGCACTTAGTTAAAATGAATTGTGGTGCTGCATATAGGCTACCAGAGAACGAGGAGAAAAAACTAAATTAGTCAGTCATTATATGTTGTGCCTAGATTCCCTTGTTAGTGCCAGTTTCACCAGCTAGTGGTAAAACACACTCTTGTTACTTTGTGGCAGCCTTTTTGATGGCGAGCGAGTTTTAAGAAAATGAAAGCGAGACAAAGAAATCAAAAACTACGCCAAAAACGCACCTAGGGAAACTTGCCTGTTGTATTGGCACCTAGGGAAACTTGCCTGTTGTATTGAAGTAATCTTTCTGCCTGTGGTCTTTAAAGTAAATGCAGTAAGGAAGAAGGTAGTAGAATAAAATAAGGCAGTTAAGTTGCATTTCCACAGGCTCATCAGTGTTAGAGACGGTCAGGAAACGGTGAGCTGGCTTGTGTTTGCTTTGTGCATCTCTGCTCAGCTGTGTGGTCTTGCTGACAGTTCTCATTGGAAGTCTTACATGGGACATTTTAACCCCTGAAAATGTCACCGTTATATAGTCAGAATGACGGCACCTTAATTTTCCCCCAGCGATGGAGCCAAATGTTCATTTAAGGCCTGTGTCTTTTATGATATTGACCGTTTATATGCAGTGCAGTCTAAGTATTTGAAAAGTGATGCAATTTTTGTTTTGGCTCTGTACTCCAACACATTGGATTTGTATTGAAGCGATGAATGTGAGATTAATGTGCAAACTGTCAGCTTTAATTTGAGGGTATTTACGTCCATATTCAGTGATCTATGTACACAAGACCCTTTTTATACATAGACATATTTTAGGGGACCAAAATTAATTAGTATGAACGCGCATACACACACAAAATGTGTACCTGAAAATGTCCCTCTTTCTTAGAGAGGAAAGCAGACTAGGATGGGGCTTAAAGTATATGGTTGTACATGTGGTTTGTCAATTGTCATATGAGAATTTTCATTGTAAATCATAGATTTATGTAAGAAGCTGGCATGCGTTTATACAGTGAGTTAGATTGTAGCTCTTGACCACAGTTCTTCTTTTAAGCGCTTCTCTGCAACGCAGTCGGCTCAGTCCAACTGGCTTTGATCTGTGGATATAAATAAACCACTTAAAATATGCAAACGGGAACGACAAACAACAGAAATTCTCAGAATGCGGCCATTTGCTTTCTGTTTGTGTACCAAGTGGTTTTTATTCTGACTTTGATGGGGGTTCGTCAGGTAACTTCTGTTACTCCCATTTTAATTGCACCCATAGGAATGCGCTAGCACGCGGCGGGCTTGTAGTCATTTTGGCTGGGATTGAATTGGCAGGACTAATCGTGAGGTGGAAAAGGATCGGCTGTTCTGAACAGAGCCGGAGATCCAAAGTATTAGTGCACTTTTTGAGTGGAAATGTCAGCGAGCCGAAAGCAGGCATCCGAAGGCAAACCCACGCAGGATTCGCCTGGCTGTTCCGCCGGAGAATGCTGGTGTTTTTGAAATTTAGTCTTTGAAACCGGCCCCACCCGTGCTCTCTCTTTGTTGAAAATGAAAATGAAACCCAAATCTGCATGTTGGTTCATTCTTGAGCGGAGGGCCGGGCAGGCTTTTCGAGGGCAGGCCATGATTGGTGGTGCTGAGCTTGCTGGTTCCGCCTCTCTGATGGACGATCTAGTTGGCCTGTATTATTGGACGATGTGCCCGTCATTGGACTCTTCAGCAGTTTCATTACAAAGAAACTTAACACAATTGCCCGTGATGCCGGCTTTACTTTCCAGCACCTTGCATCCAGAGCAAATCTTAGTGCCATTCAATGATAGCAGGTGAGAGCCCGCGTGAAACTAGGAGGCGTCAGCTTTTCCTGGGTGGTGACACAGGCCGTGGTGCACTGTGGGAAATGTAGGCCAGTACCGTAAGACTGGCGAGTCCCTGTGGGCTCTAAACGCCTGCCAGTGAGCGGGGCCACCCTGCTGTCCGACTCGGTACGCCAGCCATATGAAACCCGCCCAGATGTTCTTTACGTGCGGCTGCCAGCGCATAGCAACCTGCCAGACCCGAGCCATCTGGAGGAACAGATCTGTTCTGGGGCCCTGTGGCCCGAGAGGGGTGGAATTAATGGTCAGAGAGACCCTCCCGCCCCACCCACGCCCAGCCCTTTCCCGAATACCCTCTGAAGCCCCCTTGACATTGAAGATCCAGGTTTGGGTAGACAGGAGCGATGACCACTGCATTTCGAGAGTAATTCTGTGAACACAAAAGCACTTAAACGTATGTCTCTTTCCAAGAGTAGATTGCTGTACCCCTTGTAGGAATATGGTGCCACTTAAAAAACGTTCTAGTTCCTTCCAAACCATGACCAGCTGTCCTGAGAAGAACAGTTTTTTTTTGTTTGTTTTGTTATGATTTCATTCTTCCACTTGGTGCTTTTCATTTTGTATTTTTTTGTTTTTTCATCGCGTGTGCATTATTTTGTAAAGCTTAGGTCACTACAACAGTAGGTCTGTGAATTCTCACCACAACAGTACATCATTTTTTAAAACTTGTTTTTCCATACTCATCAAATGCCATGAAAATGGTTCCGTTTACAACCAGCAAGGATACTTCAGCTAGCTTTTGAATTCTTACTAAATTGTCTTACTGTTCTAGTTTGACGTGTTGATTATACGGATTTCTGTGTGATCCATGATGATTGCCCTGTTTTTCTTTGTTCGTCAACGCAGCATGCGCTTCACCATTAAGCTCATCCCCAAAAAAAAGTGCAGAATAAGCTGTCTTATTTATAATCAGGCCTTTTCGTTTGCAGTCAGACATTTGTTTTCCTTCTCGTTACCTGATGCAGCGAGCGCGTCGGAGGCAGATTGTACAGAAACCGCTATTTCCAAAGTTTGGGCCGGGATGTTGTTTGGCGCACAGTGCAAGTTTGGGACCGCTTCGCATAATTTGCTTTAAATAAGCTCTCAATAAGTTGATGCCTCTTCGGTACGCCAGCTAGTGTGCTGGGGGGAGGGGGGGTGGGGCGGGGCCTTGTCCCAATGTAAAATCCTGCTCTCGGTGACATCGCTTACTACCTGTGACCAGTGAGCCGTTGCCTGAGGGGAGCTGTGTTGCGGGACAGATGGCTGAGCCTGGGGTGCTGGCTGTGCTTCTGAAGGCCCTTCTCTCTCTCTCTCTCCCTCCATGTTTGGGTGAGCAGAGGTGGAAATTCCAGGTTCAGAAAGTGAAAGTCCTCCCCGGTATTTTGTTCCAACCACCTGGATTTGCTAAGTGGCACGATCCTTCAGCCCGGGAGGTAGAAGTAAAATCAGCCGACTTGAATTCAGGGGTGGAAGAAACACACGGCAGGACTTCTGGACTTTCCACCTCTGCTGGCGAGGCGGAGCATCTGGGGTTGCTCGTTAGAGAGAGGGCTCGCCTCTAGGGATTCGCCGATCGCAGGAAGTGCTCGAGCGGCCACGGCCTGGGAGTGCCTCGGCCAGAGGAAAGCCAATCAATCAATTAGCCTAAATGTTTTTTTATATGGCACATTTTACAAAGAATTTTGGTAGGAAGAAAGGAAGATGAATGAGTTTACCTTGGTAGTATTTAACCAAAGAACTAACCAAAACAAGAGACGAACAACAAAAGCAGAACAACTTTTTGGTCAGTTTTGTTAAATGTGGAAAAGGCGTTTCGGCGTAAAGATTTAGAGCAGGTTGGAGTTGAGCGGCGTGAGAGCGTGTGCAAAGCCTTGCCTTCCTCCCCCAGTTCCCTGTTGTTTTAAACAGTGTTCTCCTTTTGGCGTTTAGTATTCGGTTTAATAAAAAAAAAATGTTTTTATTGTCTTCAGGGGATGCTTAACAAATGAGGGCAGCTGGCACACGAGTACCTTTTAGCAATTGGGGAGGGGTGGCACCAGTGTGAGACCGCACACCGGGGTCTCAGTTTGAAAAACGAAATAAGCCATAGCACGCCGGTGTCTGCCGTGTGGAGTCGGGGTTGGGAAGGCCCGAGTGTTTGGGCGCGATGAACTCGCAGGGCTAAAAGCCCCCGAAAAGCCCTGCCTTTTTAATCGGGGGTGGGGGGTGGGGGGTGGGGGGTGGGTAGATGGGTGGTTGGGAGGAGAAACGGCGTTAAATCGGAGCTTTCTTGCCGCAACGAAGCCGAAGCTCGCGTCTCGACCTCGTCTGTGCCTTGCCACGTGAAAACGACTATCGCTAGGTCCGCTCCTCGAACTTTAAAGGTATTACTGCTTGTGTGCTCGTTTCCAAATGCTTAGCGTCAAGGGGATCAAGGAGAGCTTTGTGAATCTAGAGGAAGCGGCCACTGAAAAGTAATCATTTTTCTTATGTGTATATACTACATTGGTATAGTACTGTTGGTTTCTTTTTATATTTGAATGCAAAAATCTATAAAACATGCTGTGATAGTTAAAAAAACAAAAAAAAAAAAAAAACAACATAAATATAATATGCATTAATGAAATACTGATCAAGGAGGCAGGCACATAATTGAGTCCCTTTTGTGCAGTCAGGTAATTCTGGATTTTTCTCTCCTGTACGAAACTGCAAGCCGAACATATTTTATTCCCACAAGCCTTGTCCTGTGTATTGTTAATTTTATGTTTTTCAGTTGGGGGGGTGGGGGGTGGGAGGTGGGGACACTGAGTTCTTAAGATGATTTCAGCAATCTCTGTAGTCCCCTTTCATTTTACTTTTACTTGGTGGGGGAATAAAAAAAAAAAAGATTCTGTCTCCTAGTTACTGAGGTCACGTGCATGGTTGCACAATGGCTCTTCCATATGACGGCTCTACCCAATCACGTACATTCCCTCCCCGCTCCTGTGACGAGCCATCGGAACTTTCTTCGACCGAGTTGGGGTCTTAAGCAAGAACAACTTTGAGAAATGACAACCGGTCCCAGCCCTGTAATTGTACATTGGGACGGCGGGTCAGAGGTAGACCTGGTCTCTGCTGCTTTCCTGTGTGAACACCCAGCTCAAGAGATGCCTTCCAGTCTGCAGATAGCATTTATGCCCTTTGTTTTGGTGTAAATGGAGATGGCTGGGTTTCGTTTGTTATGTTGTACGGAGGAATGTCGCATGTACCTCATCACATTTGTACAGAAATTGCAATTTCTCTTTGGGGACTTAAAGGTCTGTTCCTCATTGGCCACAAACAGAAAATGTTCTTGTTTTTCTTTCCAAGTTTTTTTTTTTTTGTCGTACTTATTGCAAAGGGGGACTCATTGTAAACATCAGACTCCTCTTGAAGGGACTCCGCTATAAAAGGCCTCACATATTTTATTTTATGGGGAATTTTTTACCCTCGAATGGTGCTTTTAGACTGGTCAGGTTTATTTATTAATTTTATATATAAATGAATACATGAATAAATAAATATATATATACATACGTACATTATCTGGGAGGGTGGGGTAAAATATGTAAATGCTTTTTTATGAATTATACGTACTAATGCCACCATGTTCACCAGCCAACTGAATCTGCCATGCAGTTGGATTCACTCTCTTTGTTCAAAACTTCACAGAAAATGGGGTGGGTGGGGGCAGGAGAAGGGCAGCAGTCACTTGCGAACCTGATAAAAATATGAATTAAAAAAGGAACTGTTTACAGGGAAGGCTGTTGGACTACTTATTTGAATTACAGCTGGCCCTTTTTTTCTCTTTAAAAAAAAACTTAACTTCAGGTAGTTTATGAACACTGATTCAGACCTAAATAGAGAAAATAAATAAAATCTTGAAGTCTTCCATTTGCTTTTTACTGAAACTTTCCTCCACTGTGTTTTTGACGCAAGAGCAATAACTTTTATTTTTATTTTTATGTTTTTAAGCGAAGCGCCTGTCCCAACCCTGCCTTGTTGTCGGGGATTGGGTGGGGTCGTATCTCAAAAAAAAACAAAAAAACAAATGGAAGAGGGTTGTCAGGGAGCTCTTTGACTTTTTGAGTTGGAGGGTTAGAGGGGAATTTAATATATTGATTAGATTTTAAAAAATTTTTTTTTTTATATTCGATTTTTGTGAATGTTTGGACAGGTTGAGTGAACATGCTTATTAAAGGCGCGACCTTTGACCTGCTGACCTGTGCCGAAGGCACCGTCACGCTAACAGCTGTGGCGCAGGGGCCCCGCTGCCCGGCAGCGTGGGCAGCCGTCGTCCAGAGTGGCACTGTGCCCGGGACAGCAGTTTAACGGTTGCGCCTCCGTCTGTCATACAAAAGGGATTTGTGGGCCAAATACCCACTTTTTTTTTTTTTTTTTTTTTGAAACTCCTGTTTGATACTGAACTCTCTCCTTTTTGCCTTCACTTACTGGGACTGTAGAAATAAGTTTGTCTGCCTCCGCTGACACCCCCCCCCCCCCCTCAGTCAAACTTCCTCAGTCAAACTCACTAATCTCTGGAAGTCATCGGTGGTTTTTAATCTCAATGCATATTGGTGGTGTTGCTAAAGGATAAAACAGTAGAACTCAGGGTTATAGTATTTCAAGAAGGTAACACTGGACACATCGCATGTTCAGGTAAACAAAAATGCACTTACCTTCTGGTTAGAAAACAAACTGTCAGTCTTGTCGTTCCCAACTTTCTGCCTCAAGGGTCTCCATGCACCCTCAATACCTGTTTGTGATGCACGTAGCCAGCACAGAGCTCTGATTCTACGGGAGGAAAAGGGGAGAGTTTCATGGTTTGGTGTCTTAAACAGGTATCTGCTAATTTCAGTCCACTGTATCTACAACCTCACAACTCAACAGTGAACCTCAGAACTCTACTGTTTTTATAAGACTATGAAGTAAATGAAGCTAGATAGAGCTGATGCTGTATTAACTTGCAATTTATGAATTTATTTTATAGCATGAAATATATATTTATTCAAATTATATTTTACTCATAATCATTATGTGCTGCTTTTTTTGTCCTCAAGCTTGTAAATTGCTTTTTTATGATACAAAGAAATGTCAATGGAAAAAAAATTGCATTTGTTTGTAAAATAAAGATGCTGATTTGGCAAAAAAATGTGTCTCGGATTTTATTTAGAAAACCAAGTGAGAAAATGTGCACCATGCAACAAAACAGGCTAAATTAAAATGATATTCTATGCATGTATAAACTAGAGGCTACTATTCTCATTTTCTACTGCTGTAATTTGTGATGTGGGGGAATTATGATGGTGTGTTGTGGAAGTCTATTCAATTTACCAGTGACTTCCACCAGAGGGCGGTGTTGTATAAAGAGGAATAAAATTGAAACTGAATGACAAATTGATGTTGGCCTAAAAGAATAAGCATTACACAACCTGAGGTTTCTGCCACTTCTGTATCAGTTGACTTGCTGGTGGTTTTTGAGCCTGAGTTTTTATTTGAGCAGGAGAGGACACTGCAGTTGGTCATCTGCATTTCCAGGAGAGCAAAACAAAACAAACCAAAAAAATCTACACCCTTTTTTTTCTTGTCCACTGTTCAAAATCATTTGAAATTGTATATGCCCACTGCAAGTCTTTGCCTTATAAACATTGAGACTAAGGTATCAAATGGGAATCTATTACTGCTGTGATGCATCTGAGAGAGACCATGGAGTCCGTCATTTTCCCATAAAGATTGTGTGAAATTGGGAAGGTCATTTGTATGGCACCTTAAGGAATGCTCTTTTTAGGTGTGTGAAATTCTACATGTTTGGCACAAAGACCTGGAATGGCATCCAAAAACAGGATTTCTGATGTATATGTCTAGTCGGCAAATATTGCAGTCAAAATTTCAGACTAGTTTCACTGACCTTGAATCCGAAAAAGGATCAGATTTCTCCTTGGACAAAGTGCCCCTGCCCCAATGGAGGTGTCCAAAAGAATAACCTGGTTTTACCAGGCTTTATTGGTCTGGAAGTGATCCATATATTTTACATTGCACCAGGGGCCGAAGATCACCACACAAATGCCAATTGATTTGAGAAACTTGGGTGATCCTTCTACAAAGTTCTCGAAGCATTTCGGAGTAAATTGCTGAAAAACATTTGAGCACATGCATTGATATTCTTGATATTGTTTTATTGCTTTTATTTTGTAACATGTTTGTAGTACTACGCATGCATGCACGCACACACACACACAGTGATTTATAGTTTATATCAAAATCCTGAACTGTGGTTCACAAGCCTGAAGATGAATAACCTTGTTTCAATGTTGAATGCATAAAGGGTGGTAATATGGGCAACTGGTCACACTTGACATTTATTTGTAAAATATTGTGCTCTATGCTTTTTTCTAGGCTATTGCAGCCAATGCTTCACTGTTTAGTAATAATGTGTCGTGAAAATAATGGAGAAAAATACATTGTAGTTAGAAGTGCATAAGGCTGCTGAACGTGTTAGGAGTTCGAGACTCAAATGGAAAAGCACCTGCGCACTTAAGGGAAATTTGCATAAACTCAATAGACGAATCGAATGGTTGGTCGCGGTTTTTGGTGGGCGGGATTCTCTGCAAGTCTAAACTGGCTATTTGTTAACACATCTTTCTATCAAGTTAAGTATACCTACCTGACACTTCCTGATGTCACGACCCAGCTGTTGGCTATTTTTTTCGGGTCGTAGACTGCACTTACACTTCACTGCCATGTTTTTTTTCTGTATGCATTGATAAATGTGCATAACGAGGAAATGGCACGTCACCATGAGAAATAATGCGCCGTTGGATATAATCTACTGTCGATTAATTGACGAACACATTTAGCTAATCCTGCACACAGGTAGCTTCATTCGGAATACGTTTTGATTTTTGGATGAGTGCAAGGTTGTGATAGAAATACACTCGCGGTCGCCTAGGAAGGATTGAAGCGGCCAGCAATCAGACGCAACAGCGAGGGACTGACTGTTCTCGCATTTGGGGAGGTAAGGGATATGTTCTCTTTAACGTTAGGTGCTGCAAATGTCATTTGCTTACAAACACAGTAAAAACGCGGTCTCGTATTATATTAGGAGCATTGGATTTGCGTCGCAGCAGGGGTTCAGCGTGAGCAAGGTGGGTGTTTTCGCTTGCTGCATTTAATCTGGGTGCGCATGCATGCGTGTGGAATTAGCTGTTGTTATCGTATTTAATGGGTTAGCCAAGTATGTTATTTTTAAACGACTGAAATTCTATATGCAGTTAATTCACTTTATGAATATTTAAAAGGTTCATGTTATCTTAGACAAAATAATCTACCAATGTAGCTAGCTAGCTTGCTGACTGATTGTCACCATTTTTCTTTTATTCAGTCAGCAGTTAGGCAGATTTCTAGGTGGCAGGTTTTAAAAAAATTTTTGTGTGACGAGATTCATATAGTCACTTGCTAAACCACTCATCGGCTATTTTGCCTGGTGTGATAGCCAGCTATCCGCCTACTGATTTGATAGATGTAGCCTACACATGATATTGCTAGCTAATGACATAGCTGTAGCATCATGTAAATCCTGGACCAGGCATAAGGTTATTCCGGTGATCTAAAATTTGACAGTCTGTTTTTCATTAGACCTATAGCCATCAGCTCTTCGCCAAATCATTATTATTATTATTATTTTATTAAATGCGTGTCTGTAGCTAGTGAATGACTTGGCTTTCACTTGTGTGATTTTATTCTTATCCATCCAGGGGGCGAGGGCATGTTTACATAAACCAAACGAAACACAAATATCTGAGCTTTGTCGGGTTTTCACTCTGTGGAAGCCATGGATATACAGTTACCAGAATTTAATAAACATTCATCTTATGTCTAATACATAGACATATGTATTAGATTATCAAGTAAACTAGACACACGAACCTTTAGGACTTAAATGGATAAGTTGTTCATGTGCATAATATGCGTTCTTGTAAGACATTTTGAGAAATAAATAATTGAATCGTGGCCGAATGAAACGACTAATTCGGATAATCGCCGTGGGCAGTGGAAAATTAAAGTGAGGATTCCAGTGTTTTTGGGTTATTGGTGTGCTGTCAGTTTGAGGTTCTGGTAGGCCATACATTATTTAGAAGCATAGCGAGGTGTTAATTATTATTAATTGTAGTTAATTTAATCAAGCTTAAACCACTGTGAATATATTTACAATTTATTTACAAATAAATATATACTTTCCCCTTTTTATTATTTATTTATTTATTATTTACCTGTTGATTTGAGAGTCTAAGCATATTTAGTATCCTAGAATGGTCCAGAATCTGAACTATTTTTCAGATTTGTCATAATGCAAATACCCTGTATGTCTGTCCTCTCTGTAAATGTAATTTCTTTTGAGAAATTTCCTTCAATGACCAAAAACAGCTGATGCAGATGCATATTGAAATCATAACCAGGCATGTTGAACCAGTAAAAAGGACTGTGTTTTTCATGGATATATTTGTTTGTTTTTGGTTCTGGTCTGGATAATAAACTCTCTTAGAAAGGGGAAAAAGCAAACAACCTCAGAAAACTAAACAAACCTGCCTGCTGTGGATTGTATGGGACTATTTGGTGATGCAGCTGGCCAGAAAAACTAGAAATTCTACCTAAAAAAGGAAAAAGATTCTCTATCTGGCCAGCAAGCTTAGCCACTTTCCTGGTATGGCAATGGTCATAAAAAAAATATAGAACCAGAACTGGAAGTGTAACTATAATTGCAAATGGGAGTGTAAGCCTTTACTGTGCCCTTTGGATGTGAATCAGCTTTGCACAATGCTTCTTTATCCTAGAAGATACCTACATATGATTTTCATGAACAGTTATTGGTTAAGTGTTACGTGTTGTGGCCAATATCGTAAAAGAACCAGAGTTGCTGGCTTTTTTCTTCCTTAATGTGCAGTTATAATTGCACACTGAAGGCATGGAACTGCTATTCTGTACAGAACGCAGGGCCATTTTGTAATAATACTTCACTTTTTTATGGTGACAAGCTGCCACTCCTACAGTTAAATCATCCAAAAGTTTTATTGAGCACATTGACGCAAACATTCATGGGATGTGATAAAGTACAGTTTACTGAGCCATAACCATGTATACTGTATATATATTATATGCTATGTAAAAGTTGTGTAAGTCGCTCTGGATAAGACTGTCTGCTAAACGCCTATAGTGTAATGTAATAACCAAGCATGAATTAAAAGTGAACTTGCTCATAGCAGCAGAACTACAGCAGTGGAACCTCATTTTACACATCACACACATCACTCCCCAGTATGTAGACTATACCCTAAGTCAAGACACTTATATTTCTAAAGTACAGTACATCTTGCACGTAGATCACATTTGAAATTGGGCACAGAATCAGTCCAGTGTGCATTGGAATAGTTACGAGTGTGCATTGTAATATGGTTTAGATTTTTGCTTTTTTCAAAGGTCTTTTAGAGAATTGCAGCAATGTTTAGTTATTTACACATTTCAGTATAAAAATCAAACAATTGAGCCATTCCAAGCAGTTCTGTTTTTCCGACTGCACTGGCGCCATTTTGATGTGCCAAGCAAATAAACACTTGTTGGGCCTATACTCGTGTCAAATATTATAGCTACAGGGTTCCTGTAGGAATTTTGTTAGGGTGGTGTTGGGGTGGGGAATGGATGCTGAGCTGTCTAGCATGTGCCATTGTAATGTGTGATTGTGTTTTGATATAGGCAATGCATTTTTGAGTGAATTCGTAGTTAGCCTAAATAACAGAATACTGAGTAGTTTGAAAAATGTGGTTTGTTATTGATGAATTGAGTTGGGTCTGGTCCATGGTGGGAAGAAAGTGACTGCGGTCTTGGGATGCCACTTTGCAAGCTAGTATTATAGTACAGCTTGTTTACAGAGTCAAGGCTTGCAATGGTATGAAAAAATGACTTTCTGAAGTTCACCTTACTAGCAAAGTATATGGCTGTCCTACATTTTTCCTACAGCTAGTTGTTTTACTGGCTGAGAGCACAGCAGTGACATCCTTCATCTGATGCAAGTTTGACATGATGCTTACATGACCTCACTTATTACATGCTTTTTCATCACCACAAGCTATAGTTGCTATGCTGTTTTATTAACCAATATATATTGGTGTTTGATATTGCCTTGCACCAGATTTTGGATTATCATTAATTAATTAATTTTCATTTTTCAAATTGTTTTTTCTTATTTTCAGCAGACTGTTGGAAATTGGTGAACAGCAGCCTGTTTTTAAGACAGGATGCTTTGAATAGGTATATATTGCTGCTGATATGTATATATAGATAGAATCCCTGTATTGCTGTGGGAATCCCTATGTGTTTGTATGTTGCGCAGTGTCAGCTGGCTACCTACTACCTAGCTACCTACTTCCACTGACTGTTTATAGCCCACCTTTGGGTACATGATTGCTTTGCTTAACAGACACCCTCATCAGGACAACCTGCATGTTGTTCATTATGTATGTAAACATGGGCAGCTTAATGAAGAAAACCAGGTTTAGCACGTTGCTTAATTGTGTAGCAGCTGTGCCTTGCCTAATATTTGAACCTGCATCCCCTTGTTTATAAACCCTGGTCTTTAGCCACTGAGGTCATATCAGATTGTGTGAAACTTGCATAAAGTAGGATTACCAGGTTGTGGGAAGTGCTTTGCTGTCCCAGCACTGATGTTGTTTAACTGGTTGAGTGATTCCCTGCTTGCAAATATTTTAAAAAGCAAATTCATGGTTTAAACCTGCAGACGACTCTGTTACTAATTCCTATTTGCATTTGCTGTTCTCTGATTTGCATTTTGACCTTGAATTGATCCTCTTTGAAAAGGTTGATTAAAAATGAAATCAACAAGAATAAGCTCATTGCTTTTGGCATAAAAGCCAAAAGAATTTATTGACAGTATCGAGACCTGGCAGTATGCACTGATCAGCACTGAGGCTTGGTGGTCTGTGTAGAAACACCCCAATCATCTCAACCCAGCGAATACAAAATATTCTCACAATGCTGCTGCAAAGTTGTTGCGATGTCATAACATTGACAAAACATTTCAGCAGCATTTTGAGAACATTTTGTGTTGGCTGGGAAGCTCGTTCCAGTCGGGCCACTGCCAGCGCGCATCGCTATCGCGGCACCTTAATCGTATTATTCTAAATTAAAGTTTTAACATTGTGATGAGAGACATCCTGGTAGGAATTCAACTCAGTGTTGACGTGAAGTTCGCGGCAATTCTACGGGACTGTTAAATGTTAAAAATGCATGATGTGATGCTTACTGTGAATTGAATTATTTAAAACATGTCATTGCGATTATGTCAAAAACCTCAAGTAACGTGAAAGGAAGTCCCAGAGCCCCCTGTGTTGTGTTTCCTTCTCCAAATGCAAGGCACTAGCCAGAGTGGCGGAGACCCAAAGCAAATCAACACCTCCGCTCGACGTTTCCAAAGTCTCTTTCATCCCTTGCGAGCGGCGAACCCCCGCGGGAACAGCCACCATCCTCTTTCTCTCTGCGGACGCCCCAGGAGCATTCCGCGCAATGGACACCGTATGCTAACCGTGGTCGTGGTTTCCACAATCAAGGCTCTGTCATGGGAATATTCCAGCGATTTGCGTCTGACATAGCCTATCTTTCACCTATCTTGAAATAACGGCACTTCAGAAAATGTCATACGCACAAGACGGACTCCTGTCGTCGGCCGCGGAAAAGCTTGACTTATCTCTGCGTTTAAATATTCAGGATTTCGCTGTGTATAATTGATGCGAGATTTGTGCCACCATATGGCTGACGATAG